>NW_019154110.1:18868813-18966911 GCF_002288905.1 Enhydra lutris kenyoni
TTGTAGGTACACAGTCACTAAAATGAATTTTAATTTAGTTTCAGATGCATAATATCTCTGTTAATTTAATCACCATTCGGTTTTTCTGGAAGATTCTGGGTGAATTATGTTCTTTTACAATTGCTTAGGACACAGTGTTTATTTTACTTTCCTAAATAAAAAAATTCTAAAACCTAGAAGATTGCCCTAAAATCCTGAAGGACACGTAATCTTCTTTTTGAGGATTGGGCTCTCCTGGAACAATATAATGTATTATAGTGACTTTAATCCTAAAACCTCTCCGAACCAGTTCCTGAGCATGCGGGGCACTTAAGGATTATCTGCCCTTATGTATTTAGATGTCTCCAATGTTTATCTCTGTCAGCTTCACCTTATTTTATGTCTCTACCTGTTTTACTATCAAGTCATTTTGGGGGTGGTTACTGCTAACCTCCATTGTTCAACTTAATAAAAGTCTGCATAATATGGAAAAAAATTCTCAGGTTTGAAACCAAATACCTGTTTGGGTTCTATTTACCACCAACAATTTGCATGGTGAGTTGATGAACATTGAAAATCCTTTTTTTCTTCATTTTATAATGGAATTAGTGTGATTAAATGAGATACTATATTTAGAGTATCTAGCACTGAGGCAAGCCCATGGCAAGAGCTAAACAAGTTGTCAGTTTTACTATTACTTCCACTACTACAGTGAATTAAAGTGCTGGGATGGCTTTTGACTAGTAAGGCTATGAAATAACTTTCTGAGATGACAGGTATGTTCTAGATCTTGATCTAGGTGATGGAAATGCTCTCCATCTCTGCCCAAGTTATTTACTTATGCAAAAGTCCATTAAGCTGTGAACTTAAAATTTATTCATCCTACTAATTTTAAAAATGTGTTTTGTGAAAGCAATTTATTATCACTTAATTGCTCTGACTTCAGAATCTTCCTAAACATTAATGGGATCATCTTAATAAAACTGATATATTTGTAGAGTATATAAATAGAAACCAGAGTATTTAGAAGATAATGTATTTGCCCATATGTATGAGTGAGAAGGTAGCAGTTTAAAAATAACATGCAGTTTGCTTAGGTTATTAAAGTATTCTATTTTCACTGCAGAAAATTGGGAAAGAAAATTTAAAAGCTCACAACCAAAGTAATCAGTCATAGAAAATAATTCACAATGTCATCGCTTAGAGAAAACCAGTGTTAATATTTTCCAAGTCATCTTTTTGCACATACACATATATACACATATATATCATACATATTATAATAATGGGTCATTCTGGTATAACATACTATTTTTACTTAACGATGTATTATATTCCCTGTATTTCAGATACTTTCACATGATATTTAATGTCTGCAGAGAAGTTCATAGTTGGAAAATATAAATTCTGACTTTGACATTTAGATTAGTTCTCCTTTTGATTTGACTTAATTATAGTCAAAAATAAAGCAATAAGCTTTTTTTGTAAAAAACAAAACAAAACAAAAAAAACCTGGGTGTACCTACCTAGAAGGAGAATTGCTGGACTAAAATATATGTACATTTTAAAACTTTTGATAGCTGCATCCAAATTACCCTTCCAAAAACTTACAGTTATTTACATTCCTGCCTACAGTGAATCACAGGCCATTTGCTCACATGCTTGCCAGTGTTGAATACTAAAAAAAGAAAACAAAACTAAACTTTGCCAAAGCAATAGGCAAAACGCAACATTTTAGATTATGTAGTTTTAGTTACCAGTGAGGTTGAATTTTTTAAATATGTATTTTAGCTTTTATAATTCCTACATGTGTGTTTGCTTACTCTATCACAGTCTTCATGTAATTACAATTAAGTAGCATGAGCCTGTGCCATATTCAGGGTTTGGGGATTTTACATGAAGATGGAACATTCTAAGTGCACTTGCACCAGGATTTGGTCCAAGGCCAACATCTGGTTAAAACTCCACATGAGGAGCCTGGGTGGCTCAGTAGGTTAAAGCCTCAGGTCATGATCCCAGAGTCCTGGGATCGATCCCCGCATTGGGCTCTCTGCTCGGTGGGAAGCCTGCTTCCTCCTCTCTCTCTGCCTGCCTCTCTGCCTACTTGTGATTTCTGCCAAATAAATACGTAAACATCTTTAAAAAAAAACAAAAACAAAAAACTCCACATGAGATCACATTCTCATAATTCCCCAGCAACACAACTCAGTAGAGGCTTCCCTAATGAAGACAGTGGTTCTCTTCTTCTTTAGTGAAATACAGGTGTCAAACCTCCCCAAACCCTGAGGGCTTTTTAAATGGAAAATGAAGTGATCCTCCTCCATCAGCTTTGCTGGGGAACAAATTTTAAGACCCTAACAGAGCAAACAACTTTTTCCTTCTCCTTTTCTGACCATTATTTTGGAGATCAGTAGTAACCACTGAGCAAGGATAAAACCAGAATATACTAAACATACTAAAGGACTGCCCCCAACATAGGTGTTAGGGAACTTGTGCACAGCAGTGGGAACAGGGACCAAAAAAGGGCTATCCTCTGGGTGTACTGGATCCCAGTATTTTTTTTTTTTTTTTTGGTGGGGGGTCCCTTCACTGCATAACACTTTGATTAAATAGTGCAATATAAAATTCATGGGCCGTGTGAGGTACAGTGATTTATTGATAAAGAGTCAGCAAAATAGATAAAGAAGAAACATGCATTCAATTTTCTACGGTCCTATCCATCAGCACTTGTGAAGAATCTCTGTAGTATTCAAGCACTATCTTCTCCTGCACAGTCCAACAACCATCTCTCTCCCCCTCTCTCTGTCTCTTTCTCCTCCTCTCTCTCTCCGCTTTCCCCTTTATGTCAACTGTGCAGTTCTGGCTAACTTCACATATTCTAAGACAAGAAAGGTAGTAACATTATTACTGCTCCCAGTGACATGGTTTGTTGCTCTGCAATTCCAAATCTCACTGACTTAATGCTGGCTACCTACCTATTCATGGAGCTCCATCATCCACCCTAGGACCAGTGACCACTGACTTCCAGTAACTCTCTTTTCCTACTTTGCTTTAGTGATGATGACCACAAATACAGTTTTATCCAGAGCACGCAGGAACATGTGAACAATAATTCATTTTCCGGCCAGGTTAAATTTATCATTTGGAATTTCCTAGCATAAAGGTAAAACTATACCTTTCCTTGAATTCCTTCAGCTGTAATCACTGCGTTCCTAGAATGGCCTCTTTCAATTTTGACAATAGCTCTATCATCTAGTTGAGAGGCCTGAGGGCAGAGTGAGAAAAGTGGTCCTTTTCATGCAAGGGATGTGTATCCCTCTAATCATCATGGAGTAAGACCAACTCAGGAGAGAATAATATCCTCAATGACAGACATCAGGGAAGGTAGTGGAAGAGCCCCTTTGGTTACACAGCAATGGTCTCAAATCCCTTGAAGGAGACAGACATCAGCCACTCCTGGAAGACTGCTACACACTGGGGGTGGAGCTAGCAGTGGGTGTGGAGTGAGAGCCCCAATTTCAGCACTGGAAGGCATACATGGGTTTAATATATCTGCCCCCACTGCTGGGGTCCCCACTCCTGTGGCTCATGTGCTGTTGTCAGAATGCAAACTGGTGAGAACCAACACATAAGCCACATGTTTAGCCTAAACCCAATGGTCAGTTGTGGGTCATCCCATCGGTAGCCTTCAAGTCATCCTATGGGCAACGTGAGTGAAACTCACCCCAAATCAGCACGTGGCAGCCCAATCTCACACAGCCTTGAGGAAAACAAGTATTGCACTGGATAATATGAGTAAATCTGATTTGTGGTCTTGCCTTTTTGAGGTTAGCATAGATATTAATGTTTTTGTTTTCTTTTCTGGTCACAAAATTGGTATCTGCTCATTAAAAAAAAAAAATGGACAAATTCTAAATGTAGCAAAAGTGAAGTCAATGATAATGGCATAATACAGTGTTAATGTCCCTGGCGTGCTGTGAAAAACTAAGTAAAGATAAGATTGGATTATAACCCCTAAAATAAGTAAATACGTATGAGCCCATAGCAATATAAAAATAAATATACTAGTAACTGCAGGAGGGATCTTTCTTACAGAAGTATTCCAGATAATATTTGTAGACATACATGTCTTTAGGCAGTGTGGTTTCATCATCTTCACCTTGAAATGCAAGCTCTGCTTACTCACTTTAAATGAATACAGCATGGCGGGGGTGACTCAGTGGCTCAGTCGCTTAAGAATCTGACTCTTGATCTCAGCTCAGGTCTTTATCTCAGGGTCTTGAGTTCAAGCCCCACAGTGGACTCCACAATGGGTGTGGAGCCTACTTAAAAAACAAAAATAAGAAGTGAGTAGACTGTGGAATGAAAAAATGGTGACTTCACAGTAAAGAAACTTGGTAAACACATTCTCAGCTAGGTGATCAAGATTAATGTCATCAGTGGTAAGTCACTGTTGATAAGTTGGTAAGTCACTTGTTATCATGTACCACCCAGTATGACACAATGAGAAGGGCACTTCCTTCTCTGCAGTATGCTTTAAAAAAAAAAAAATCCATAAACCGAGACTAATCATGAGAAAACATCAGACAAACCCAAACTGGGAAACATTCTAAAAAGACCTAACAAATTTCTTCAGATTTTTTAAGGACTTGAGAAAATAAAACAGGAGACACAGAGAAACTCATAGATTGGAGAAGACTCCAGAAACATGATAACCAAATGCAGTGTTGTATCCTAGATTAGCTCCTGGAACAGAAAAATGATCTTAGTGAGAAAACCAGTGAAAGCTGAATAAAGCATGTAGTTCAGTTAATAGTATTTTAAAACTGTTAAATTCTTCACTTTGAAAATGTACCATGAACTGTATGATCAACGTTAGGGGAAGCTACGTGAAGTATACACAGAAAAAAAATCTATACTATCTGAACAAGTTTTCTATAAATTTAAACTTCTTCCAAACTAAAAAGATTTTTAAACATTTTTTTTTTTATTTGACAGATCACAAGTAGGCAGAGAGGCAGGCAGAGAGAGACAGGAGGAGGCAGGCTCCCTGCTGAGCAGAGAGCCCAATGCGGGACTCGATCCCAGGACCCTGAGATCATGACCTGAGCCGAAGGCAGAGGCTTTAACCACTGAGCCACCCAGGCGCCCCAAACTAAAAAGATTTTTAAAAAATGTTAGTGCATTTCTTGACAGCTTTTTTCCTGAAAATGTTCTTTTCAAACAAATGTTTTTTGCTTTCTATGTGATTGGCTACTTATAGTCTTCTATGTGTTTTAATACTATTAAGAGCTTTCATAAGAGGCTTTAATGGGAGCATAACATTCTAGTATAGGAACAATTTAATTAACTATTTCAGTATCACTAAACATAGAGATTTTTGTAATTTTTTTATCATTACAAGTAATTCTGTGATTAAAGCATTTTGTGCAGAAATCTTCATTTGCCTTGGGGCTTATGTATTTAGACAAATATGTCAACAAGTGAGAATGATGAGCCCAAAAGAATATGAATTTAGAAAGATGAAAAGGTTTCTAATCTATATATGTTATCAGCTTCCTTTGCAGAGGGTTTATTGACTCATTTTAAAAGAGGTGAGTGATATCTAGAAGAAATTAGAATATCAGGAACAAAATGAATGAGACAGTCGAATCTAAATAGGAGAAAGAGAAAGTTGTATTCCTTTAGTAGGAGGTGAGGTATTCCAGCCCAGCAGGTATTACAGAGTTTGGAGAATGATCAAATGCAGCAACCCAAGAGAAGCAAGGAAGTCAAAATAAAATCAATATTTTTAAAATATTTATTTGAGAGAGAGAGCGAGAGAGAGCTCGCCTGTGAGCGCATGTGTGAGGTGGGGAGCTGCAGAAGGAGAGAATCTGAGGCAGACTTCCCGCTGAGTGAGGAGGCCACCGTGGGCCTGGATCCCATAACCCCTGAGATCATGACCTGAGTGGAAACTAAGAGGCAGACACATAACTGACTGAGCCACCCAGATGCCCCAAATCAATTTTTTAAATTAACCCATCAATTAATTAATTTTTAAAAAGATTTATTTACTTGACAGAGAGATCACAAGTAAGCAGAGAGACAGTCAGAGAGAGGGGGAAGCAGGCTCCTGGCTGAGCAGGGATCCTGATGTGGGGCTCGATCCCCGGACTCTGGGATCATGACCTGAGCCAAAGGCAGAGGCTTTAACCAACTGAGCCCCCAGGCACCCCATTTTTTTTTATTTAAAGGAAAATATGTATTGCTCAGTTTTCTAAATTTTTGCAAGGGGATTTACAAGCAACCACTCATCCAATTTCGAGTCTATCCAATACAGAATTCTGGCACCTGTTCTGGGTTCTACCGATTGTAACTTGAGTTGAATCAAGGCTCTTGTCTCAGTCTTTGTTTCCTCAAATTAAAGGAGACAACATTAAAGTAGATACCTTTGAAAATCCTTTCCTTTAAAATTTCTAGACTGGTAATCACCACTGATGTGTTTATGCCTCTAAATTTGTAGAGAAATATTTGATTAGCTCTTCCTATGAAATGGAGGGATTGGCATATGGGATTTCCACTAACTTTTTCTCATGTTTCCCCTCTGACTGTGGAGTGTGAGGAGCTACTAGCACTGCAGGCTTACAGTTAATTCAAGAGACTGTGATCTTTCTAGCCATCTCCTCTGAATGTGTCCAGTTAAAACATGCTATGAATTCCATTTGCTGTGGCTTTTCTACTGGATTCACTGCCTATCCCCCAGCTTAACAATCATTTTGTCTTTCTGTGATTACTTTATGGAGGCATGGGACAAGCAGACTGTAGGCATTGTGCTAGGACCAAAGAATTTTCTAATTAGACTGTACTTACTTTGTTTTTTAATAATTATTATTTTTAAAAAGATTTTATTTATTTGTTTGTTTGTTTGAGAGGGAGATCAATCTCTCGACCTCAAGATCAGGCACTGAACCAAAATCAAGAGCTGGACACTCAACCGACTAACCCACCCACATGCCCCTCTATTTATTTTAGACCTTTTGTGGGCTATTAAAATTTGGAAAAATAAAAGCCAAATTCTATGATACAGAGGGAGCAATAGCACCACTTCCTATCTGACTTCTACAGAATATTGTCACCATATAAGTATCCTTCCCCCCACTCATATATCTAGTTCCCATGCTCTTTTCAATGCTCTGTCCAAATCTTTCTGTTGTCCTGAGCTTTCTTTAGTTTTTGTTATTGTTGTATTTTACCTTTTCTCCATGTTCACACAAATCTTTTTTTTTTTTTTTTTTTTTTGGTTTTGAAAGTAAAGCTTCACCAGAGACTCACCACATGCTGGTTTGTGTGTCCCTGGTAAGGGTGTGGTTATATAATAAATCATAGTTTCCTGAGTCACCAAACCCTGGTCTTGAATCTCAGCTAAGGTTTCTGATTCATTAGCTAAGGGACTTTGGGCAAGTTATACAACCTCACAGACCTGCATCGTTCCTTTTGTAAAATAGGGAAAATAATTCATTTGCAGGCTTGTTGTTTGGCTTAAATCAGCTATTCACCATATAAAATTCCTTGCTCTAATAAGTGCTCAGTTTTATTTATAACTTTCCCTCCCCGGTTGTTGACTATTGTCTTCTAAAATTTTGGTTAAACAAGAGATAATTGGAACACTGAAAGCCTATTGGAAAGTCAAGTGTCACAAATTTAGCATAAATCAAACACTTGGTCCAAAGTTGGGGTTCAGTTTCTCAAAATCTTGCTAAGTTTTGCCACATTAAATCAGGTTTACTCTCCTGCCTTGCTGTTGTTGCTGTTTTGATATTATTATTATTATTATTATTATTATTATTTTTGCTTTAGTGACTTTTCCCCACCTGTACATAATACATTTTAGTTAGTTTCTTGCTGTTGATATTGAAACCCCATGTCAACACCTTTATTCTGTTAAAAACTAAGCTGGCTGTGGATGGGTCTTCATTCACTGGACCAGGAAGTCTGCAGAATGCAGAGTGCTCTGTATTTATTAGCACAGGTCTGAATTGCCAACCTTACAAGGAATGCAGCTTGTGCAAAGTGTAATTATAATCTTGTTTTGATAGATTCTAATGGAATGTAATTACATACTGTGCACCTAGTGCTCTGATATTAATTACATTCCCTTTCACTAGAGGCTACTAAGTTCCCCCAAATGGCCAAAGCAGTGTCTGGCTAAAAAAACAGATATAATAGTTGCAAGTAGTAGATATCTGTATTTACCTACTTTATGGACTTCATTTGGATGCTATTCATAGGTGGTAATCAGCCTGAAGTTTGACCCACTGAGAGCTAAAATCTCCAAGTGGTCAAAATAATATGATAACCACGGTTTTATCAGCACATTAAACTCCATTTGATCTAATTCCAGCTGTGAGGATTATGTATTATATTGTTCAAGGGCACATCTCCTTGTTTACAGGAGCAGAGGGCTTGCTTCTTAACCATGTAACAGTGGAAAATGGCTAAATCTCCTTCCTGGCCAGAAAGTTTAGTCTTTAAATCTTTTACCTCCTCAGTCACAAAGGACCATCTCCCTTGTCAAGAGATTAGAAAAAGATTCTGTTTTTGGAAATTATTTTACTTCCTTGTGTTTGAGACAGCTAGCTGAGGTTTATGATTAAGCCGTGTCTATGACAGTTTGATATATACTCTTGGTACTCATTTTGTGTTGTTGGCCAGTTTATGATATCATAGTATTAATAGAAAAATGTTATTAAATAAAAATTTAAATAAATTTATAGATAAGGAGATAATATACACACTATTATAAGATTCTACAAATTGTCAAGATATACCTAAAAAGTCCAAAAGAAAAATGACCAAAGAATAAAAATAGACAATTAACAGAGAAGAAAATGTAGTAGTCATCATATAAATAAGACAGTCAAATTCAGTATTGATCACGGGCTAACAAATTAAAGTACCAATGAAATATCACTTTTACCACCAGAGCAGGAATATGAAAAAGAGAGAGAGAGAGAGAGAAATAAGATATATTGCTGGTAGGAATAAGAAGAAATGTAGGAGGAGGAATCAAGATGGTGCTGGAGTAAGAGAATGAAATATCATCAGTCCAAGGAGTTCAGCTAGAGAGGGATCAGACCATTCTGAACACCTACAAACTCAACAGGAGATAGAAGAGAAGAAGAGCAGCAATTCTAGGAACAGAATACTGACACTTTCTGGAAGGTAGGCCGTGCGGAGAAGTGAATCCAAAGTGATGGAAAGATAGACCCCAGGAAGTGGTGGAGCAGTGGAGCACAAAATCAGAACTTTTAGAAGTCTTCTCCACTGAGATGTTGCTCCAGAGGCTAAGCAGTGAGTGGAATCCTCATGGGGACAGTGCAGTCTCAGGACCCGGGGGGGTCACAGAAAGATTGAGGGTGTCTGAGTGTGGCAGAGCTCCCAGATATCAAAGCAGGGAAGCCAGCTACAAAGATAGAGTCAAGGAGCAGGCTCTCAGCTCAGCGTTACCTTAAACCATGATCCAGGGCACAGTCAGGCCACTGCTCTTTGAGCAGGGACCCCACAAGTGGCAGATCCAGAGAGACCTCCCCTGCTTCCTCCTCCAGGAGGAGAAGCACAGGACTGCAAGTCAGGAATCTGCAGGGTTTGGAGACCCCAAACAGGGCCATGTGCCAGAAAAAGAAACATTCAGTCACAGGCCAGATGAGCACAGAGTGTGGCCAGAGACCAGGGAGATGTGAGGGATTGACTGCTTTTCTCCGAGGGAGCACTGAGGAGTGGGGTCCCAAGCTCTCAGCTCCTATGGGGCCAGAGATTGGGAGGCCACCAACCTCATTCCCATCCTCCAAAGCTGTATGGAAAGTGTTCAGGGAACAAAAGCTACTGAGAGCAAACCTGGGCAGATTACTTAGCCTGGGCCCTGACAGGGGTGGTGCAATTCTGCCTTGGGCAAAGACATTTTGAGAATCACTACAAGAGGCCCTCCCCCATAAGGTCAGCAAGAACATCCAGCCAAGAGCAAGTTCACCAATCAATGAGAACCGTGGAACTCCAGAGCTAGGGCAAAGCAACACACAGAATTCATGGCTTTTTTCACATGATCCTTTAGACTTTCAAAATTAAATTTAAAAATTTTTTTTTCTTATTCTATTTTTTAACTTTTCCTCTCTCCTATTTTAATGTTTTTTAACTATTTTATCTTATCAATACCTTTTTAAAAAAATCTTTTTAAATTTTCATTGTTATAATCATATTTTATCCCTTCATTGTATTTAACTGTATTTTTTTGTATACATATAGGTTTTTTTCCTTTAAAAACTTGGGATACAATTTCTTCTAATAGATCAAAATATACTCTAAATCTAGTGCATGGCTTTGTTTTAGTCTCCAGCCTGATCACATTCTCTCCTTTTTTTTTTTCCCCCAACCAACTTCTTACCTTATCAATTCCTTTTTTACAATCTTTTTAAATTTTCATCTTTTGAGTCATATTCTATCCCTTCATCATGTTTGCCCTTATTTTTGTATCTGTATAAGTTTTTTTTTCTTTAAAATTTTGGGAGGTAGTTTCTTCTAAGAGACCAGAATACAACCAAAATTTAAATTTTCATCTTTTGAGTCATATTCTATCCCTTCATCATGTTTACCCCTATTTTTGTATATGTATAAGTTTTTTTTTTCTTTAAAATTTTGGGAGGTAGTTTCTTCTAAGAGACCAGAATACAACCAAAATTAAATTTTGGCTCTGTTCTATTCACCGGTCTTAAAAGAAACAAACAAATATATATATATATTACATATATATATATATACACACACACACACACACACACACACACACACACATACATGTATGGATATAATTTTTTAAAAATATTTTTTATTTTTCCCCCTTTCTCCTCCCCACAGTTTTATGTTTCTTCTGATTTGGTTAGGGTATATTTTTCTGGGGTCATTGCCACCCATTTAGTATTTTACTCTCATTCATCTACTCTTATCTGGATAAAATGACAAGGCGGAAAAGCTCACCACACAAAAAAGAACAGGAGGCAGTATCAACGGCTAGGGACCTAATCAATACAGACGTTAGTAATATGTCAGAACCAGAGTTCAGAATGACGATTATCAAGGTGCTAGCTGGACTCGAAAAAAGCATGGAAGATATTAGAGAATCCCTTTATGGAGAAATAAAAGAACTAAAATCTAACCGAGTTGAAATTTAAAAAGCTATTAATGAGGTACAATTAAAAAAAAATGGAGTCTCTTACTGCTAGCATAAATGAGGCAGAAGAGAGAATTAGTGATACAGAACATGAAATGATGGAGAACAAAGAAGCTGAGCAAAAGAGAGACAAACAACTACTGGACAAAAAGGGGAGAATTCGAGAGATACGTGGTATCATAAGACAAAACAATATTAGAATAATTGGGATTCCAGAAGAAGAAGAAAGAGAGAGCGGGGTAGAAGGTATATTGGAGCAAATTAGAGTAGGGGATTTCCCTAATACAGCAAAGGGAACAAGCATCAAAATCCAGGAGGCAAAGAGAACCCCCCTCAAAATCAATAAAAATAGGTCAACACCCCATCATCTAATAGTAAAACTTACATGGCTCAGTGACAAAGAGAAGATCCTAAAAGCAGTTCAGAACAAGGGGTCTGTAATATACAGAGGAAGAAATATTAGATTGGCAGCAGACTCATCCATGGAGACCTGGCATGCCAGAAAGAACTGGAATAAAATATTCAGAGCACTAAACAAGAAAAATATGCAGCCAAGAATACTATATCCTGCTAGGCTGTCATTGAAAATAGAAGGAGAGATAAAAAGCTTCCAGGAGTAACAAAAATTAAAAGAATTTGCAAACACCAAACCAGCCCTACAGGAAATATTGAAAGGGGTCCTCTAAGCAAAGAGAGAGCCTGAAAGTAACAGACCAGAAAAGAACAGAGACAATATATAGTAACAGTCACCTTACATGCAATACAATGGCACTAAATTCATATCTATCAATAGTTACCCTGAATGTAAATGGGCTAAATGATCCAAGGATGGATTAAAAAACAAAACAAAAACAAAAACAAGACCCATTGATATGCTGTCTACAAGAAACTCATTTTATACCCAAAGATACCTGCAGATTTAAAGTGAGGTGGGAGAAAACAATCTACCATGCTAATGTACATCAAAAGAAAGTGTGGGGGGGGGACCTTATAGCAGATAAATTATATTTTAGGCCAAAGACCATAATAAGAGATGAGGAAGGACACTATATCATACTTAAAGGGTTTGTCCAACAAAAAGATCTAACAATTTTAAATATCTATGTCCCTAACATAGGAGCAGCCAACTACATAAACCAATTAACAACAAAATCAAAGAAACACATCAATAATAATACAATAATAGTAAGGGAATTAACACTCACCTCAGTGAAATGGACAGATCATCAAAGGTCAACAAGGAAATAAAGGCTTTAAATGACACCCTGGACTAGACAGACACCACAGAAATATTCAGAATATTCTATCCCAAAACAACAGAATACATATTCTTCTCTAGTGCTCATAGAACGTTCTCCAGAATAGATCACATCCTGGGTCACAAATGAGGTCTCAACTGGTACCAAAGGACTGAGATCATTCCCTGCATACTTTTTGAACACAATGCTCTGAAGCTAGAACTCAGTCACAAGAGGAAAGTTGGAAAGAACTCAAAATACATGGAGGCTAAAGAGCATCCTACAAAGAATGAATGGGTCAACCAGGAAAGTAAAGAAGAATTGAAAAAATTCAGGAAAATGATAACATAACTGTTCAAAGTCTTTGGGACACAGCAAAGGTGGTGCTGAGAGAAAAGTATATAGCAATACAAACCTTTCTCAAGAAACAAGAAAGGTCTCAAGTACACAACCTAACCCTACACCTAAAGGAGCTGAAGAAAGAACAGAAAAGAAAGCCTAAACCCAGCAGGAGAAGAGAAATCATAAAGATCAGAGCAGAAATCAATGAAATAGGAACCAAAACAACAGTAGAACAGATCAACGAAACTAGCAGCTGGTTCATTGAAAGAATTAATAAGATTGATAAACCCCTGGCAAGCCTTATCAAAAAGAACAGAGAAGGGACCCAAATAAATAAAATCATAAATGAAAGAGGAGAGAGCACAACCAACACCAAAGAAATACAAAAAATTATAAGAACATATTATGGGCAATTATATGCCAGCAAATTGGACAATCTGGAAGAATGGATGCATTCCTAGAGACATATAAACTACCAAAACTGAACCAGGAGGAAATAGAAAACCTGAACAGACCCATAACCAGTAAGGAGATTGAAAAGTCATCAAAACTCTCCCAACAAACAAGAGCCCAGGGCCAGATGGTTTCCCAGGGGAATTCTACCAAACATTTAAAGAAGAATTCATACCTATTCTCCTGAAACTGTTCTAAAACAGAAATGGAAGGAAAACTTCCAAACTCATATTATGAGGCCAGCATTACCTGATCCCAAAATCAAAGAACCTGCCTAAAAGGAGAATTACAGACCAATACCCTTATTGAACATGGATGCAAAAATTCTCACCAAAACACCAGCCAATAGGATCCAATAGTACATTAAAAGAATTATTCACCACAACCAAGTGGGACTTATTCCTGGGCTGCAAGTTTGGTTCAACATCCAGAAATCAATCAATGTGACACAAATATTAATAAAAGAAAAAACAGGAACCATATGATACTCTCAACAGATGCAGAAAAAGCATTCGACAAAGTACAGCAAAGTGTAGGGAGAGAGAGTACATACCTCAATATCATCAAAGCCATCTATGAAAAACCCACAGCGAATATCATTCTCAATGGGGAAAAACTGAGAGCTTTTCCCCTAAGGTCAGCAGCATGTCCACTATCACCACTGCTATTCAACATAGTACTAGAAGTCCTAGCCTTAGCAATCAGACAACAAAAAGAAATAAAGGCATCTAAATTGGCAAAGAAGAAGTCAAACTCTCACTCTATGCAGATGATATGATACTTTATGTGGAATACCCAAAACACTCCCAAACTGCTAGAACTCATACAGGAATTCCGTAAAGTGTCAGGAAATAAAAAAAAATGCACAGAAATCAGTTGCATTTCTATACACCAACAGCAAGACAGAAGAAAGAGAAATTAAAGAGGCAATCCCATTTACAATTGCACCCAAAACCATAAGATACCTAGGAATAAACCTAATCAAAGAGGCAAAGAATCTGTGCTGAGAAAAGGATAAAGTACTTATGAAAGAAACTGAGGAAGACACAGAGAATGGAAAAACCTTCCATGCTCCTGGACTGGAAGAACAAATATTATGAAAATGTATATGCTACCTAGAACAATCCATACATTTAATGCAATCCCTATCAAAATACCATCGACTTCTTTCAGTGAAATGGAACAAATAATCCTAAATTTATATGGAAGCAGAAAAGACCCCAAATAGCCAGAGGAATGTTGAAAAAGAAAACCAAAATTGGTGGCATCATCATTCCAGACTTCAAGCTCTATTACAAAGCTGTCATCATCAAGACAGTATGGTACAGGCACAAAAACAGACACATAGATCAGAACACATAGAACAGAATAGAGAGCCCAGAAATAAACCCTGAACTCTATGGTCAACTAATCTTTGACAAAGCAGGAAAAAATTTCCAATGGAAAAAAGACAAATGGTGTCGGGAAAATTGGACAGCCACATGCAGGAGAATGAACTGGACCATTTCCTTACACCACACACAAAATTGACTCAAAATGGAGGAAAGACCTCATTGCAAGACAGGAATCCATCAAAATCCTTGAGGAGAACACAGGCAGAAACCTCTTTGACCTAAGCTGCCACAACTTCTTCCTATAAACATCACCAAAGGCAAGGGAAGCAAGGGCAAAAATGAACTATTGGGACTTCATCATGATCAAAACTTTTGTACAGCAAAGGAAACGGTCATCAAAACCAAAAGACAACTGACAGAATGGAAGAAGATATTCACGAGTGACATATCAGATAAAGGGCTAATATCCAAAATGTATAAAGAACTTACCAACTCAATGCCCAAAGAAAAAATAATCCAATCAAAAAATGGGCAGAGGACATGAACAGACATTTCTGCAAAGAAGACATCCAGATGGCCAACAGACACTTGAAAAAGTGCTCCACATCACTTGGCATCAGAGAAATACAAATCAAAGCTACAATGAGATACAACCTCACACCAGTCAGAATGGCTAAAATTAACAAGTCAGGAAATGACAGATGTTGACAAGGATGCAGAAAAAGGGGAACCCTCCTACACTGATGGTGGGAATGCAAGCTGGTGCAGCCACTCTGGAAAACAGTGTGGAGGTTCCTCAGAAAGTTGAAAATAGAGCTACCCTATGACCCAGCAATAACACTACTGGGTATTTACTCTAAAAATACAAAAGTAGTGATCCAAAGAGGCATGCACACCTGAATGTTTATAGCAGCGATGTCCACAATAGCCAAACTATGGAAAGAACCTAGATGTCCATCAACAGATGAATGGCTAAAGAAGATGTGGTACATATATACAATGGAATACTATGCAGCCATCAAAAGAAATGAAATCTTGCCATTTGCAATGACGTGGATGGAACTAGAGGGTATTATGCTGAGCAAAGTCAGACCATCAGAGAAAGACAATTATCATATGATCTCTCTGATATGAGGAATATGAGAGGTGGGGGGGTGGGTTATGGGGGGTAGGGAATGAAAAAAAATGAAACAAGATGGGATTGGGAGGGAGACAAAGTATGAGACTCTTAATCTCATGAAACAAACTGAGGTTTGCTGGGGGGTGGGGACGTAGGCATAGGGTGGCTGGGTTACGGACATTGAGGAGGGTATGCGCTATGGTAAGTGCTGTGACATGTGTAAGCCCGATGATTCACAGACCTGTACCCCTGGGGCTAATAATACATTATATGTTAATTAAAATAAAAAAAGAAGAAGAAATGTAGTCTCTTCCGAATTTCTTTTCGAAATCTAAATGTTAAACCATTTTTAGAAACATGTGAAACAACATTTACTAGAATTAAAAATATTTTTTAAAAAAATTATTTATTCATTTGAGAGAGAGAGACAGAGGATGAGCAAGGGGAGGGACAGAAGGAGAGGGAGAAGATGATTCCCTGCTGAGTAGGGGGCCTGACATGGGGCTCCATCCCAGGACCCCGAGATCATGACCTGAGCCAAAGTGAGATGCTTAACTGACTGATCCACCCTGGTGCCCCGAGAATTAAAAATATCTTTAGTTCCAAATAATTTCACTCCTAGACATCTATCCTAGGGTGAATGGCCCTAGTTGAAGGCTTTATATACATGCATGTTCATTAAAGCAGTATCCATAGTGGAACTAAGTAACCAGAAACAAATGACTATCAATATGAGAGTGGCATTAATAAAAAATAAACAAAATTATATCATTTGATACAGATCAATTTCTTTTAGTTATTATTGAATAAGCAATATAAAACACAATTATAATATTCCATTTAAAATAAATTTTAAAGTAAATGTATATTTATTCAGATGATTATGTACATTAAATTTCACTTTGTATGAATATATTTGTAAAATGTAGAACTTCTAACAGTAGACTTTGTATATGGTTAAATGAACTGGGAGCAAAGTATAGAAAATAGCAAGAGTGAATACCATGTTTTCAAAATGGGTTGTCTGTGGGATGGGGTGAGTGGAGGTTGAAGTCGGTGGACAAGTGGAAAAGAAGGAAGTGTTGAGTAAATAAAGAAAAAATACTACAATCAGATAAAAGCAACATGTAATATGAACTCTTTATGTAAATAACACATATGAGAGTTCTTAGATGTTAACAAAAGTTAGAAAAAAGCGGGAGTTAACGAATACCTATTGACATGATGTGTACATACTATTGTCAAGTTAATAAAAATAAGTTACTCAAAATTCAAGACAGTGGTTCTCTCTTGGGAGCACCACGGCATTGAGAAGGGATAAGAGGTAGGAAATGTAACGGAAGAAGGGTACCAATGGTTTCCAAAGCTTTTAACAGGTGTTACAACATTAATTTTAATATCTCAAGTATACATGCTACATAATGGGTTTAATGGCTTGTCTATGTGAAATATAACATAATATTAAATGCATTCTTCAGGTAGTATAAAAACAAACAGCTAAGTGATGTACATGCATGATTAAAGAAAAAAAAAACAAAAAAACAAGCAAACAGAAACCTAAAACTTCTTGAAACATACACACAGAGTATCAGAAGTTTCATGTGTTCTAGACTTCTAGTTAATATGTAGTTCAAGAGCATGGAAAAGTTGTGGAAGGAATTTGGCAAGGATTTTAATACTGAATGGAGCTTGGGAAAGAAGTAGAATGGGGCTTAATAAAGGGAAAGAAATGCTGTTGTTTTGCCTTTGTACAACTTTGTATCGTATTACCTCTTTTGTGTAACAAGCATTACTCATACTACTGTTGCAATTTGGAAGAAAAATTAACAACTTTAAGGGAGAACATTACAAAAAAATTTTAAAAAGGTAACTTATGTAATTGGGAAGATGAGATTGAAACACAGCTTAAAACCTTTTTCTATCTTTAATTTCAGCTCAGAAATACCCCCCACCCCGACAGCCTTCCTTATGTTTTACCTCTTTTCCTCAGATCAGTATAGATTAATCCTTATCACTCATTGCATTGCTGTGTCAACCAATGTAATTACTGGAATTATAATAACCTGTCTGTTTCCTTCATTAGAATTGGGATTCCAACTGTTCCTAGCTTCTAGCATAATGCCAAAGACCTTGCAGGAACACAATAAATTCCTGAGAAATTTCATATCACTCATAAATCAGTGGACTTGCTATTTCTTGAACCAGTTCAATTCACCCTATTCCATCCACAAACAATATCCGTAAATCAGACCAGTAACCAGTGGAATCCATCTGGAAGACAAAAAGTCAGATGGGTGAGGAGCGCCTGGGTGGCTCAGTCAGTTAAGTGTCCAACTCCTGATTTGGGCTCAATTCATGATCTCATGGGTTGTGAGACTGAGCCCTAATCTGGACTCCCTGCTCAGCAGAGAGTCTGCTTGACATTCTCTCTCTCCCTCTCCTTCTGTCCACCCCCCCATTGCTCTTTCTCTCTAAAATAAATAAATATTCTTTTTAAAAAATCAGATTGGTGAATATTGGTCTTAAAAGCTAAAAATATACTCCTACCCTTAGGGGGGGAAAAAAACCATGAAAATAAATAACCCCTGCTGAACTTAATAGGGAGTTATACATGGGGAGAATATATGGATATGCATATAACATGCATGGCTATATCACATATACTTCTCAGATATTGTTAATATCATTATATGCAAGATGATAATTATCTTGATTTGACAGACAAGAAAACCAGGCAAAGACAGGTTAACTAACTTGTTAAAGATAATTGAGCCAGAAAATATCAGAACTCAGAATTGAATTCAGGTAGTCTCAGAGTCTGTGCTATATTACTTCTAAATAGGAGAAACACATTTTAAAGGTTAAAAAATACTCTTTAGTGTCTCTCCATGTATTAAATAATAAGCTTAATTTATAAAACATCTTATTTAAACATTTCTGTGTATAACGTTTCAAAGGTTTATGTTAATTGGAAAAATTCTGTCACTTTTATAAATTGAATAAAGGCAAAGAGTTTTTTCAATTGAAATGTTTTTAAGAATTCTTCTTATACAAACTTTCTCTCAAACTAGGATTTTCTTCTATGACCTCTCTGACATCATTAGTCACTACTCAAAGAGTTCCAATCAAGGCACTTGGACCTCCCCACCCCTTGTTCGGTGTCATCTTTCTTTCTTTCTTTCTTTAATTAATTTATTTACTTTAGAGAGTGGGTGCAAGAGGAGAGAGGAAGAGAGAATCTCTAGCAGACTCCCACTAAGCATGAAGCTCAAGGTGGGGCTTGATCTCACTACCTGAGCTGATCATGATCTGAGCTGAAATCAAGAATCAGATGCTTAACCAAATGAACCAACCTCTCAGGTGTCCCTCAATGTCATCGTTGTATTTCATCATTTTATTTTATAAAAAGTTTACTGGAAATACTAATGTTTCTTAAAATATGTTTATGAGCATTTTAGCCTATTTGTCCTACTTCTGTGTATGCATTTGGCCTACCCTATAAATGTGCTACATGCCAGTTTTTTAAAGCACAGAAAATAGGTGAAAACAAGTCGCTGGAAATAAGCCATGTTTCAGATTGTCCATTCACTTGCCTATCTTACCTTTGCTCCTTAATCTCTCCTCAGCTCTTTGAACCTGACTTGCTGCACTATACCCAGTATGAAAAGATGACTGGACACTTTAGAATGCCACTAACTAAATTCTACATGGTAGATCTTGAGTTAAGGACATGATGCTCATGCTAGTTTCTAGACTACATTTCCTCAGGTGGTCAAGGTGTACATTAAGAGTTTTGAAATACTTCACCATGAAGGGCACACTTTTCTGAATGTGGCCTACTTTTTCACTAATCTTCAAATTCAGAGCAGCAGAGAACACAGTTTTCTTTTTCTTTTCTTTTTTCTTTTTTAAGATTTTATTTATTTATTTGAGAGAGAGAATGAGAGAGCAGAAGCAAGCCACAGAGGGAGAGGGAGAACCAGGCTCCCCACTGAGCAGGAAGCCTGATGTGGGGCTTGATCTTAGGACCCTGGGATCACGACCTTAGCTGAAGGCAGATGCTTAGCTGACTGAGCCACCCAAGTACCCAAGAACATGGTTTTCAATGCTCAGTCTGACTAGTGCAGTGCACACGGATGACTACCTCCCTTTCTTACAGACAGAATTGACATGAGGAGTCCTGTTGACACAACTGCCTCACACAGGATGCTGTCAGTGTTATCTTTGCTTTTCATTTGTTTATTTATCACATTATATTACCTGCTTTTTTGTTAAGTCATCTCTACATGGAACATGAGGCTCCAATTCACGATGCTGAGATTCAGATGTCCATGCTCTACTGACTGAGCCAGCCAGGCACCCCTCTGTCGCCTGCTTTTCACCCAGATCTAGCCCAACTTCTTCCTAGACAAAGGACTATATTTTTTTTAAGATTTTTTTTTTATTTGACAGAGATCACAAGTAGGCAGAGAGGCAGGCAGAGAGAGAGAGAGAGAGAGAGGTTTTTTTTGACACCTACTGTGTGCTCCAGATATCTAAATTCAATTTCCTCCTTTCTTTGCCAAAGACCTAGCAGAGAGCCCAACGTGGGGCTCGATCCCAAGACCCTGGGATCATGACCCAAGTTGAAGGCAGAGGCTTTAACCTATGGAGCCACCCAGGCTCCGACAGCGGACTATTTTTAAAGGACCAAATTAAAATATTTTATAATACACTCTTCCAAATCTTTTCTTCAGTTGCACCAGATAATAAATATTGATATTTCTGATCGTCATTACATGTCTTAGGTATTCCTGACGCTACACAGACAGCATCTGCTTGTTTGATAAGCTTGCCTTCTGTGTTCCCTCATGTCACTGATAAGCAAGTTGACTGGGATGCAAATAGAACTCACAGAGGGTGATTGTTCAGGCTACTTACTTATGTCATTTTATATTAATTCATTCACTTATTCATTCAGTATACATTTTTTTTGAAAGCCAGTTATGTATGAGAGATTGTGTTATGTTCTAGGAACATAAAAAAATAGAAAATAAGTCCCATATCCCCAAGGAATTCACAAATGAATGGTATACAAAGCAACAAAATATTATGATATGGATAAAAAATAACTAAGACAGTGTAAAGGAGACATTTCTAGAGAGAAGAGATTGATCATGTTTTTCTCTTTCCAGCAACATAGTGCCTGACACAGAGAAAGCACCAAATGCGTATTTTATAAATGAACACCTACTGTCCTTAGCAATAAACAATATGTCATTTGATTAGGGAATTTTCTTCTGCAGTAACAACTTTAAATCCCTCACATTTTTAAAGCAATGATAAGCAAACATTCTTACCACATGTGGTGGGAAGTGTACCATCCCTTTGCCAAAAACTGCTGTTAAAATATTAGTTGAGTAAACCAAAATTTAGGTTTTTTTTTTTTTTTTAACACCTACTGTGCGCTCCGGATATCTATATTCAATTTCCTCCTTTCTTTGCCAAAGGCACAGTGTTTTTAACTGGGAAAAGGCATAAAACACCACCTGTGCTCCAAGATCTTCACATTTTTACCCCAAACTTCAAAATGATAAAGGCTACATTCCCAGAAGGTTCTTTTACTTGTGTTGCCCTAGAATAATTTCTTCATACTTTTACCTGTCAAGACGTTTAAGTACAAACAGAAACCAGCTTTGGCTGATGTAAGAATAAAGTGAGTTCCACAGAATGATGGTGCCCACATTACCAAACTGAGGGGATAGCTTTAGAACAAAGCTTTACAAATGGATACAGCAGTGGAAGCTGGGTATAGATGAGAACCACGGCCAACATCATGCCACAAAAGCAGAGTGAAGACAGGGCGACCATCCCTGCTTAGGGTCCCACTGTTGCTTGCACCAAAAGCACTTCCACTGGACACTTGATTTTGTTCTGTCATTGGTGCCCCTGGAAGCTGAATATGTTGTTGCTTCTAGCTACTAAAACCTTTACCAGGATGGACTCCTTTGATTTAGGCCAAACTTGGGTCACGTGCCTATCTGTATCTTCGTAGCAGGAAGCTGAGATAAATACAGTCCTTGCACCCACAAAGGCTTCTAATAGAAGGGTTTTTCAAACATGAATGGGGTTTAGATGCTGGATAGTCCAAGGTGGGGAAAGCAAAAGAAAAATGCCTGATACCTACTTGTACTAAGTGAAGTATGTGATAAAGAAAAAAAGATTCTTTATCTTTTTGATAAATATAAAAAATAAAGATTCTTTATCTTTTTTTAATACCAGAATAATACCAGAACATGACATATAATACCAAATATAATACCAGAGCAAAACACGGAACAGAACATTTCAGAAAAGCACATGCCCTGGTTATGCCAGGTATCAATGTAACCAATGCTGTATATCCTTCTCTCTCTCCAAAGGCTGTTTCTAGGTGAAGCATCTTCATAGGGGCGCCTGGGTGGCTCAGTGGGTTAAGCCGCTGCCTTTGGCTCAGGTCATGATCTCAGGGTCCTGGGATTGAGTCCTGCATCAGGCTCTCTGCTCAGCAGGGAGCCTGCTTCCCTCTCTCTCTCTCTCTCTGCCTGCCTCTCTGTGTACTTGTGATCTCTCTCGGTCAAATAAATAAATAAATAAATCTTAAAAAAAAAAAAAGAAGCATCTTCATACACAAAACACATTCCCTTAAACCTCATAATTCTTGTGAATTTTCTGTATGTCGTGGAAAGCTGTGGAGACTTTATAGGAAAAGGCACACATTTATGTTATGAGTAAGTATTCTATTTTCATTGTAGATAATAGAAAGGGCACAATTTTGCAAATAGGAGGGAAAAAAATGACACATGATTCTGCCATACCCAAACAACCACAGATACCAGTAATGACTGTCCTTCTAGATGTGTAGTATATCCGTGTATGTATTGTGCTACTATAGTCATAATACAAAGTTTGTATGTATTTGTAAGTTTATGGTTTATAGCAGCATACAATATGCTGCTTTAATCCTGAATTTCTAAACTTACAACTTATTAGCTGAGAAAACATTCTCAACATTCAAGTTTCTGTATTGCTTCTCCATGAATATTTCTCCTTTTCTTTTCGTTCTCTGTCATTTTTTTAATTGCCGACTCTTGAAATATTTTAATTTGTTTCTGCCTCCTTGGGGGCGGGGGGAAGTCTTTTCAATATTTTCATCTTTGTGATTTTTGCATACTATCTCTGGACATTTTTATTTTCTTGAGAGGTAGTACTCAAAATCGGGTAAAGAAGCCAGTTGGCATTTTCACATAATTGGTGAGTTCCTCAGGCAAGAAGACAAATATAACACATCCCCTGCAGGTTGCCAAAATATTTCCCTCAGTGTTCATACCTCTAAGGTACTAAGATAGGCTCTCAACTTTCATGTTAACCAGTAGCAAACCCTACCTATCACTACTGCAGGGAGTAGCTGGGTTTTGACACCTTGAACCCTTTTGACTTTCTAGGAGGTCAGACGTTCTGGAAAATGCTGTTTTCCCCTCCCTTCTCTACTCTTCTCTCACTATATTGTGTTAATAAGGGCCAACTAGTTTCCTCATATGAAAAGAGAGCGAGTAATTCAAGAACAACTGTGTATAGTCTAGTATGATGAGGTTGTGTTGTAGTCAGTAAGATACTCAAATTAGCTGAGCATCCATTTTCTCATCTGCAAAATGGGAATAATAATACAGACCTCACTGGCATGTTGCATGTGCACTCCTGACCCCATAAACAGTAATTCATTTGCAATAGTACTTAGGCTAACCCATGCTAACATATACTGGATCCATAGAAACTCACTACTGAATATTTTCAAAATTCTCTTACCTGTTGTTCACTTTTTAGCTTATCATATTTACTGTGGGTTCTGCTACATAGCTAATTTTAAAAATAAGGAAAACAATATTTACCTCATCTTTGTCCTATGTTAAGGATACATACAATATATTCAACTGAAATGTATTAGAATCAACTCCCTCTCACCAAGTTTTGCCTACACAATAATATTTCAAAATATTAGCTGTTTTTCTCCACAAATAGGACATTCAGGATTTGGGGTTTTCTTTTTCTTTTTTTCAATTTTTTAACTTAAGCAGCCTACAGTTTCATAACCCCTGCAACTTAATAATAGCTATTGTTTGTATAATGTGTTAAGTTTAAGGTCTCATTTAAGCCAGTACATTATATCTGCTTTGTTTGTTTCTAACTACAGATTTGTTCTTGTTTCTGTAAGTTGGTTAATGAGACATGGCTTACTTACATTTTTCTGTTGGTTCCCTATAGATGTCTTTATGTAACAGAGCTGTATATGTAAAAGTAAGTGCAATTACACTTTTTTCACCGAAGTTAATGTTAAGAACACAAAAATACTTCCAGGATAAATGAACTAAGATCTCTACATAATTTAGCTAACTAATACCTGTGATTTTAGATGTAAGAACCAGTAAAGCCAATATTCGAACCCCAGGACGGTGTGATTTGAAAATCTGCCCTTTCTCTAATACTTCATGTTGGTTGTCACTGGACACTAACTAGTAAAACAAAATGCCCTTCATAAACTAAGTTAGGCCAAACCATCACTACATAATTCTCACACCATTTTAACATAAAAAATAACTACCCTAGAATTTGATGATGGGTATCAAAATTCTTTCAAACATACATGTCCTTTGGGGCACCTGGGTTGCTCAGTGGGTTAAGCCTCTTCCTTCAGCTCAGGTCATGATCTCAGGGTCCTGGGATCGAGCCCCATGTTGGGCTCTCTGCTCAGTGGGGAGCCTGCTTCCCCCTCTCTCTCTCTGCCTGCTGCTCTGCCTACTTGTGATCTCTCTCTCTCTCTCTCTCTGTGTCAAGTAAATAAATAAAAATCTTAAAAAAAAACACAAAAAATATACATGTTCTTTGACAATTATCCTGGTGAAAATGCTAACTGAATATAACCATAAATATGTGTCCACAGCAATCCTAGAGTTGTTCATAATACCTCAGGCAGTCACATCACCCCTGGAGCTCAGTTTTCCACTTTCCATCTTAGCACCTCAATATGCTTTCCCTTGCTATGTGGCTATTTGCATTCACATATTTGGTAGCCTTTTCCTTAACGTTTTGTGAGGGCTTCACCTGATCCATAAGTGCACCCCAAAGCAACTCTGCCAAGAAGCAATAGAGGTGATACTGGAAGTGTTCCTGTGACTAACAAGTAAATCTGATGCTACTCTCATGCCTAAAACTTTGGTGACTTCCTATCAAGTAGGGATCAGGATTCCTGCTTATGAGGGCACCTGGGTGTCTCTGTTGGTTGGGTGTCTGCCTTCAGCTCAGGTTGTGATCCCAGAGTCTGGGGCTTGAACCCCATATGGTGCTCCCTGCTCAGCGGGGAGTCTGCTTCTCCCTCTGCCCCCACTTCTCTCTTTTGCTCACGCTCTCTCTCAAATAAATAAAAATAAATTTTAAAAAATGATTCTTGCTTATCTAGACCTGCCTATGTCTTTAGCCCTGTGGAACACCATCTGTCTTGTTTTCTGAGTCCCAGGTCTACTGCGCCATGAATTCTTACAATGCACTAATGCTCCATCCACTTCAGGATATTGGCAAGTGCTGTGTCTTCTACCTCAGAAAAGCTCCACCCCTCTGCACCCCTTTTACCTTAACGAAGCTTTCTTATTCTACAGTTCTCGACTCTAATTCTTGAAGTATCTCTAAATTTGAATCACAGGGGGTGCCTGGGTGGCTCAGTGGGTTAAGGCTTTGCCTTCAGCTCAGGTCATGGTCTCAGGGTCCTGGGATAGAGCCCTTCATCCAGCTCTCTGCTCAGCAGGGAGCCTGTGTCCCCCTTTCCCTCTGCCTGCCTCTCTGCCTACTTGTGCTCTCTCTCTCTGTCAAATAAATAAATAAATAATCTTTAAATTTGAATCACAGATAAGCAAATACTTCAGATAAACAAATACTTTAGGTATTTTAGTATAAATATGTCCCAACTATTGCATATGATGTTTTGTATTTGTGACTGTATCTCAAATTAGAACAGATCTTACTCGTAAGTACTTTCTTAGCAATTTCACTTTAAATTTTTGGCCATTATCATAATTCTAGTCATGTATTTACATAATTATTATCTCTTTCTCCCTACCAACTTGCAAGCTTCCTAAGGAAAAGACTATGTTTTGACCACCATCCTACCTCATGTGTTAGCACAATAAATGAAGAGTAGAGGGGTTCAATGAATCTTCTAAGAGCAAATGAAAAAACTAGTAACATAAAAATGCACAGGTAAAGGTGAAATTACAAACTAACAGTGAAATGTTTTTAATGGGATGAGAGAGTACATTTGAATTCCTTTAATCATTTTTGAAGTAACAGTTTCTGAGAAAAGAAGAAAGTAATAGTTTATTTTAGTTATTATTATATTAAATATATGTTGAGTATTCCATTTCAGATACTAATTAATTTGAATATCAGTAAGAACTTGTGAACATTATTTCTTTCAATCATCATGACAACTCTATGATGTAGTACACTATTAACACTTTTATAACACTAGAACACTAAGAATTGGAGAAAAGTCATTTCAACAGTCACACAGCTGGTAGGTTGCAAGGTGGGTTGGAACATTTGAGTCTAACTCCAAAGCTGGCATATTTAGTAACTGTGCTATTTACATGTCACACAGAGACATAATTTTTGCAAGAAGTGGTGCTTACTAGGTTTCCCTAGTTAGGGCAGCAGAAACTCCATTTTTTAATACCTATATAACTATAATCTGACAAAAGAGGAGTGTGTGTGTGTGTGTGTGTGTATGTGTGTGTGTGCATGCACTTACATACATGTACATATGATTGCACAGAACTAAAGTTCTGTTTTGTTTACTTAAGAATTTTAGAGAAGCTATTCAAAGTACCTGTTAGGAATAACTATAGTCATAACCTATAAAAATATTATGTGCCCATATGTGCACATATACATCCATACATATATACATGTACATACACACACTGGGCTATCTACAGCAGGAAGGGATAACTTTATAAACTTACTATGTACCAATGAAGTTATGACTCTTGATTACATATAAGGAAAGTCATTTCCAAATAAAAAGACTTCAGGTTCACATACTTCGGTTTTCTCTAAATTGAAGCCATGCTATGATTTCTGATACAAATTTCCTTAGTACAAGTTAATGTAAGGTTACCAATAACTCAATATTATGTTAATTGTTTATTTCCTGCTAAGTATCTTGGTTAGAAAAACATTATTCTAGATTATTTACACTTTAGTCATTAAAACAAAGAGTTTTCACCATTTGCCTTGTGAGGAAAATCTAGAAGAGGTTGTCAGAGCTCACTACATACCCTCTAAAGTTTGTTTCATGTCAATTCAAGCTGCATGAAGCATAACGCATTTCCTAAGATGAATGGTTAGTAGTAGATTACTAGTAGTGGTAGATGGTACCCCCAAAGACATGAGACTAAGTCAAGATTATGATCTGGAAATAAGGCAGCCAAATCCCCTGTTGGGCCACACTGTATCTTGGCATTGATGTGGAATACTATTTGCCTAAGTGTGCATATGGCATTTATTTAAAGCAATGATAAATAGTAGATTCAGAGTTCATCTGTGGGGGAAACCGCCAATTTTTTTCTATGAGTATTTAGCGCATCCTGGTACGAAGAGTGTTTAAATATGTTATTTTATTAAGACTTAGTCTCTTGCCAAATGAGAGTAATTTCAGCTTAGATTGAATAAATTTTATCATGATTATCTAGTTATGAAGGAGATAAAAAAAAAAAAAAAGCAAGAGAGAGAGAGAGAGAGAGAGATCACAAACCTCTCACTGAGTGGAGGGCATTAAGCTAGCTAAAACCATACCTCTAATAAAAAGAAAATGCCCTGAAGGGTTTCACAGAGAAGAGCACTTCATACAGAGTGTTCTACGTTCTGTGCTCGTTCTGAGTTTGGGTGCCTTATGCTGTTCATTTCATGTGACAGCGTGTTCTGGATGCTGTGTGAGACGTGGAATTATGAATTCTGGAACACTGAAAAGAAATTAAAAAAACAAGAAACAAAAAAAGAATGTCTAATAAATATAAATTTTGCTGTCTCAAGGCTCATAATGAAATGATTATCATTTATGTGAGCATCTACATAAGAATAATTTATTTTAGCCAAGACAGAGAAGCTTGATTCTCAGAAAGGCCAACTGCAGAAAGGTATCATTCCACCCTCTCCTCCTCTTTGCCATCTCAGAAGAGATAGAGAAAATCTTTGATTATGAAATACATGTGGGAAAAAAGTAGCATAGTTTGAGTATTTTTTGAACTTTCCTCAAATTGATTAAACACAAGGAGAGAAATCCTACAATTTGGGTTAAAAAAAAAAAAAAGAATGTAAACATCTCACCCTAGGAGGCAAGGGTTTGGTTGAAAATAGTTTCCTCATGCAGTTTATTTTGCAAGGGGTAGTCTCTATAGCAAGCTGGGACCTGCCCCTTCCAGAAGAAAAGAGCTCATAAAGCTGCTCTCACCTTTGAATTAGGTTATAGAGGCATCAATTTACAAAATACCAAGAGAAAATTTTAGTTAATACTAGAATTTCAAGACACTAACATTCTCCAGTTTCTCTGGGAAAGACTGTTAGATTCAGTATAGCCCAAAAGCTATCTTCAAGTTAGGAAGTGGTTAAGAATTCAACTTACAAGTGGGAGCACTATAAAGGCTGGAAGTGACATCAATTGCCCAAGCCTATAAACATTGGCAATTTTAGGCTCCTGCAGGTAAATATTTACTGCACAACTAGCCAAATTACTTTTGTAGATGCGTAAGTGCAAACACCCCTTAGCTGGGAATTTAATGAGTCAATTCTTGTATCGGTAGAGTAATGATCCACAAATGATATATTTTAGGCAAAATCTTAGGTTTACAAGCTGAGAGAAAAGTTTCTGCTGTGGAAGTTCATTAGGATTCTACCAGGTTGAGAATGAGACAACATGGCATGGCTTACACAGAGCATTGACTATTTTTTTGTATTTGACTTATTTTCTGCCTTTTAAGATATGTGAAATTTAAGGTGAAATGTACGTATTAATTATTAGTTATGCTACTAATTAAATTAACTGTATTAATGTACCAATTGAAAGTCCATATGACGAATGCCATGTTAATTTTCCAAAGAGGATTCAGTTGGGAGTTCATGGGAAATAAATCTAATTCAGGGTAACGATGTCAGGAAATTTACCAAGAGAATGTACATTTAAACAAACCCTTTAAGAAGGTTTAATGTGTGGGGTGCCTGGGTGTCTCAGTGGGTCAAGCCTTGGCCTTTGGCTCAGGTCATGATCTCAGGTCCTGGGATTGAGCACCACATTGGGCTCTCTGCTCAGCAGGGGTCTGCTTCCCCCTCTCTCTCTGTCTGCCTCTCTGCCTACTTGTGATCTCTCTGTGTCAAATAAATAAATAAAATCTTAAAAAAAAAAAAAAAAAAAAGAAGAAGACGGTTTATTGTGTTTCCAGCAAGGGAAACAGTATTGGGAAAGTCAAATGAAAAGGCAAATACAATGGAATGCAAACTGAACGTTTGTGGTCCCCCTCAAAATTCGCATGTTGAAACCCTTCTCTTAAGGGTGATAGTGTGAGGAAGTCAGGCCTTTAGAAGGTAATTAGGATTAGCTGAGGTCATGAAGGTGGAACCTTTGTGAATGGGATTAGGACCCCTATAAGAGTGCCAAGAGAGAGCTTGCTTCTCTCTGCTCTCTGCCAGTTGAGGATACAAGGAGAAAACAGCCACCTGTAACATAAAAGATGGCTCTCACCAGAACCCAACCATGCTGGCACCCTAACCTTGGACTTCTGCCTTCCAGAACTGTGAGAAATAAGCTTCTGTTGTTTAAAGTCACCCAGTCTGTGGTATTCTTTTATAGCCTGAATCGACCAACACAATCATTGAGTTCTTGATATTTATGAATAGCATTTTGTAGAGAGTGACTTTTTGCATGGTGTTTTGCTTCTCTTTGTAGATTTTAGCATTTTTGCTTAATGACTATATTGGCAGAAAAGGCAGATTAAAATGTTTAAAAATAGAAAACATGTATTGTATAGCCAAGATATACACATTTATGCGTGAACTCCTATTTTCTCCATTGATTCAAAAACATATCTTCATTAGATGCCTAATACAGGTATACAGCATAAGTGATATATCTGTTTATTCTTTTCTTTGAGATAGGTAATTTGACTTTGTATATTTATCATAGAATGACCGTGCTTTTATATGTTACGAGTTTATTTTCCCTTTTGCCTTTCAGCCAAAGTGAAATATCTATGTTTTCTGCAGTATTTCTCTTATCTATCACATTTCAACATGTTTAGATTTATGTGGGCAGTTTTCTGCCCTTATGTTCTGAATATATTTTTAAACTTGCAAATGAGTATCTACTGGTGCTTATAAAGTAACTAATATAGTGTTATTATTATACAGTAGAAACTCAGATTTTAGTTCACTGACCATCTCTGATAATGCAATGAACTATGTAAAAGCATAAAAATCTTGCAGTCACATTAAAATGCCTTAAGTGTGGGTGTATGAGTGTATGTATGTGTGTGTGTGTGTGTGTGTGTGTGTGAACTCATATATTCTTTTCTCAAAATCAATATGGATAATATGTTTTTTAACATTTATTTACTTATTCATTTTAGTTATGAAAGTATTCGATAGATACTAGCTAGTACAGTCATCCCCCCATCTGTGGGAGATATGTTCCAAGATCCCCAGTGGATGTCTAGAACCCTGGACAGTACTAAACCCTGAATATACTATATTATTTCCTATACATGCATACCTATGATAAAGTTTAATTTGTACATTAGGAACAGTAAGAGATTCATAATAACTAATAATAAAATCGAGCAACTGGAACAATATACTATAATAATAAAGTTATGTGAATGTGGTCTCTCTCTCTCTCTCTTTAGAAATATCTTCCTATGCTGCACTCCCTTCTTCTTGTGATGATATGAGATGATAAATTGCCTAAGAGATGAGAGGAGATGAGGTGATTGACAGGCATGTGTAGTACCATTAGGTTGCTATGGACCTTCTTACCATTTGTCCGAAAGAGTATCATCTGCTTCCAGACCCCGGTTGACCATGGAAAGCAAAACCACAGATGGGGGTTGGGGGGGGGCACTACTGTATTTGTTTCACTACATATTTGGCACCGTATTAGGGTTAGAAAGAAAAAGGTTGGTAAACAAAAGTTGATATCCTGAAGGAGCTACATGTAATTATCTGGCCGTTGACCTGATTCCAAGTTGAAAAGTTCTTGATTATGTCAGGATCCTATTCCTGCTTTGCTGAAATAAATTCAGAGCACATTTTTCATAATTGCAGCATAAGTGACAGCTTCCTACCCTCTTGAAAACAAAGCCAAACTCCTTACACCGGCAAGCAAAAGAGTGATGATGTGGCAGGTAGGGGAAGAGCGGAGGGCCAGAAAAAGATTTATGTTGCTTTTTACTAAATTTGGATAAAAGTTCAGTGGGAATTAAACTCTTTCCCTCTAAGTACACTGCGGGGAATTATGAAAGACAAGGCTAAGCTCTGCTGAACTTGGCAGGTTATTTATTGTTTTATAGATTTCTATTCAGGGGAGGACACAACCAGTAATGCACTTGCCACCGTTTCTCATCTATTTTGTCTTATTTCTGAGTGTGAAGATCCCACTTCATGTTATCTTATTGAATTTAAATTTTACAGTCCTCCAGATTTAGTGGGAATTTGAAAAACAAGTTGAGTTGTACCTTTCAGTTTCAACCAACAAAGAGGGAACATACATATTAGGAGTTTGATAGGCATGATCTGCCCTATTCAAAATTATCTTTCAGTGTCAGGGAGTTGTTTTCAATCAAGGGTCATTTTACCTCCCAGGGGCCATCTGGCATTGTCTGGAGAAATTTTTGGTTGTTACCATGGGGGATGTTGCTGGCATCTAGTGGGTAGAGGCCCAGATGCTGTGAGACACCTTCCAGCACAAAGGCTAGTTGTTTCTCAAAAAGCATTATCCACCCCACTGTCAACAGAGCCAAGTGAAGAAACGGACATAGGTGAGGCCTCTGAGAGACAAGGAAGGGCATCACCTATGTTTCTGAGTCAATTCAAAATGAATGGCTTTCCCCCCCTTTCTTTCACTTTTTATTAAACTCTTCCTCTTCGGTTGTGAACTATTTATCACAGACTACCTGAAAATCTAGTGTAAATGTGGAGTACTTGGACATACTGATTTATGGTGATAAAAGGTACAGTATTAACAGCAATACTTCTAAAATCAGACAGAACTGAAGTTGAGATCTAGATCTGCTACTCATTGACGTTTGCCCATGGTTATAGTTACATTCCTATATCTGAGTTCTCTTATCTTTTAAGATTTTTGCTATAAAACTTATCTCATTGGGTTTTGTAAAAACTAACTGAAACAGGACTGTGATGGAATAACTTGAGGCAGACCAAAACCCTCATCAAGAGCAACTAGAAGGGGCACCTGGGTGGTTCAGTGGGTTAAAGCCTCTGCCTTCAGCTCAGGTCATGATCTCAGGGTCCTGGGATCGAGCCCCGAGTCGGGCTCTCTGCTCAGCGGGGAGCCTGCTTCTCTCCCTCTCTCTCTGCATGATTCTCTGCCTACTTATGATCTCTCTCTCTCTCTCTCTGCCAAATAAATAAATAAAATCTTTAAAAAAAAAACAACTAGAAAAGCTGAATAAAAATGTATACTTTTCAATGTATTAGAAAACTGCCAAATGGGTTAGGTGTTGAAGGGCCAATATCTCTGAGAGATATTGAAAAAAGAAATTGAAAAGAGAGAAAAAGAAATTTATTAAGGGGAGCCCTGAATTCTGCATGCTAATTTTCTCTCTGGGATAGTGAATTAATTTCCCAATGGCTTATAAGATTCAGAATCCAGGCAAAAGCCAGAATAACTTTTGATAATCTCACAAGATTGGGAAGGTAGAAATTGGAATTTGGGGCTTTCAAGGCAGGTAGGACTTTAAGGGAGTGAGGCAGAGAAGCAAGGCAGACATTCCAAGTTTGCCCAGAGAGGCATCTGTCATACATAAAATGCAGTGTGAAGGCTTAAGAGATCCTGTAGAAAGGGGCTGAAGGTCTAAAAAGAAGTTTTTTTAAATTTTTTTTAAGATTTTATTTATTTATTTGACAGAGAGATCACAAGTAGGCAGAGAGGCAGGCAGAGGGGGTGGGGAGCAGGCTCCCTGCTGAGCAGAGAGCCCAATGCGGGCTCAATCCCAGGACCCTGAGATCATGACCTGAGCTGAAGGCAGAGGCTTAACTGACTGAGCCACCCAGGTACCTAAAAAGAAGTTTTAATAGTCTTGTGCTCCTACAGAGAGAAAAAGTGGAGCTCAGACCTGCCAAGGAGAAGGGATATAGTAGGTTAAATACTTCTTAGAGGCTGCACTGTAGAAACAAGGGAGAGCAAGAGTTGGATTGAACCTTCCAAGGTCCATGTCTGTAGCTCAGAACAGATTATTGGAGCCTGTGCTAGGGGTTGAGGGCATCCAGGTAGGGCAGCAGAAGCAACCCAGGGAACCTGTCAAAGAGCTAGTAAACAAGGGGGTATCTGCACAGGACTAAAGGCAATTGCAACAGTGATATTAAAGCCCAATGGAATGAGGAGGAAGAGTGGCTACTGGAGCAGGAGTGTGAACTGTAATCCAATATGAGGTACCAGAGCGAAAGCAAGGTGAACAGAGTACTATGCAGACGAGAGCATCAGAGCCTGAGGAGTGTGAGGAAGCCTCTTCACTGGGAGGCGGTGATGGAGACAGATGCTTGTTAAATGTGACAGGGGCTGGTCAATTAAGTAAATAAACTGAGAGTGATGTCAGCCAGGTTTTTCACTGTCAGAGAAAGGAATTATAAAAATAGGAAGAAGAAAACCCAAGAGACTCCTGTGGTGTTAAATTATAATTAGAAGTATTAAATTACAATTGGTGTGAACTCATAGTTCATATAATGTCAGTATGGAAGTATGTTGTTTCTGATTAATATGCATATGTATGTATCATGTATGTGTGTGTATATATATACACACATGTATATATGTATAAAGATATGAGAAAATATGTTATATCTGTATTATGTTATACATTTTATATTCATATTTATATAATATATATAGTACATGTATTTAACCACATATTTATATGTGTATAAATGTATGGGAATGTGCATATATAATGCATATCTGTATTTATATTCTCTATCTCTGTCCACTGAGAGGACCTAGGAGCAGAGAGAGACATCTCAATGTCAGTGAGCATACAGCATGCCTGCATTGTTGATTTCCTTCAAAGATCTTAGAGGTTTATAGAGAAATGATTCATAGTAGGACAAAGGCAGGAGAGTACAAGATCTTATGCTGGAAAGTAGGTAAGTCCTCAAAGAAAAAGATGCACAAATCAGCTTGAAAGGAACTCCACGTAGTAAATCTGAGAAAATTTGAACACTGGCATAAATAATGATGATATCAGATTATAACCCAGTGAACAAAATTGGACTCTGTTTACACTGTTGTAAATAAGTGGATAAGTAAAGTAAGTAAATAAATGGTAAAGTAAATGGGAAAAATACATTTTTCTTTATAGAAGAAGGAAACTATAAATGTACTAAGAATGGTCAAGTTAGAAAAATCTTAATTTGGCAAATAGCATAGAAATAGGTAGTTTAGCCAGAAACATTGACTGTGAAATGAGTAAGTAAAAGTATGTAAAACTCAGTAAATTAGTAGGTGAAAATCTGATGAGGAATGGAATTTTTACAGAGTCTCAGAATACCTCCCCACAAAGTATTTATTAGTTACAAAAAGAAAAAGAGCAGTTTTACTGTGGATAAACCTTTTAATTACCTTTAATCAAGTGGTTACAATTAATATTAACAAATAAAACAAATCAAAATTGTTCACTCTCAGAGAAGTGACAATGAGAAGAACATGGCATTAGTTTTATGATGTAGTTGTTGAGAACCCGTAACTTAAATCTATGTACATAAATTCTACCTAAGGGACATTCTTCCAGATAACTGGCTGATCATTTTCAAAAGTGATGTGGTTATGTAAGTTTGGCAAATTTAGAAATACTCTTTCAAATTAAAGGAGACCATGGAGAATGGGCACTAAATGTGAAATATGATTCTGGGCTGGAATTTTTTTTTTACAATGGATATTATTTGGGCAAATATAAATCAGACAGTTGTGTACTTATGATTTCTTTTTTTATTTTGATGGATGCATTGTGATTATGTAAGGGATGTACCTGTATGTAGGAAAAACAGACTAAGGTATTTGGTGGTAATGGAGTACTAGGATGGCAAGCAATTTGCCCTCAAATGGTTTAGGCATAAATTGGTTTTTATACTATTCTTGCAACTTTTCTGAAATTTTCAAATTGTGTCAAAATAAAAAGAAAGCACCAACACAAAACTACAATCACAGGTTGATCAAATTGTGTTCAAATTAATTACATACATAAAAAAGGAATTTCTAGAACAAAAAACACAATATCTCAATAACTGGGTTTAAAGGACAATAGAGGGACACCTGGGTGCCTCAGTGGATTAAAGCCTCTGCCTTTGGCTCAGGTCATGGTCTCAGGATCCTGGGATTGAGCCCCTCATCGGGCTCTCTGCTCAGTGGGGAGCCTGCTTCCTCCTCTCTCTCTGCCTGCCTCTCTGACTACTTGTGATCTGTCTGTCAAGTAAATAAACAAAAATCTTTTAATAAGGAAAGAAAGAAAGAAAAGTACAATAGACATACTAGAAGAGAGGATTAATTATTTGAAAAATAGTTCAGTAGAAAATATCCTGACAAAAGCACAAAGGTCAAAAATGGCAGAAAAACACAGGAAAAAAAATAGAATACAGTGGAGGAAAATATGTATGTATGTATGTATATATATATTTATATATATAAATATATACATATATATTTATATATATAAATATATATATATATTTATATTTAAAGACTCCTATTACAAATATAGTCTTTAAAAAGAAGAAAAGAAAGACTTAATTTAGAAGAGCAATATTTGAAGAAATAAAGACAAAGTTTTTTTTAAGATTAATGAAAGACATACAGCAACAGATCCAAGAAGTAGTATAAACCCCACGCGATGTAAATACTAAATCAACCCATACTATATCAAACAAACAAATTAAAAAAAAAACTAGTCAAAAGAGTCACCAGAGGGAAGGAAAACAACACTGCACTGTACTTCAATGAAACAATAATAAATCTGATAGATTCTCTACAGAAACAATGCAACACAAAGGACAATTAGGTGATATATTTAAAATGGCAATAATTTAGAATCATACTGAATGTGAAGGTGGCCTAGAGTTTTATCTTGATCTGGCAGCATATATCCTTAACTATTTAAAGTTCATTTAGAGTCAATATTATAATACTTGACACTTAGTACTTCACGCTACATGGAATCAAAAAAATAGAATTTCTATATTTAATTGAAATAAAATATTTGATGATACCATTTGTAGTAGCATTAAAATTCAAACACCTAGAATTAGTAAGATATACATACATTGTATCTTAATGTACATAAAACTGCTACACAGAAATCATCAAAGGTTACTGAAAGAGGGGGAAAGGGTTGTAAACAAGTTGTGGTATAAATCATGCCCACACATTGGAAAACTCAGTATTGTTAAGTTGTTAATCACCCTTCCCCATTTCTTTGTAGATTCACTAAAAACCCTTCAAAGTCCTACCACTGATAATTTATCAATACTGACAAACTGATTCTAAAATTTTAACAAAAGGGCCAATAACAGGAAATATTATCACCTGAAAAAGAACAAAACTAGAAGGTTTGCATGAGCAGGTAGTGACATCATTTATAAAACAATAAAGACAGTGGTCTTGGCACAAGAATAAACAGATCAATGGAATAAAAGAGAGTCCAGAAACAGAACATGCATACACAATCATTTGATTTGTGACTAATATAAAACTGAAGGACAGAGAAAGAATGACCTTTTTGATGCCTCCTGATAAATATCAATCTATATTTTTCCAAATCCATATAAAAAATAAGTCATGGAGTATGTAAAAATTTGACACCATATACAAAAACAATTCCTACTGTACATTTAAAACCTAAAGGGTAAAAGAATAAAAATTTGATAAGGTAATAGAATATCTCTATGATCTTAGACTAGGTAAAGACATCTTTATCAGGACACAATTCAGAGTCATAATACCAAAATAGGAAAAAGTTTGACTATATTTAACTAAGAATTTCTATGTATTAGAATGTAACATTTAAAGAATAGAAAGCCACAGAGTATATATATATGTATGTATACATATGTAAATGGAAATAGTGTTAATATATCAAACAGGCTACACTTCAAAAAAGGGATAAAAGGTCTCAACCCACCAAAGGTTGATGTCCCACCAATGGTGTAAGTATAAATCGGTACAACCATTCATAAATCTCTTAACAGTATCTACTAAAGTTGAACATTATAGTAACATTATTACTTTAAGCCAAAATTGTAGAAATGTTCAAATGTTCATCACTTAGGAGAATGGGTAAGTCACCTATGTAGTATTTATTCAGTGATGTACTAGAAGAAATACGAATTTAAAATTATGTCTAAACACAAAAACATGAATGAATTTCTTAAGAACAATGTTGAAAGAAAAATAAATTCAATCACATAATCATATAAGGATTATATTATATGGATTATCAGGATGCTACTGACGCTCTATTTCTTAATACTGATGATCGTTAAGGAGTGTGTATATTTTGTGAAAAATCATGAGCTCTTCACTCTGTCATGTATTTTTCTGTATGTATGCTGTGCTTCAATAACATTTACTTAAAATTAAACAGAATAATTCATTCAATACTTTTAAACCCGTCAATAATGTAATAGTATAATACTAGGACACACTAAATGCCCAATAAGTGGTCACTACTACTACTATTACTATATTTATTCAATTGATATAAAGCAAAATACATATGGATGCACTTGTAGGTAAAAGAACAGGTTTTCATAAGATTTGAATGGAGACGTTCTATTTTATTTTCATTGGTAAGGCAAAGGTTTTGAGCTTTGGTGTTGTATTGTATTGATCCCAATACATAATTTTCTCTTTTACAAATTTGCGTCTTGTGGGATCATTCAGGGCAATTGTTTATGGTCTGTTTCTGTATTAACTGGGACTTTAAGCTGAACTGCATAATCAGAGAGGAGTAGCTGATTAAATAAGTGCACTCAGTTTGTTGTGATGAATCAAATTTGCAAAACTCCTTTAGGTTTTCAAATGAAAGCTTTCATAACAGTTGACTGTTAATGTTGGCGAGACGTTTTCTGTGGAGAAATATCAAAATTACATGATCTCTTCAATTTTTAACAAGAAAATGCTCAATAAAATCTCAATTACCTCAGAAATTGTGGTAAGCTCAAACAAAGCATAGCCTCAAGTGAAAAATAAAAGTTAATTTAAGTATTCCTTTGATTTGTCTATTTGGATAAGATGGAGTCTCTGCATGTGTTTGGAATTCTAATAGAAGAGAAGAGTGTACAGTTTTAATTTGTTGGGAGATCATTTACCAATGCACTTTAATAAGTTACCTACCAATAAAGCAGCTGTTACATGTTCCCAGACCAAACTGCTGATTTGTTTATAAGCTAATGAAGCTGTAAAATCTAACAAGACCAAAGAGTTTACTTGGTGTGTTTGTTAACCAAACTGTTTGAAGAAAATTTAGAGGAAAATAATCTTGGGAAGACTTTAACAGATTATAGTTGAACCCTCTAAATTCTGATGTTGAATTGCCTCATTCCCTCAATTCTACATAATTCTCCTCTTTAAAGGAAGTTTTTTTTTTTTTAATGTAAAGGTTGTGCACACTTAAAGATACTTTGAAAAAGAGCTAATGATAGAAGCAAGGAAAAATTTCACATTTCATTATACAGTGTAACCACTGCTAATAGTTTAGTGTAATTTCTTGCACTCAATTCTGGATATACTTGTAAAATTGAGATCATATGTCATATATAAATTTAAAACTTTGTTTCACTAACTACTGTATTAGTGTTTTTATGATATTATCATCTTCCCTAAATTTTTAATGAGTTAATAGTATACCATTTTTTGGTTATATAATTATTTTTGGTGCATTAAATACTATTGCATATAAACCTTCTTTGTATTGCAATTATGTCTTTATTAAAGATTATAGGAAATAAAATCACTGGGTCAAAGTGTATTAAAATTTTGTGTATTTTATTTTTGATTAATACCTTTAGAGGATCCTTTTATAAACTGATCATGGAAATAAGGTAGAATATTGACTTTTATATTTCTATATTTAACAAAGATATTCAGATACTGTGCACCTCTGATCCTTTCTACATATACTGTGTGTACCTGTTTGTTCAAAAGCACGTAATTTAAGAAACCTGTTTTTCTTAAACGATTTTGTATTATTCCACTTGCTTTTGGAGTCAAGAACAACACTATATTATAGTTACACTTAAGATCCTTATCTATTTTGATATTAAAATAAGTAGGTAGCTGGATAGATAGATAGATAGATTAAACATGAAGGACAGATGATTGGAATTTCATCCCATCTGGCATCTAGTTAAGTAGACCCATGGAAACCCTGTCTGAGCACACCAGACATAAAGATTTTGTAAAGACAAAGAGTCTTTGTGGCTCAGCATTTGCAGATAAATCATAAATAATTAATATTACTGCTCTTTAATACTGATTTGATTTTTGATTTGTAAATAAGGGCCATTTTATGACATTTGTATATGAAGCCCAAATATGTGAAATCTTCTATAGGTATAGTAAGGGTGAAAAGGGGAGGAGACACTGAAGAATTTAAACAGGTAATTAAATTGGTCAAATATGCATTTAAAAAAAACACATTAACAGCAGTGTGGCTTACCCACTGGACTTAGTAACAAGTGAGGGAGTAAGGGTAGAGTGAGCCAGGGGCCATCATCATGGAATTACTACTCATTTCATGGCAGCGTATTCTAATTTTAAATATTCCTTTTTTTAAAAGATTTTATTTTTTTTATTTCAGACAAAGACAGTGAGAGAGAGAGAGAGAGAGCAGTGTATTCTAATTTTAAACAAAACATTCGAGAGGGAACACAGAGACACCTAAATTAGCTGGGATATGTGAAACAGCCAGAGTCACTGTTGGGAGAACACCAACATAAGAGAAGCTGACTTTTCACAATAACATTTGAAACATTTGTCTAATAAGTGCCTTGGTTTGGATTCAAGAAGAATTTGTCTTTATTTAAAGCCTGTTAGCCACATGCAATGTTTAGTTCCATCTAAAATCTTAGACTGCATTGTTCTTCCTGCAGAGTTGGTGCTCCTTGCTGGCTCTGGGGGCAAGTTGGGAAGCAGGCCACACCGATTGTTATTTTTCCATTCTTAATAATGGCTGGGCACATCTGCTGTTACAATGTACAGGGATAGAAAAAGGATTCAGCATTTTGTACCATCTCCCATCAGAGCTGTAGGAGGGAGAGTCAGCTAAATAATTATCAATTATCCAAACAAATCATCCTTTCTTTTTTTTTTTAACTTTGCAGAGTTCTTCATTAGCAAGAAAGGAATGCAATCTTACTTAATATTTATTTATAATCACAATGGTTCTTGGGCACCTGGGTGGCTCAGTGGGTTAAGCTGCTGCCTTCGGCTCAGGTCATGATCTCAGGTCCCTGGGATCGAGTCCCGCATCGGGCTCTCTGCTCAGCAGGGAGCCTGCTTCCCTCTCTCTCTCTCTCTCTCTCTCTGCCTGCCTCTCCATCTACTTGTGATCTCTCTCTGTCAAATAAATAAATAAAATCTTTAAAAAAAAATAATCACAATGGTTCAGTTAAAAACTGAAGCAATCTCGTAACACAATTGTGCCCTTATCTATAAGTCTGAACTTGGTTTTAATAAAATCTTGCTTGTATATATACTACTAAGGTTTTCACTCTTCATTACAATTAATGTTACATAAAACATTACAAAATAGCACCATCCCTTTTCAATACCTTGCATTGACTATAATATTTACCGTGAGTAGACTTGATACATGATAAGATTTAGCACTTGTGCATGTACACTGTCTTTGCTTGAAATAATGAGTAATCATAATATCCTTCTAAGTAGGGTTTTGTACATCAAAAAAAAAAAAAAAAAACTACTGGTACAGTAATGTCCTATTTTAAAATTTACTTACTTTTAGTCCAACAAAGAGCTTTCCTATAAGAAAGAGCAGGTGTGCTCATTACATATATATACAGATACACAGCTATGTAATGTATAGAAGGATATATACATAGCACATTAAGGCATCAATGAACAAGTCAACAATCCAGAAATCCTTCTTTTTACTTGTAGGGTTAAATCACCTATGTATGTCTTCAGGTGGAAGACATTAGATGCATCTTAATGATAAAACCTTTTATAAAATAAGCAAACACCAATTATTTTTTGATCAACACTCACTAGATACATTATTTTGATAGTAACTTGCTAAATTGTCAATTTAAAAATACTTTGAAACCCTGGATAAAAAGCACCTGTATCTTGTCACTGAAAATTCCACCATAAATTAAGAAATCAACATGCCTATCTGTCTCATACCAATTTTTATCATGTGTCTGCCATCACAGAGTGTGATCTATGGTAGAATATTCATAAAGTTATATTTTTGAATCTGTAATTCTGAGAATCAGACTCTTACAGTTTCATTTATAACAGTTCTAAAACCATGTGTGGGTTTTTTCCCCCACAGCAGCTAATTCTCCAACTGTCCTGACCCCAAATGAGTGATTTACAATTCAATTTTGACACTACATGGAATCAGCACAGATCCCACAGTTTAAGGAGGGATTTAATTTTCCCAGAACTGTCCTCCATATCAGATACCAATCATAAATTCCAGTCTCCCACACTTCTGAAGACAAGCATAAATTAGGGGTTCCCATGACCTCCTTTTGGGGTTTGATAATTTGCTGTAACTACTCACAGAACTCTGAAAGTATTTACTGTTACTGGTTTGTTATGAAGGGCCATACTAAACAGCCAGATAAAGAGCTATAATGGGGCAAACAACAAAATGGTCCCGGGCACAGGAACTTCTGTCCCTGTGGATTCAGGGTGCACCATCCTCCCAATATGCAGATGCATCCACCAACCCAAAAAACTTTCCAAACCCCAGAATTCAGGTTATTTTTGTTTTTGTTTTTGTTTTTTAATGGAGGTTTCATTATGTAGACAAAATTGTTTAAACCATTAGTCATGGGTGATTGAACTCAACCTCCAGGCATTCTCCCCTCCCTGAAAGTCAGGGGATGGGACTGAATGATCCAATCCCTAATTATGCCTTGGTCTTTCCGGGGACCAACACCCATCCTGAAGACAACCACTGGTCCCCAGCCACCAGTCATCTCATTAGTATACAAAACACTCATCACTCTGGAGATTCCAAGTATTTTAGAAACTTCTAAAAGGAAGGAACCAGAAACAAAGACCAAATACACATTTCTAATTATATCACATAGACTTCAACTTTAGTGAAAATAGTTAATGCCATCAGGCTCTCTGAAAGGTAGTCCTTTGACCTTCTGCTTCAGTGCCTGCATTCTTTTTCAAACCATTTACCTTATAAATAATATGGAGGGCAAAGACCCTAAACCAGAAAAAGGAGACCCAGATTTTGGTCCTTCTATTGCCTTCCTATTTAGTCCCTCTATCTATCAACTAACTGAATAATGCTGGACAATTCCCATTAACCAATGAGGTTCAACATCTTCATATGAAACATCTATGTAGAAAACTATATAATCTTCAAGATCCCTCCATTCTAAGATTCTACGATATTATGCTCTGTTGGATGAGACAACTCTCAACTGTAGCCAAAGTCCAAACAAGCTAGCAGTACTCAAGATACAATTGGAGTTCATTACTGAAATAATATGTGTTGTTCCTTTGCTCTGGGATCACAACAAAATACTAAAGATGCCAGGTAAGTTTAATCTCAAAATAAATATAATTTTATTCTTCTTGTTCTCTTGAATTTACTGCTTGTGTATTCAGGAACATAGCAAGATTAAGGCAAGAGGGATTCCTCATAGCTACACTGATAAATGAAAAGGAAAAGGTAATTAGTACCCCAAACCAAAAGACCTATGGAGTCAAAGGGGTGCAGACAGAAGCTGACCAAACCGCATTGTATAGAAGTGATGCTGAGAAAGGGATGTACGTCACAGTGTTCAAAGATCCTAAGAAGTGTCAGTCTAATTCAACCTAAGAGCAAGATAAAAAGAAGGAGTGGGGTCTTGCCAGGTGAGTAGAGTACAGACAAAGAAAAATGGAGTAAGCCACAGTTAGAAGTCTGGGCTGGCAGCAGATCTTTATTTGGGGGACTTTGTGGAGATTAGATCACTCACAAAGTGCCCTAGGATAATTAATTATATGGGCAAAAATTGATACCCTGCTGTATGACAGAATAATAGTGGACACATGTCATTATACATTTGTCAAAACCCGTAAAATTTACAACACTAAGGGTGAACCCTAATATAAACTGTGGACTGTGGGTGATAGTGATGTGATACTGTAGGTTCATTGGCAAACATACTATTCTGGTGTTGGATTTTGATAGTGGGAAAGGCTGTGTGTATGTGGGCAAAGAGGCTAGATGAGAAATTTATGTATTTTCTGCTCAATATTGCTGCCAACGAAAAATGTTCTAAAAAAGTGTCTACCTTCTAAAAATCACACCCTGTTCTTTATAGTCAAAGAAGTCAAGAACGCCTGGGGGAAATGTAGGCATCTAACAATTAACCCTGTATTCCAAATACAATTGTAACAAAGGATATTTGGAAAATAGCTCAAAAGTTCAGGCTCTTAACCATGATCTTTTGTGTTACTTGGGAAATAACACAAAAGATCATGGTTATGAGCCTGAACTTTTGAGCTAAATTCTGTAACTGTGAATCTGGTCGTGATTTCTTGGTTGAATTGAAATTAAACTTAGGGGCGTCTGAGTGGCTCAGCTGGTTAAGCATCTGACTCTTGATTTATGCTCAGGGTATCATCTCAGGGTTGTGAAACTGAGCCCCACAGCCTCACATTGGGTTCTGTGCTGGATGTGGAGCCTGCTTGGGATTCTCTCTCTTCTTTTCCCTCTGTCCCTCCTGGCTTATGCTCTCTCAAACAAACAAACAAACAAACAAATTAAAGAATTAAATTGAAAATATAGTGGGTCTTCAGATAAAATGCACATGTTGAGTGGAAAAAGTTCAGTGGGCTCTGCTATTAGAAGAGAGGAAGGCAGAGTCAAGGGTAGGTAAGAAAAGACCACTAACCATACACTCATCTCAGAAGGGCATAAGCTAATATTGTCTGACAACAGTATATACTTTAGATATACCTTCGTACAGGGCAAATAAAGTCCAAATTTTTTAATATGAAAAATAATCAGTAAAAATGTTTTACAAAATATGCCAGGATATTAGTAGAATAATAATTGGAAAACCATACACTTGTTTTTGTTTCCTTTGTTTTTTCCAGTGTGGGGTGGACTGAGTATTGTTGATTTCTGTTTGTTTATTTTTGCTTTTTTTTTTTTTTTTTAAGAGGGAGAGAGAATGGAGGGGGAGGGCCAGAGGGAGAGAGAGAATATTAAACAGGCCCCATGCACAGTGGAGCCCTATGCAGGGCTCAATCTCACAACCCTGAGATCATGACCTGAGCAAAAAAATCAAGAGCCAGATGATTAACCAATGGAGCCACCTAGGCACACCCTGAGTGATTTTATAAAGTGCAGCTCAAAATATATAACATATATACTTTAGTAAAAAGGCTGTGTTTTTTTCCTTTTTGTGTTGCAAATTTAAGCATGCATTTAAGCCTCTAAAATTCTTGCTAAGTTATAAAAATTATTACTAAATTCTTCCAAAGTTATTACTAGCATTAGAGACTGTAATTATGTCTTTGAAAGAAACTGATCAAATTTTAAAGTTTGAATCTCTCAAGGTTACATATGTATAATAGTGAAGGTACATTTAAGTAATTCTTTAACTTTTAATCAGGCTGGCAAGAGATAAATAACTGTTCTCAGGTTTGTACTTACAGAGCAAATGGAATCAATTCACTAATGGAATAATTTAGAGACTTTTTTTAAACATACAGTATACTGTCATTCAAATGAACTTTTAAGTGTTTGCATTTTGAACTCTTTCATGGGGAAGGAACCCTTGGTGTCTTCTACAGGAAGAACAGGAGAAATGCTTTATAATGATTTTTATATGGACACCCTCTGCTTTCACATGCCTGGGTAGAACTCTAACTTCAGCTATGCCACTCCTAGATAAGGATTTAAAAGCATCATCGGTCAATAAAGATTAAGGTTAAAGCCAAAACAAAAAAGACTGTAACACTAGGGTTCTCTTGTAAAACATTTAGGCTGACTGCTCTCCTTAGCCCATACTTATAGTAAGTCTCCCTAGACTTGACTACTTTTGCTTAATTACCTTAAATCATTATTATTGTATACATACATGTATTTTCTGATCATTTCTTCAGAGGATTTCATAAAAACTAAGCGGGCGCATCATTTTAAAAGGTATATACTAAAAATTTACTATATCAAGCAAACATTCTCATTCCGTATTAAAGGAAGAAAACACGGAGGCTTTTTAAATGCTTATTTTGCTATTTATTTCTGTAACTCTAGATAGCACGTTCATCAAATGCTGATTTATTTTAATGATAATGAAGCTTCAATTCCTCTCATTTGGATGAGTTTCTTGCAAGGCCTCTTCTTTTTTTACTCGAAGTAAATATTCCCTTTTGTACCTATTTTTAAATCCATAGTTTTAATTTTTTCTTAAAGAGAGGCTTTCAAATATTATAAATGGAAAGGCTCCTTAAAAAATGGATCTATTCTTGGGGCACCTGGGCAGCTCAATTGGCTGAGTGTCTGACTCTTGATTTCGGTTCAGGTCATGATTTCAGGGTTGTGGGGTCAAGTCCCACATCGGGCTCCACACTCAGTGGGGAGTCTGCTTTAGGATTTTCTCCCTCCCTCTCTCTCTGCCTCTCCCCTCAACTCATACATGCACTCTCTCTGTGTAATATAAATAAATAAATCTTAAAAAACCAACTGGATCCATTTTTGAGTTGAATAGTACTAGGTCTTGATTTTTTTTCACTTTGAGATGTTATTATGAAATTTTTACCTTTGCCTAGTTTCTCAGCTAAATTTGCTCAGTTATTTCTTTGGCCTTTTTTGTTCATGTTACAATCTTTTTTCTCAGATGCCTAGGGACATGTGGCCACTTGTTTATGTTTGAGAGTGGGCCACTAAAAAGCTGAGAGCCTGGGCAGAGCTTAGATACAGAGGAGGGGATGACTTAAAATTGACTAGTTTGGACTGTTGCATTAAAAAACAGTAACTGCATAGGAGCACCTGGGTGGCTCAGTGGGTTAAGCCTCTGCCTTTGGCTCAGGTCATGATCTCAGGTTCCTGGGATCGAGCCCCACATCAGGCTCTCTGCTCAGCAGGGAGTCTGCTCCCCCCCGCCAACCCCCCCCCCACCGCCTGTCTCTCTGCCTACTTGTGATCTCTCTCTGTCAAAAAAACAAACAAAAAACAAACAAACAAACAAAAACAATAACTGCATACATTTATTTATGAGCTTGGTCTTAATTTTAAAGTAAGAGAGGAAACTGACCATACTCTAAAATGTAGAAGATTATTGCAAGATGAATGGAATTCTCAAAAGGGAAGGAAGGAAGGGAGATCTCAGGATAATGGTCATGCAGCTGGCCTGAGAAGTAATATCTCCAGAATGGAACAGCTCATGAGATTCCAGGAAAGATGTCTATAGTAAGATCAAACTGATGATATGTATGATATGTCCAGAAGGTGGGAAGTGATCTGGATAATTGGTGGGAAGTTTCAGGGATGAGCTGTAAATAAATTAAAAAACAAAACAAAAACCCCCAAAATTATTGTTTAACCAAGCAGGCAAATCGAAATGATAGTACAATTAAGTATAGGATATGTAGAGAGAATAAATATTTGCACTTAAAAGTATGCAAGTATGGATGGCTGACCTATAAATAGTATTTGTTTAGCCATATCATTGTATGTAGTGAATACCAATATAACATAAATTTTAACTACATCTAGACAGAGGTAATTGTGTGTATGTGTGTGTGTGTATGTGTGTCCACTGAGGGGTGGAGGAAGAAATTTTTATACTCTATGTAAGAACTGAGTAGGTAATTTCTAAAACAACAAAAAAGAACAGTATAAATATCTTATTTAGAGAGGCACAGGTATATTTTAAAAAAATGAGAAGTATTTTAAGTAGTTACTTCAGGGTTGTGAGAAATGGAGGTGTGTATAGGAGAGAGTTCTTTTTCCTAATAAGCCTTGTGCCACTGTAAACTGTGTGCAAGCTTAACAGAATTACCTCCCATTAAAATCTTCAGAGAGATAAGATAAGACATTGCATCAGTAAAACAAGCACTGTATGCTAAGATAAATGTGCAGGACAGGAAAAAGAGCTCAAGATTAAAAATATGATATCACAACTGAAGGTTCAATAAAATGACCAGAAGACAGAGCTGAGGAAATCACTCAGAAAGTATAGCCGAAAGAAATAAACAAATATGGAAAACAAAGGAAAGGAAATAAGAAAAAAATATAGGTATCATTCTGAAGAGAATATTGATAACAGCAGACTTTTCTAAAGCAATCTCTGATTGCCAGACACTATTCTAAATGTTTTACTAAAAAAAAAAAAAAAAAAAATCCATTTCAATATGGCACAATTCTACGAGGAGATATATTACAATCTATATCTGACAGGTAAAAAAAACCCTAACTACAGAGAAGTTAAGCCATTTGGCTCTAGCCACACAGCTAGTATGGACAGAACTTAGATCTGCAATCAGGCACTGTGAGTCTAGATTCTGTGGTATCAATCCCTCCCTATAATGGAATGGAAGAGATTATCAGAAAAATAATTTAAGAATATCTACAATTGAAAAGTATGAATTTACAGACTGAAAATGTACAGCTAGTACCTAAAACAATGTATGAAAACAGACCATTCTACAACTTTTTAAATTTAAATTAATTAACATATAATGCATTATTACTTTCAGAGGCAGAGTTCTGTGATTCATTTGTCTTATAAAATACCCAGTGCTCATTACATCATGTGCTGTCCTAAATGTCCATTATCTAGTTAGCCCATCCCCTCACATCCTCCCTCAAACAACCCTCAGTTTGTTTCCTATGATTAAGAGTCTCTTATTGATTGTCTCCTTCTCTGATTTTGCCTTACTTTATTTTTCCCCTCCCCGTCCCCTATGATCCTGTTTTGTTTCTTTTTTCTTTTTTTTCCTCTGTTTTATTTCTTAAATTCCACATATGAATGAGATCATATAATAACTGTCTTTCTCTGACTGGCTTATTTTGCTTAGCATAATAGCCTCTAGTTCTATGCATGTCGTTGCAAATGGCAAGATTTCATTTTTTTGATGGCTGAGTAGTATTCCATTATATACATATATACTGCATCTTTTAATCCATTCATCTGTCGATAGACATCTGGCCTCCTTCTATAGTTTGGCTATTGTGGACATTGCCACTATAAAAATTGAGGAGCAGGTGCTACTTCAGATCACTACATTTGTATCTTTGGGTTAAGTCCTTAGTAGTACAATTGAAAGGTTAAGCTCTATTTTCAACTTTTTGAAGAACCCCCATACTGTTTGCCAGAGTGGCTTCACCAGCTTGCATTCCCACCAATAGTGTAAGAGGGTTCCTCTTTCTCTGCATCCTTGCCAACATCTGTCATTTCCTCTCTTGTTAATTTTAGTCATTCTGACTGGTGTGAGGGGGTATCTCATTATGGTTTTGATTTGTATTTCTCTGATACTGAGTGATGTGGAGCATTTCTTCATGTGTCTATTGGCCAGCATACATTCTTCTTTGGAGAAATATCCGTTCATGTCTTCTGCCCATTTCTTGATTGGATTATTTGTTCTTTGGGTGTTAAGTCTGATGAGTTTTTTTAATAGATTTTTGGATACTACCCCTTAATTGGATATGTCATTTGCATACATCTTCTCTCATTCTGCCATTTGTCTTCTGGTTTTGTCAACTGTTTCCTTTGCTATGCAAAAGATTTTTATTATGATGAAGTCCCAATAGTTCATTTTTGCCTTCATTTCCTTTGCCTCTGGAGATGTGGCTAGCAAGAAGTTGCTACAGCTGAGGTCAAAGAAATTGCTGCCTGTGTTCTCCTCTAGGACTTTGATGGAATCCTGTCTCACATTTAGGTCTTTCATCCATTTTGAGTCTATTTTTGTGTATGATGTAAGGAAATAGTCCAGTTTCATTCTTCTGCATGTGGCTGTCCAATTTTCCCAACACCATTTGTTGAATAGACTATCTTTTTTCCATTCATTCCTGCTTTGCCGAAGATTAGTCAAAAAACTAATGGTCAAGAGTTGAGGGTCCATTTCTGGGTTTTCTATTCTGTTCCATTGATCTATGTGTCTGTTTCTGTGCCAGGACCATACTGTCTTGATGTCTACAGCTTTGTAACAGAGCTTGAAATCTGGGATTGTGATACCACCTGTTTTGGTTTTCTTTTTCAATGTTCCTTTGGCTATTTGGGGTCTTTCCTGGTTCCACACACATTTTAGGATTATTTGTTCTGGCTCTGTGAAAAAAGTTGATGGTATTTTGATAGGGATTGCATTGAATGTATAGATTGTTCTGGGTAGCAAAGACATTTTCACAACAGTTGTTCTTCCATCCATTAGCATGGAATGTTTTTCCATTTTTTTGTTTCTTCTTCTATTTCTTTCATGAATGTTCTATAGTTTTCTGAGTACAGATCCTTTGCCTCTTTGGTTAGGTGTATTCCTATGTATCTTATGGTTTTGGGTGCAATTGTAAATGGGATCGGCTTCTTAATTTCTCTTTCTTCTGTCTCATTGTTAGTGTATAGGAATACAATTAATTTTTCTGCATTGATTTTATATCCTGCAACTTTGCTGAATTTCTCTATGAATTCTAGCAATTTTGGGGTAGAGTCTGTTGGGTTTCCACATAAAGTATCAAGTCATCTGCAAAGAGGGAGAGTTTAACTTCTTCTTTGCTGATTCATATGCCTTTTATTTCTTTTTGTTGTCTGATTGCTGAAGCTAGGAATTCTAGTACTACGTTGATCAAAAGTGGTGACAGTAGACTTCCCTGCCATGTTCCTGGCCTTAGCGGAAAAGCTCTCAGTTTTTCCTCACTGAGAATGATACTCACTGTGGGCTTTTTGTAGATGGCTTTTGTGATATTAAGGTAAGTTCCTTCTATCCCTACACTATGAAGAGTTAATCAAGAAAGGACGCCATACATTGTCGAATGCTTTTTCTGCATCTATTGAGAGTATCACGTGGTTCTTGTCCTTCCTTTTATTAATGTAGTGTATCACATTGATTGACTTGTGGATGTTGAACCACCCTTGAAGCCCAGGAATAAATTCCACTTGGTTATGGTGAATAGTTCTTTTAATGTACTGTTGGATCCTATTGGCGAGTATCTTGATGAGAATTTTGCATACATGTTCATCAGGGATACTGGTCTATAATTCTTTTTGGTGGGGTCTTTGTCTGGTTTTGGGATCAAGGTAATGCTGGCCTTATAGAAAGAGTATGTAAGTTTTCCTTCCATTTTTTATTTTTTGAAACGGCTTCAGAAGAATAGGTATTAATTCTTCTTTGTTTAGTAGAATTCCCCTGGGAAGCCTTCCAGTCTTCCAACAGTAGTCCTGTTTGTTGGGAGATTTTTGATTACTGCTTTAAGTTCTTTGCTTGTTATGTGTCTGTTCTACTTCTTCCTGTTTCAGTTTTGGTAGTTTATAACAACACTCTAGGAATGCATCCATTTCCTCCCAATTGCCTGATTTGTTGGCATATAGTTGCTCATAATATGTTCTTATAATTGTTTGTATTTCTTTGGTGTTGGTTGTGATCCCTCCTTTTTCATCCATGATTTTATTTATCTGGGACCTTTCTCTTTTCTTTTTGATAAATCTGGCCAGTGGTTTCTTTATCTTAACAATTCTTTCAAAGAACAAGCTCCTAGCTTTGTTGATCTGTTCTACTGTTCTTTTGGTTTCTATTTCATTGATTTCTGCTCTAATCATTATTAATTATCTTTTTCTGCTGGGTTTAGGCTTTGCTGTTCTTTCTCCAGCTCCTTTAGGTGTAAGGTTAGGTTGTATATTTGAAACCTTGTTTCTTGAGAAAGGCTCATATTGCTATATACTTCCTTCTTAGAACAGCCTTTGCTTCATCCCAAAGGTTTTGAATAGTTCTGTTTTCATTTTCATTTGTTTCCTTGAATTTTTAAATTCATCTTTAATTTTGTGGTTGGCTCATTCATTCTTTAATAGGATGCTCTTTAGCCTCCATGTTTTTGAGTTCTTCCCAAATTCCTTCTTGTGTTTGAGTTCCAGTTTCAAAGCACTTTGGCATGAAAATATGCAGGGAATGATCTGATCTTTTGATACCAGATGAGACCTGATTCATGAGCCATTAAGTGTTCTAGTCTGGAGACTGCCCTATGTCTACTCAAGAAGAATGTGTATTATGTTGCTTTAGGATGAAATGCTCTGAATATATCTGTGAAGTCCTTCTGGTCCAGTGTGTCATTCAAAGCCTTTTCCTTGTTGATCTTCTGCTTAGATGATCTGTCCATTGCTGTGATTGGGGTGTTAAAGTCCCCTGCTATTATTGCATTATTATTGATGTATTTCTTAATTTTGTTATTAACTGACTTATATAATTGGCTGCTCCATGTTAGGGGCATAAATATTTACAATTCTTAGATCTTCCTAGTGGATAGACCCTTTAATTATGATATAGTGTCCTTCCTCATCTCTGACTACAGACTTTGGTTATAAATCTAAGAATTGCCACCCAAGTTATCATTTGATGTCCACTGGCCTGATAAATGGTTTCTCCACCCCCTCACTTTCAATCTGGAGGTGTCTTTGGGTCTAAAATAAGTCTCTGATAGCATATTGATGGGTTTTGCTTTTTTATCCAATCTAATTCCCTGTGTCTTTAGATTGGGGCATTTAGCCTATTTACATTCAGAGTAATTATTGAAAGGTATGAATTTAGTGCAATTGTATTAGCAGTAAAGTCATTGTTTCTGTATATTGTCTGTTCCTTTCTGGTCTTTGTTACTTTTGGGGTCACTCTTCACTTAAAGGATCCCTTTTAGTATCTCTTGCAGGGCTGGTTTAGTGACCATAAATTCTTTTAGTTTCTCTTTGTCTTGGAAGCTTTTTATCTCTCCTATTTTGAATGACATCCTAGCTGGATAAAGTATTCTTAGCTGCATATTTTTCTCATTTAGCATTCTGAATATACAATGCCAGTCCTTTCTGGCCTGCCAGGTCTCTGTGGACAGGTCCACTGCCAGTCTAATGTTTCTACTCTTGTCCCAAGCTGCCTTCAGGATTTTCTCTTTATCTCTGAGCTTTACAAGTTTTACTATTATATGTAAGGGTGTTGACCTATTTTTATTGATTTTGAGGGGTGTTCTCTGTGCCTCCTGGACTTCAATGCCTGTTTCCTTCCCCAGATTAGGGAAGTTCTTGGGTATAATTTGCTCCAATATACTTTCCACACCCCACCTTCCCTCTTCTTCTGGGATCCCAATTCTAATATTGTTTAATTTTAAGGTATCATTTATCTACCAAATTCTCCCCTCATGATCCAGTAGTTATTTATCTCTCTTTTTCTCAGCTTCTTTATTCTCCATCATTTTGTCTTCTGTATCACTAATTCTCTCCTCTGCCTAATTTATCCTAGCAGTTAGAGACTCCATTTTTTAATTGCATCTCATTAATAGTCTATTTGATTTCAACATGATTTGTTTTTAGGTCTTTTTTTTTCCCTCCAGAAAGGGATTTTTCTAGTGTGTTGACTACGCTTTTTTCAAGCCCAGCTAGTATCTTTATAATCATTATTCTGAACCCTAGCTCTGACATTTTACTTATGTCCATACTGATTAGGTCCCCTGGTAGTCAGTACCAGGTACCTAATCTTGTTATCTTTTTTTGAGGTGAGTTTTTTCTGTCCTGTCATTCTGTCCAGAGATAAATAGATGAATGAGAGAAAAAAATACTAAAATGGCAACAATCACCCCAGAGAAATATAAACTAAACAAATCACAAGATAGCCAAAAACAAAATAATAATAATAATGATTAATTAATTAAAAATGATTAATTAATTAAAAATAAAGAGAATATACAGGTGGACAGGACAGAACAGAACAATACACTGGATCCTATGCTTATTTTAGTCTGTTTGTTAGAGATTTAGATCCCAAAATTGTAGGAAAAAAAAGTAAATATGTACAAAACAAAATTAAATACAATTAAAGGATAGAATGTAAATGTAAAAATGAAAATTAACAGACCAAAAAAAAAAAAGGAATCTAAACAGATAGGTGAATAGAACAGAGCAATACATTATATATTGAATGTATTTTGGTCAAAATTGTAAAGAAAGAAAAACATATATATATAAAAACAAATAAAATATAATGAATGGGGTGTCTGGGTGGCTCAGCGGGTTAAGCCGCTGCCTTCAGCTCAGGTCATGATCTCGGGGTCCTGGGATCGAGTTCCGCATCGGGCTCTCTGCTCAGCGGGGAGCCTGTTTCCCTCTCTCTGCCTGCCTCTCTGCCTACTTGTGTTCTCTCTCTCAAATAAATAAATAAAATCTTTAAAATATATATATATATATATATATATATATAATGAACAGATGGGATGCAACTGTAAAGATGAAAATTTAATAAGACTTTAACAAAAAGGGAGAGAGAGAGAATATGATCAGATAGGTAAAGACAGCAGAGTCATACACTAGATTCTGGGTGTATTTTGGTCTGTTTGTTAGAAGAAACTATATTCCAAAATTGTAAAGAAAGAAAGACTTATATACACAAATATAAAGTTAAATACAATGAAAGGATAGAAAGTAAATGTAAAAATGAAAATTAAAAAAGATTTTTAAAAAATAGTTGATAAAACAGGAAATTGGTTGAAAAGGGAAAGAGAAAAAAATTAAAATCGAAAGACTAGAGAATCATGGGGGAAAACCCATAAATTCTATATACTATTTTCCCCTAGTGCTGGAGTCCTACAATTCTGTGTGGTGGGTAAACTTGGTCTTGGCCAGATGTTCTTGCTGGTCTTCTGGGGGAAAGGCCTATTGCAGTGATTCTCAGGTATCTTTGCACCACCCTTGCCAGGGGGCCAGGCCAAGTAAGTGGCTCTGAATTACTCTGTGTGGCTTTTGTTCCCTGAAGCGTTTCCATACCACTTTACAGGATGAGAATGAAAATGATGGCTTCCCAATCTCCAGTCCTGGAGCCAAAACTCAGGGCCCCACTTCTCAGTGAGCCCTTAGAGAAAAGCAGTCAATCACTCCTATCTCCCTGGTCTCTGTCTGTACTCCGTGCTCACCCGGCCTGTGACTGAGCATTTCTATCCCAGGCACGTGACCCCATTTTGAGACTCCAAATCCTGCAGACTTCTGTGGCTCAAACCCAGGCCACTCCTCCTGGGTCTCACCAGTTCTGCTGCTTGCTGGGCCCCTGCTCAGATGGAGAGCAGTTGCCTGAATGTGCCATGGTTCGCTATTTATTGCAACCCCAGCTGAAAGCCCATTCCTGGGGTAACTGATTGCACCCAGCTTCCCCACTCCAATGCCTGGGAACTCTGCTGTACTTGGCACCCCCCAGTATTCCTGAGACCACACTGTCCCACCTAGGATTCCACCCTGCTTTGCCCCCTGAGCATGTTTCAGGCAGGGATGTCCCTCACTGGAACAGACTTCTAAAAGTTCTGATTTTGTGCTCCTGGACTATGTCACTTTCCATAGCCAGCTTCTGGAGGCTCCTTCCCCTTATGGTTTATCTTTCCATATACTGCCTTGGATTCACTTCTCTGTACTTTCAACCTTGCAGAAAGTGGTTGCTTTTCTATTTGTGGAGTTGCTGCTCTTCTCTCCTTAGATCGCTGGTTCAGTTCACAGGTGTTCTGAATGACTTGAAAGCTATCTAGCTGAATTCCTGGGACCAGATGAAACTAAGTTCTCCTACTCCTCTACCATCTCGGACTCTTTCATACTAACACTTTTTATCTTGAAAGTTCCTGGCAGCAAAGATCTAAGTATTTTCAGGAAAAAAAAAAAAAAGATACATACCCAGTAATTAAATTTCAGAATGATCTTGTACTTATTAACAACAAAATGGGAAGGCAGAAAAAAATGGAACAAAATATTTCCTTTATTCATTTGACAGAGAAAGAGAGAAGGGAGAGCAGAGAAGGAGAGGGAGAGGGAGAAGCAGACTTCCTACTGAGCAGGAAGCCCAATGTGCGACTTGATCCCAGGACCTGGTGGTCATGACCTGAGCCAAAGGCAGACACTTAACCAACTGAGCCACCCAGGCATCCTGGAACAAAATCTTTGTAAATATAAGGATAATTTATCTCCAACCTAGAATTTTATACTTAGCAAAATTGATGACTAAATAAACATATTTTCATACATGTAAAATCTCAACCCTTTATTTCCCCAGGAAAACATTCTCAACCTTTGCCAGAGTAGGCTAGATGTTGTTTCTATACATTCTCTTGGATTTAAGGAAATAGCTCTTTGAAAATTCTAACAAAGTCCCACTGAACAGAGCCTGCCTTCCTTCCTTCCTTCCTTCTTTCCTTCCCTCCCTCTGTCCCTCCTTTCTTTATCAAATATATTTGAGAATCTATTCACCGTTAGGTATGCTTGGTGAACAAAATAGAGCATGCATTAATATAGAGCCTTTCTTCAAACTGGATTTGTAGTGAGGATCTGATTACCCTTCCTATAAAGAACAGAAAAACCATCTAAGCACAAGTCATACCTGACCCTTTATTACAGTTCATACTGAAAGAGAACTATCCATTGTTTAAGACTCATCTCTCTGAGTCCCCAAAGTTTATTCCAATAGGATGGCTTCTAATACATGCTGTTGTCTATGCCTGTCATTTCTTCTATGGCAAGTATACTAGGTAGAGTACTGTCCTCCAAAAATTCAGGCCTAAACAGAACCTCAGAATGTGAGCTTTTTTGGAAATAGGGTCTCTGAAGGCATAAAGATGAGGTCATGCTGTATTACAGTGTCCCCAAATTCAGTATGACTGGTGTTCTCATAAGAAGGGAGACATTTGTACATAGAGCCAGAGATATAAGATAAAAAGAAGGAGGAAGAGATTGGAATGATTCAGATGCCAGAGGTGGGAAGAGACAATGAAGGATCCTCCTCTAGAAATTTCAGAAGGAGTTTAGCAGAGTCTGCACCTTGATTTTGGAGTTATAGTCTCTAGAACTGTGAAACAATACATTTCTGTTTTTAGCACTGCCTCCACCACTCTATCAAAAACAAAAACAAAAAACAAAAAAACAAATACAGCCTGGAAGGGAGAAGAGTATGAAATACTAAATAAATACATATACATAAAGCTTATAAAAAATTATGAGGAAAATAAGTAGGGTATAGTCAGCACAGAACAAATTTTAGTTTCCTCCAAAGTTATTTATCTTTGCATTCTCAGGGCCTAGTACAGCGCTTTCCATTGAGGAGCCATTCAATGCATTTTTGGTCAACTCTAAATATATGTTGAATACATAGGTTTATTTTCATAATAATCAAAAACATTTTATTTTACATTAAAACCTAGTGGAAACAATCTCAACAGTTTATGTGTGCACATCAAAGAGTTAAATTTTTAATTCTGCTATGTATTAGACTTCTTGATTTATCTTTTAGCCTTTCAGGTTGTTGCTTATAGACTATGATTTTAACACAATGCACAACAAAATTTAAAACAATTATCCCTTTGCCATTTTTGCACCTGTTCTGTGGAGATGAGAGTGCTGATGATCTGAGTACCTCATTAATTCACAGAAAAGATTGCTTTCAACCTGTTTTGCAATTCCCAAACTCCACAAGCAAGCTGAGATCCAGCTATAAGGTTCTATAGCACTGACAGTGTCACGCCCAGTTTAACAGTAGATAGATAAATGTGATTAAATAGTGGTCCAAATGTAATTGCATTGTGGTGGAAAATGTGGTAGTAAAGCAGATCATCATGACTACATAATGGGCTGAATCTTTCTATACATTGTTTCTGTATATACAATAGTCAAGGCTTAGTCAAGTCTCTGCATATTTAAAAGATGCAGTTGGTAAGTCTTTTGTTTTATAAGATCTCACTCAACCCATCACCAAACAAATCCAAAAGGTATAAACAGGAACAATTTAGTACTTGAGATAACAATAGGAATCAAACAAATCTTTATGCTAATTAATGTTATTGGTAACTTTACTATTGGTTTGGAAATGGCAATGAACTGCACCTAATTAGTTTTGGATTTTGTGTTATGTGTTCTTTGAAAATAGCAAGGAGGTTTTTCTCTAAACAAAGACATCAGAAAAAAACAACAACATTGATTTGTAATTCACTTTGTAATTTTCTCTCTTGACACCGTGGATCTCTGAAGAAATACTAAATTATATTGATGTATTTGCCGTTGAATGCCAAATGTAAGTAAAAATGCTCATACTGATTTTTATCATCCCTGGAAAATTTGTATAAATTCTTTGCTAATTTCAAATTCAAGATATATTGTTTAAAGTTTAAATTAAATCTGCTAATTTCTCCAAATACAGAATTAGATATATGTACCTTATTTGGATGAAGAAATAAGATGAAAGTAAGTCATATTCTGTCATATTTTTGTCATGATAGTTTTGTTCTACATAGCTTATCTCCCCTTCACAGGATCCCCTCCATATCCAGTTCTCCTGAAATAGATCCCAGCTCTACCAGCAACCTGTGATTTCTTTCACTTTGTTCCTACTTCTGATTTCATATGACTTATTTTAACTTTCTGTGAACCCTGTGACACTCTGACTTCCTCTATGATAACATGTTTTAACCTCCTCTCTTTCCCTTCACTAGGTTGAACATTTCTTGAAACCAGAGGCTCTATCTTGTTCTTCCTTATATTCCAAGCATAGTAGCTTAGTCCTGGCACATCACAGACTCAAAGGACATCCACTGAACAAATGGACAAGGCAAAGAACTATCAGAAATACCTAGCATTAGGCTAAATGTGTGTGTGTTTGTGTGTGTGTGTGTGTGTGTTTACTGTGAGAACAATTTCAGTGCTGGAAGTCTATTTTATAAAGACTGGTAAGGCCAATTAATACATTTGGCTTTAATGGTTAGATGAAGCATTAATGCAGGCTAAGAGAACACTGCAAAAATGTTGCATTTGCAACATGAGTCCAGTTTACCAATATCTCAGCCACAGACTTTTGAATAGTTCATACTTCTCCCATTCAGGTCAATGTGAAGAAATCAGACACTTTCAGATTTGTGGTGTGCTAAAGAGCTTTCTGGAAGTAATGTAACATGGCATCCAGATAAAAGACCCAAGGAAAGGCTGGTAGGACTATGGTAAGATTAGCTCTACTGTCAGCCACTGCATTTTCACGGCAATGAAAAATGCACTTTGTGGTTAGTTATGGAACATCCAAAAGTTGTATAAGGCTTTAGATGTAATAAGATAAAATCTTAGTATAAAATTAAAAAAAAAAAAACAACTACAAGATTAATTCTTATAGTATTAGTTTTTCCAGTGCTTCTCCATTCTCTTCAAGTCCTGAACAGAGCCATTTTTCTCTTACAGGCAGTTCATGAATTTGCTTGCTTCTTACTGGATGATAATAGCACTATTTGATGTACATTCCTTCAATATATCCTTTTCAGAATAAAATTGGTATGCATCCCACTTCTGGTATATTTTCCATAGAAATATTAATAAGAAGTGCTTATAGATGGGCATACTAATTGCAGTATCCAAATTAGAAATAAATGTACCTCATATAATTTGGTAACTTAGAAACTGGAGTATCTAGAAAAGAGGTTCATGTGGAGCTATTAAGAAAAGAGAGCTCTATACATAATTGACAAATCATAGTAAAGAAAGTAAATAGGGAACAAAATATATATTTATTATCTCATGTGCATTAAAAAATAAACAAAGTTTGCATGTTAATGCATGCCTAGAAAAATACAGCACTGTAGCTATTTGTCAACAGTTGTTCATGGGGCTATAATGCAGTTATAGGAGAAATTGATTTTCGCTTTTTCTAATTACTATACTGTTCAACTTTAATATGTGCAAAATTAAATTTGAAGTCAGAAAAAAAAGAGTGTTTGTAAATATGCCATATAGTTATCTCTTTCTTCTCTTTTCAAATTTGTCTCAAGGGGATTTTAATGCTGTCATACATAACCAGGGCTGGTTCTTCCATTAACATTTATAATCTTATCCTATCCTGACTTCTCCAGAGACTCATTTCCTCAATTACTTTGCCATGTTACCTGCATCTTCAGAGTTTTACCATGGTTTACAACATCCTTAGGTTTTACAAAATAAATATTTGACAAAATAAAATGTAAGAAACAACAAATAAATAGGTAAATGAGTAGCGAAGCTCAAGAACATGTTTTTCTATTTTCTTCATCAGCAAACTTCTAGAAGGAGTTATATCTACTTCAGTAACCTGCTTTCTTATCTAACTAACATTCTTTCCCTCACTGGGTCTATAATACCCACTCACAAGTCAAAAATCATGACTAACTTTCTAATCATGTAATGCTGGAGTTGTCAAACTATTTCTGAAGAGTCATACAGTAAAGATGTTAGTCTGTCTCCCCCTCCAATTTCCCCGAACTCCCTTGGAGGGGGAGACAAACCATGAGAGACTATGGACTCTGAAAAGCAATCTGAGGGTTTTAGAGCGGGGGTGGGAGGTTGGGTGAGTCTGGTGGTGGGTATTATGGAGGGCACATATTGCATGGAGCACTGGGTGTGGTGCATAAACAATGAATTCTGGAATACTGAAAAGAAATAAAAATAAATAAATAAAAATTAAAAGAATTACACACACACAAAAAAGATGTTAGTCTGTGCCAGACAAATAGTCTTGACAACACTAAACTCTGTGGCTGAAACACAAACGCAAGCACAGACAACATATTAAAGAAAAAAAAAAAAGAGCATGCTGTTATTCCAATAAAACTTTACTCATAAATATAGGCAACAGGCTGGATTTAGCCTGCAGGTTATAATTTGTAGGCTTCTAATGTAACCTAATAGTTAATTTTTAGTTATCACTCATCTTTCTTTTTCTGAAGGATTTGACATTGTCTTCTTCCTTTTTGAATTTCTCCTCTCTGGGTAGAAACAGTCTGGGCTCACCCCATATTCCATTTCTCAGTCACCCTTGCAGATAAGCTGAGAACACATGAATCATTATGGCCAATGGGTTTAAGCAGAAGTGATGCATATTCTTTCTTGCCTCACATAGAATAAAGAACTAGGGTATGAATTTTCCATAGCTCTCTTCTTCTCCTGAGGGAGACAAAGAACACCAAGATGACAGAATTGGAAGATGAAGGAGACATCCAGGACTCTTATGTAACTGTGGACATGAGTAGGTAAAAAATACTGTTTACATCAAACTATTACATCAATCAAAAATAAACCTTTGTTGTGTTAGGAAACTGAGACATTAGGGTTTCTATTCAGATTTTTATTCAGTCTTCTTAACTTTCCTACTAATGGAAGCCTCAGATCATGCTACTCCTCTGCTATCAGGTGTAAGATTCTTCCTTTTTCTTTTCGAACATTAAATGTCCAGAATATTTAACTTGGCATTCAAAAGCATGACTTTACTTGTATTTGTTTTCTATTGCTATGTAACAAAGGATCGCTAACTCAGCTACTGAAAAAGCAGCATAGTTTAGCACATCAGTGTCGTGGGTCCAAAGCCCAGGCACAGTTTAACTGGATCTTTTGCTCAGGGTCTCACAAGGCTGAAATCAAGGTGTTAAATAGGTCTGGGGTCCTACAAGAGGCTTGACTTGGGAAATCACATCTTGCACTCTTCCTCAGATTATTGGCAGAGTTCATTTCCTTGTGACTATGAGACAAGTCCGTTTTCCTGCTGGCTTTCAGGTGGAGGTCATTCTCTCATTCTCAGCTCCTAAGGTCCATCTTCACCTTGTACGCATGTGAAATTTTTACAGCTTGGCAGCTTACTTCTTCAACACCAGCAAGAGATTCTCCCGTCAGTGACAGCCCATTTCCTCTTTGAAGGGATTTCATCTGATTAAATCAGCCCACCCGATACAATCTCCTCAGACCTTATTGTTATCTGTGAAATCCCTTGCCTAATCAGGGTGAGATATCCTATCATACTCATTGTCTGCCCCTACCCAGAGGAAGTGGACTATATAGGGCATGTGCACCAGGAGAGGAGAATTTGGGAATCTGTATTAGAATTTTGCCTACTACATTCCCTAGCCTATTCCTTTAATATTACTTCCACATTCTTCCCCTTGGTTCCATGTATCCAGTTAAAAGAAAGTACCTGGATTTCGTACAGTTTATTCTTGATCTTTCCTCCTGGTGTTAAACTAACAATTACTGATGGATATATTATATGCCAAATGCTTTTGTGTTCATTGTTTTAGTGCTCACAATAACTCAGATACATTAATTATAATATCTCCATGTATGTATATGTGTGTATATCTACACACATATACACACACATACACAAATATGTATACACACATATACATACACACTGAGGACTGAAAATTAAACAATTTCCATGCTTATGACCCAAGTTCTAGAATATTTAATCATAAGATTCATAGTTCATTGACTAATCTTTTATCTTTGCCATCTCCTAGGTTTTTTATCTAGAATTCATCTGACCATGCTCATTTACATAATACTTATCCATCTTATAAAACAGTTCCCCAAAATCTTATTATGACATTTTCAAACATATAGTAAAGCTGAAAGTATTTTATAGTAAACACCAATATATTTGCCACTTGTAACTACCATTAACATTACTTCACTTGTTTTGTCATACATGTATATATCCACCCATCCAACACTTTATCCAAAATTACATTGTAGCTTTTGATGTGTTTCAAAGTAATTTGCCAACATCAATATACTTCCACCTAAAAACTATAGTATGTAATCTGTTAGGTAAATTCCAATAGTTCTTTACAGATTTTCTTCTTTTGATGCAAATTTTGCATACAATGAAATACACAGATATTAAGTATACATTTGCTGAGTTTGGACAAATGCCAACATCTGTGAGACCCAGATGCATATCAACATAAAAGATATTACTTGACTCCATGCATTTTCCCAGTTAAACCCTATCTATTCTACAACCTCTCTTTTAATCCTCCCCAACCATTAATTGATTGTGCTTAGTGAAGAACTCCATATAAGTAAAATCATGAAGTATGTTCTCTTGCATTTTTTTCCCACAACAGATGCTTTTGATATTCATTCTTGTTTTTGTGTGAAATAGTAGTTTGTTTCTTTTTGTTGCTGAGTAGCTTCGCATTACATGAACATACCCATTTGTTTATCCATTACATTATTGATGGAAACTTTGTGTGTGTGTGTGTTTGTGTGTGTGTGACACTTCTGAATAAAATGTTCATGAATATGCTTGCAAAAGCAAGCTTTTGCATAAATATTTGCTTCATTTCTTATAAGTGGATACCCAGAAGTGAAATTTCTGACATATGCTAAGTGTATGTTCAGTTTTAGAAGAGACTAAGACACTGCCATAATGTTTATAAAGTAGCTGTATTATTATACATTTCCACAAACAATAAATGGAATTACAGTTGTTCCACATCTTCAAATAATTTTGCTGTCAATCTTTGTCATTATTTCAATCTATTTGTTGGGTTGTAAATTTAATTTCCATTTCCTTAATGACTACAGAATATCTTCTTTTGCAAAGTATCTATTAAATACTTAGCCCCTTTTAGATAAGTCATTTTAAACTAATTATTTATAGGAGTATATTATTCTGTGTATAAGTCTTCTGTGAGTGTATAATATACACTCACATATAGTTACATATATCTACATTCTAACACATATACTTTTGCTTTCATAGTTACTGATTTCTGGGATTTATATAAGAAACACTTGGCTCACTGCAAGTTACCACTATATTCCGAATTTCTTCATAGTTTTAATTTTTCCATTTTGTCTGGGATGGATATTCAATGATTCTTGCATTATTTCTTGAAAAAAAAATTAATACATTGGGTTACCTTGGTCCTTTTGTTGAAAATGAAATGACTATATAATTATGTGTCTATTACTAGATTGTTCACTGTTTTACATTGAACCTTCTTCTTCTCCCTCCCCTCCTTTCTCTAATGTTTATGGTTTGATCTTACAGTCTTGATTATCTAGCTTGATCGTTAATTCTGAAATGAAGAGATGGAAGGCCTTGAACTGTTTTAATTCTTTCAAACTTGCTTTGTATATTCTAATTCCTTTGCAGCTCAATATATATTTTAATCATCCCATCAAGTTTAAATAAAAGTTTTGGGTTCTTTAGGATGTCACTGAATCTGTAAAGCAAAATGGATAGAATGGGTATCTTAATAACATCGAATTTTCCAGTTAATGAAAATGGAATACGTTTTTACTCACTTCTATCTTGAGAAATTTATCTCAGCTACATTTCATTTTAGAGGGTATCCTCATCTTTTCTTAAATTTGTTCCTAAATACTTTAAGTCCTTTGATGTTATTATAAATAAAATGGATTTTTAACATTTTATTTATTTTAATTTTTTTATGTAGGCTCTACATTGTAACACAGGGCTTGAACTCACAACCCTGAGATCAAGACCTGAGCGGAGATCAAGAGCCGGACGCCCAATCAAGTTACCCAGGCGCCCCAAAATTTTACTTTAACTACTTGCTACCAGTATATAAAATGATTTTTTAAATGCAATTGATTTTTGTTTTACATCCCTCTGAACAAATATGTAAGGGTTTCAATTTCTCTCTATCATTAACATTACTTGTTGTTTTCTGTTGTTTCTTATATCCACCCTAGGGAGTATAAACTTGTATCTCATTGCAGTTTTGATTTGTATTTCCATGATAATTACTGATATGGAGCATAATTTTATAAGCTTATGGACACTTATTTATCTCCTATGGAGAAATATCTACTCAAATAATTTGCCCATTTTTTAATTGAATAATGTCTTTTTATTATTGAGTAATAAGAGAAGCAACTGAATATATTCTGAATAGAAGCAACTTAAGAGATCCATGATTTGTAAGTATTTTCTCCTATTCTTTGGATTGTAATTCACTTTCTTGATGGTATTAATTTGCAGTCTAACAATTTTTAATTTTGGAGTCTTATTTATGTATTTTCAAATGTGGCTTGTGGTATTAGTGTTAATATCTAACAACTATTGCCTAACCCAAGATCAGGAAGATAGTCTATTGATATTTTATGTAATTATTTACATGGTTAGATTTAGGTCTACAATTTTACCATTTTGTCTCTGTCAGTCTCTTTTAATTTCTCCTTTTCTTTTTTCTTTTTGATTACTTATTTTATTTGGAATATTTTAATTTATGTATATCACCTACATTAAATTACCTATTGATACTTAAGGTCATGTATTTTTTTAATCTCCTGTATTTTTAAGTAACTGGTCTAGAGATTGTAATAAGTATGCTTCACTTTGCAATCTAACTAGGGTTAATGTAACACTTGATTTAAAATGTTGAAATCTTTACAACATATAACCACTGCCACGCATAAGCTGTATGCCAAAGTCATAATTTTTTTTTGCACTTTTCAAATGGTTTTTTTTTTTATTTACTTTGTTTTTTGAGTAGAGTTGACACACAATGTTACATTAGTTTCAGGGGGTAGAGCATAGTGATTCAACATCTTCATATGTTATGCTGTGCTCACCACAAGTGTAGCTACCATCTGTCACCATACAATGCTACTACAATACCATTAACTATATTTCCTATGATGCCTCTTTTATTTCTGTGACTTACTTATTCTATAACTGGAAACTTGTGTCTCCCACTCACATTTCACTTTTTAAAGTACTTATTTATTGACTTAGTTCACTCAGCATAATCTCCTCCAGTCCTGTCCACGTTGATACAAAAGTTAGGTATTCAATAAGTCAAGCAGAGAGAGTCAATTATCATATGGTTTCACTCACTTGTGGAACATAGGAATAACATGGAGGTCATTGGAAGATGGAGAGGAGAAGCGAGTTGGGGGAAATCGGATGGGGAGATAAACCATGAGAGATTGTGAACTCTTGAGAAACAAACTGAGGGTTTTGGAGGGGAGGGGGGTGGGGGGTTGGGTGAACCTGGTGGTGGGTATTAAGGAGGGCACGTATTTCATGGAGCACTGGGTGCGGTGCATAAACAATGAATTTTGGAACACACGAAAAAAAATAAATTAAAAATAAAAAAACAGATAAATAAATAAATAAGGTATTCATTTATTTACTTATAAAGAGAGAGAAAATCTTAAGCAGATTCCATGTCCAGCATGGAGCCCAACACAAGGCTCGATCCCAAAATCCTGAGATCATGACCTGAGCCAAAATCAAGAGTCTGACACTTAACTGACTGAGCCACCCAAGTTACCCCATTTAGGTTTTTATTTAAGTTCCAGTAACTTAAAATACAGTATCATATTAGTTTCAGGTGTAGAATATAATGATTCAACACTTCCATACAACATCCAGTGATCATCACAGCAAGTGCACTCCTTAACCCCCATCACCTATTTAACCCATCTCCCCACCCACTTCTCCTCTGGTAACCATCAGTTTGTCCTCTACATTTAAGAGTCTGTTTCTTGGTTCACCTCTCCCCCTGACCCCGCACCTCTGCTCATTTGTTTTGTTTCTCAAATTCTGAATAGGAGTGAAATCATATGGTATTTGTCTTCCCCTGACTGATATTTCACTTTGCATAAGACTCTCTAGCTCCACTCATGCCCCTGCAAATGAAATATCACCTCACACCTGTCAGAATGGCTAAAATCAACAAAACAAGAAACAACAGGTGTTGGCAAGGATGCGGAAATAAGTAACCCTCTTGCACTATTAGTGGGAACGCATAGTGGGGCAGCCACTCAAACAGTATGGAGGTTCCTCAGAAAGCTAAAAATAGAACTACTGTATGATCCAGCTATTAAACTATGAGGTACTTAACCAAGGAATAAAAAAATAGTATTTCAAAGGGATGCATTACACCAATGTTTACAAAAGCATTATCTATCTACAAATTATAACATATCCTGTCTGCCTGGAGAATTCTTTTAATTTTTTTTTTTTTTTTGCATAGGAGATTGAATGTCAAAAACGTATATTCTCTAAAGTTTTCTTATATCTAAATATCTTCATTTGCCTTTAGCCAAAATTTCCTTGAGAAAAAAATTCTTGAGAAGGAATATTGCAATAGTAGGATTATATACTTTCATCTCCTTTTTACCTTCCTTAAAGAGACCTATAGCAACTCAACTGGGTAACTTTGCCTACAGGAAGGAAATACTATTGGACACCATCTGTTGGCTAATACCAATTATTGGGAAACCAAGTCCAAGATGATGAAAGGAGACCTGACCTAAACTTCCTCATGAAAGGTAAAACAGAATGTGTAATCTGAACATATATCCTTAGGACCTGGCAGAATTACCACAATAGCTCACTGACACACCAAGTAAGGACTATTATGGGTGAAAAATACAATTAAAATCAAAAGCAAAACCAAATCCTGGGGGAACATCAGATATTGGAGACAATGTCCAAACTTTAAAGAATCAGGAATGGTAGTGCTTATCACATTCCCATTTATGTTTCATCTTGGCTGATGCAAAAAGATAAATGTCTCTTGGAGAAACACAGTGGAATATCTTAAGTTTAATCATATCATCATTCCAATGCAGCTGTTCTTCCAGATATGGTCTTATTATAGGAACAAATCAATTTAGTTGGCAAGCAGCTATTGACCTGACAAATACTTTTTCTCCATTGCAATAAGATAAAAAAGCACAAAAAGATTGCTTTCACCCAGCAAGCCCAGCAGTAAAACTGCATCACTTGCTTCAGGATTACTCACCCTCTATCCAGGGCTACCACCACTCTTTAAAGCACTATTTTTTCTCTCAATTAGAGAGAGAGAAAAAAAAAAAGCCTCTTTGTGCAGACAAAGTAGGAAAAATTTCACATTGGGAAGTACAGTGAGAAAAATCTGCTGAGGGGAGATGGACAAATTTGATAAAAGACATTATTTTTGTGAGCCTTTCTATGGGCAGATGCAGCCCAATTCCAGAGCACAGAGCTGAGTGATGTGAGAGCAGACTGGATTTCAGTTTGCCCTCTTTCCCTTAGCTCAGTGCCTTTGTGCAGTCCACAAACTGCAATGGCAGGTGACAAACCAAATTCTTTAGCACCATTCCAATACCAAGGAATTTCAACACTAAACTGGTCAATAAAATAAAATAATGATACTATATATTTTTTAAAATTTTAATTATTTATTAGAGAGAAAGAGAGGAAGGAAGGGAGAGAGGAGGAGCAAGGGGAGAGAGAATCTCAAGCAGACTCCTGGTTACACGCAGAGCCCTATACTGAGTTCCATCTCACAACCCTGAGATCGTGACCTAAGCTGATATCAAGAGTTGGATGTTTAACAGACTGAGCCACCCACGTGCCCCATAGTGATACTATATTTTAAGAATGGGATTATAGGAAATAGTGAAAGAATTTTCTTAATGGCCAGAGATCTGGAACATGCCAGGTTCTTCCTTCTAAGGGAGTGAATAAAGATGCTGTAAAGTTGTGCTCTCAATTACTGAGAGGCCTCCTGATTGATTTTGGAGGAAATATATGTCACATTTTAGGGAACTGTTCCCAATGCTTTTCCTGAGTCCCTCCCTCCCTAAGTGGCCAGCTTTGTAGAGAGCCCCATGCCAGGAAGGGCTCTTCAGCTTGTCCAGGCTATCTCTCTTCCACTTTGCATTTAGGATCCTAATGATTCAACGTGCTCAAAGTCTCTATGCTCACAGATGCTCAATTTGAAATATGTTCTTAATAATAAAGTTGATTGAGTGTGTAATGCGTATATTTATATATATTAATGAATTATCCCTGTCACTCTGTCTCCTTCAATATTTTATATACTTTGGTGGTTAATTTTGTAATTGACTACACAATTGTTCTATAATTTTCAGGATATAAGAGTGATAGAACTTAAAGAGGAATATGTGTGATCTAGAAATTTTGAATCTAGATTGCATGCAGCAACTTGAAACAATTAAGTTTATTCCTTTGGGAAGAATGAGTGCATTTTTGGTTATAAAAGGGATAGTTGTATTATATAAAGTGGAAACATTGTGTGTGTGTGTGTGTGTGTGTGTGTGTGTGTGTGTGTGTGTGTTGGAGAGAGGTCCGAAGTATAAGATGGATTCATATAGATACTGGACACAGCTAAAGGGATATTTGTTCTTTTTTATGTCAGCATCCATATACTTTTTATCTACGTGGCATTCCAAGGTAAGTAAAAGTTAAGATCAGAGTCCTATGTTTATTTTTATACATCGCAAACTACAGATTCTGTAAGTATCAAGAGTGTGGTCAACTAGGTGCTTCTCCTCAGGAATTTAACATCTAACAGAGATGTTCTAGATTGAGGGGCCCCTTGACACAGTAGCAAGCATCCAGGGCTATGAGGTCCTACAATACAGTAAGGAATGTGCAACGGTAAAAGTCCAAATGGCCATATCCTCATTCGAGGACCATTCCTGTGGATAGCGGTTACTTGGTTCCTGGAAAACATAGTTCCCTGATATCCTTCCTTTGTATTTATTTTGCATTTATTTTCTACTTAAATTCATGAGAGTATCTTTCTATTTGCCCTTATGCTCCTGAATAAAATTTTCCTGTAATTTTTCGGGGAATGGTTGTTCAGTTATTAGAATTTTATGATGAAACCCTATGGACTTGGGAGTTTTATTGGTAGAAGAACTTTATTTTATTTTTTTTTTAAGATTTTATTTATTTATTTGACAGAGAGAGATCACAAGTAGGCAGAGAGGCAGGCAGAGAGAGAGGGAAGCAGGCTCCTCGCAGAGCAGAGAGCCCGATGCGGGGCTCGATCCCAGGACCCTGAGATCATGACCTGAGCCGAAGGCAGAGGCTTAACCCACTGAACCACCCAGGTGCCCCGGTAGAAGAACTTTAATTACAGTTTCACTTCCTTTCCTAGTAATGGGAGTATCAAGTTTTTCAAATTCCTCTCGTGTCAGTTTTGGTAAGTTGTATTTCCAGATACTATTTCCAATTTGGTAGCATACATTATTCCACATGCAACTGATAAACTATATTTGTCTACATATTTCCAGATAGCTAATTCATTTTAATTTTTAACTTCATTGACACAAAATCCTTTCCGTATCTGTTTTTGGTCTTTTATTTAATCCCAACATTGGTTATGTGTGCCTTCCTCTCTCTCCTTTGTTCTGTCTCACTCCATCTGTATTTTTCTGTCTCTGTCCCCCTCTCTCACTTCCACTTTCTTCCCTCTTGCTTGCTTTATATTGTCTTATTTCATAGCATATTTCTCTCAAATCCCCATGTTAGTTTGATCACATGTTTTTTACTTCATATTTTAATTAATGTTATTTACTTTAAATAATTTATTATTTTGACATCTTTTCTTTTTTGGCTTAAGCTACACATGGGGATTTTCTAGTTTTCTGTTGTTATTTATTCTTAGCCTACTTGCACATGGTCAAAACCATAGAAAGCAGACACTACCTACATGGAACTGTTGTGTGAGCACTTAATACCTATGTATATTTTGCAGTTTTAATAAATATCAGATGACTATTAAGTGGGTTGATAAGATTTTATATTTTACGTTAGTAATGCAGTATTTCTACTTAATGTGCTAAATACTGAGTATATTTATAAGTATTTCCTAGAATAATTATAGATTTATATATATGAATTTTCAGATACTTTTTTAGGTGCTTAAAAGTTTACAGTTTTATTTCTTTTTTTAAAAAAGATTTTATTTATTTATTTGAGAGAGAGAAAGAGCACAAGTGGGGTGAGGGTGAAAGGGATAAGCAGACTCCCCACCGAGCAAGGACTCCGTGATCATGACCTGAGCTAAAAGCAGATGTTTAATGACTGAGCCACCCAGGGGCCCTACAATTTTGAATCTTCCTAATACAGCAAAACTTCAAGAAAATTATGAAATGACTTGTTTCTCTTACAGTATTTCTTTCCTATTTAAAGTCTGATTTTCCTAATATTACAGCAGCACCAGAATTCTTGTTTAATTTTGGCTACAGTGTATTTGCTTTTCTTATGCTTTAATATTTTATATTCATTTAACATAGATGTGACTCTTTTAAGCAGCACACATTTTTAAATCATTCTAAAATTTTTCTTTTATTTAGAAACTTTTATCCATTGATATTTAATGTGAGTATTTGCCCAGTTGGATTCAAATCTTCTATCCTGCTACTTGCTTTTGAATTTGTCTGATTATATACCTCTGTTAGGTTGGAAATTATAGTTTATTTTACTTTTTATTTGTTTCTCTGGAGATTACATTCTTATTCATTGATCCATCAGACTTCTAATTCTTCCAAGACCAAAAAAAAAAAGGCATAGGAAAATGTTAGCAACATTTATCAGTCATATGTATTGTCTTCTGTTATGTTAATTCAATGCATGTATATTAATTCCCTCTGGTATGGATATATATTGGTTTTTACAGCAACAATCTTTTACATTTACCCATGCTTATGGGTCTTTTTAAAAAAATCCTATCTAATTTCCATATGCAGTAACTGCCTTCTCTCTTTTTTAAATTTTTACTTAAATTCTTCCTCTTTTGGGACACCTGGGTGGCTCAGTTGGTTAAGCAGCTGCCTTCGGCTCAGGTCATGATCCCAGCGTCCTGGGATCAAGTCCCACATCGGGCTCCTTGCTTGGCAGGGAGCCTGCTTCTCCCTCTGCCTCTGCCTGCCATTCTGTCTGCCTGTGCTCGCTCTCTCTCCTTCTCTCTCTCTGATAAATAAATAAAATCTTAAAAAAAAAAAATTCTTCCTCTTTTATGCCAGCTCATTAGTATTTCTTTTATTGCATGTCTTCTTATGTCAAAGTACCCAAATTTTACTCGTTTGGCAATGTTTTCTTTCAACAATTTTAAAAAAGTTGTTTTGTTTTGTTTTTTCTTTTTTTACTTCATCTAAAATTTGAGCTTGACCCCCACCCCAAAAGCTGGAAAATATTATTCCATTAATTTGGCTTCACACCCTCTGGTCTCATTGTTACTCCTCTGAAATCAATTTTATGTTTGCTTTAAGGCTTTATTATTAACATTTTTAGATATATTTCTTAAATCTCTTCTATAAGGAATATAAAATATTCCTTACATTTGTCCTCTCCCTCTATAACTCTAGTGGACATGTTTTTCTTTTTTATTTATTCATTTTTAATCTTTTTTAAGATTTTATTTATTTGACAGAGAGAGAGAGATCACAAGTAGACAGAGGCAGGCAGAGAGAGGGGGGGAAGCAGGCTCCCTGCCAAGCAGAGAGCTCAATGTGGGGCTGGATCCCAGGACCCTGAAATCATTACCTGAGCCGAAGGCAGAGGCTTAACCCACTGAGCTACCCAGGCACCCCACCAGTGGGCATGTTTTATGTTTTACTTCATCCTTTCTGTGCCATGCTCTCTTTTTTCATTTTCCATCCTTTTATCCCTCCAACTTAAATCTGCCTATTTTCTTGTCATATGTCTTCTGCTCTTCTAATTTTTTTTAAGATTTTATTTATTTATTTGAGAAAGAGAAAGCGACAGAGGGAGAGCAGCAGCAGAGGGAGAAGCAGACTCCCCACTGAGCAGGAAGCCGGCCTCAGGGCTCAATCCTGGGACTCTAGGATCATGACCTGAACTGAAAGCAGATGCTTAAACAACTGAACACCCAGGTGCCCCTAATTTCTTATTTTTAAAGATTTATTTACTTATTTTAGAGAGAGTGAGAGAGATAGCACACGTGTGAGCACATGGAGGGGCAGACAGAAAGGGAGAGGGAAAGAATCTCACAAAGATTCCCTGATGAGCACAGAGCCTGAGCTCAATCCCATGACCCATGATGTCATGACCAGAGCCAAAACCAAGAGTTGGGCGCCCAACTGACTTGAGCCACCCAGGCACCCCTGCTCTTCTAAGTTTCTATTTAATTGCATCTAATTTACTGCCAAACCCCTCCATTAATTTCTTATTATTAATTAATATATTTTTCAATTCTGGAATTTCCATTGGCTATATTATAGCTTCCCATTCTCTGATGGCATAATTTTTCTTTTTTTAAAAAAAATTTGAAGTTATTAATGTGATTTATTTTGAGGTCTCTAATAATTTTTATGGCTTCATTGTGAGAGTTGTTATTTTTAGATTTTCATTACAAATAATGTCTCATTATATGCCTTTTAAATAGTATGTCATACATTATTTGTGGAAAAAATTAAAAATTATGCTAGGCTTGGGAGTCTCTCTTTGAAGATTATGTTAGTTTCTTTCAGGTGGCTAGAGGTACAGCAATACTGACTATCTTAATCAAATAGATGTTTTGAATATATACTTCACTGCTTGTGAGGACTGTAATTTTTGTGGGGGGGGGGGTTGGTGAAACAAAAATTTATTGAGGCCAGCACTGGGAAGACAGCAGACTAGAGTCTCAAAGACTATCTCCCCAGGGCTATACTTTTTTTCAAATTACGTTTTTTCAGGACTATCCTCTTGGGTTATTGTTTTTAGGGGCTCCAAATAAATAAATGTTTTTGGGGCTTCCAAACAGAAGCTTTACCTAATGACCCACCCCTTGGCACAACATATTCAAACCTAGCCCCTGGAGATGTTTGATGCCTGTGCTCATCTTAGTCTCTCAGTGAGTCATTTTTACATGAAAATCATTGGAGACTCTTTTTTTGGATAATTATATGAGTCACATGCAGAAGTGCTTTTTAGAGTGAGAGAGGGGCACAAATAATGAAGTATATTTATATTTATATAGAAAACTATAGAATAGTTTTACTTAAGAACTGGTTTCTCTATTTGGCTAATATCTTATATATTTCCTGGTGTGTGTGTGTGTGTGTGTGTGTGTGCGTGCGTGTGTGTGTAAGTGCATATGTGCTTTACTGTTCTATAAGTTTTACTCCTTTAGGCTTATTCAAATCCCACGTTAAGACAGATCAAGAGTTAGACAGATCTATAGATAGGTAGGTAATAATTATCTATCATCTAATCATTATTTTGACCTTTTCCAATTTCAGAGCTAACCATCAAACTTAGCAAGGAGCTTTTGCTTAATTTTTAACTAATTGTTTGTCAGGGCATTTTCTGTATCAAACAGGAAGTGAAGAGGATGATGATGAGTTTGCCATGTGGTTTCATGATTTCATTTAAATATTACATATCCTTAGACCATCTTTAAAGCTCTGCATATACATTTTCTAAAACATTAGCATAATTTTTTCACCACTACTGTTAATTTTTAAGAACTGATTTGCTCATTCTTGGCTTTGCATTGATAAAAAATATCTTAGGTTGAAAGTTACAGAGGTGAAATTAGAAAGAAAATTTTTTTTTTCTTGGTTGAGATTTATGTGTTGTATTTCCTAACGACTTGTTCATTCCAACAAATAATGACCCAATTCTCTTTGACAGAAATCCCTTAGAGTGTTTCTACTATCTCATGAATAAATAGTGTTAATTCTTCATGTAGCATAGAATTACACTGTGGTGTAAATGAACTTATTGCGAATAATTTGTAACTGCTGCAAGTTCCTGTCGGAACACTGTCAAGATATATTTGGCAAATCTTCCCAGATAATTGGTAAACAGAAAAAGCTAATTACATTTGGGACAATCAAAATGTGAATGCATGCAAATCTAATCAGAGGATAAAATGCTCTAAAAATGCTTTGTAAATCTTTTAAGTAGTTTCTACTGAGTTCCATGTTACACATAACAAGAGTCAACACGACAGTCTCCAGACTACTGCAGGTAACTTCAGAGAAAAAAAATCCTGATGAAACAAAAGGACAGCAGTTGAATCAGTCACAAGAAAGAACTCTTAGTTGAATACACTGTATTTTCGAAAAGACAGATAGCGTGTAAGGAACCCACTCCTTGTGTTTCTGAAGATGTTGAAGTTAACTGCCCTGTATGACTTTTTTAGTGCTGAAAAAATTGATAGCAGTCATGAGAAACACAAAACTCCTTAAAAAATGTTAGTGAATCCAGAGGCTGAGAAATTATTGGTCAAGCTGTACACCTGCAATAAAATTTGCATTTGAATATTGCCCTTTGACTTGGAGCATTTGAAGCTAAGGTCAAGGTGGGAAATATTTTAATCCAGCATGAATCTTTCTGTATATCATCCATATTCCACTGACTTCAAAGTTTTAGGCAGTTGAAATATTTTAGAAAGGAGTTCTTATTTTGAGAAACAGCTTCAGGTGTTCCATAAACATGCTGATTGTTTACATATATAGTGTGTGAAGGGGTATGTGTATGTACTCATATATCCAGAGAGAGGACTCATGGCTTCGTCAATTTTTCAGAGTGGTCATGATCACCAAAATATAAGAAATACACCCAGGTTTAAAATGATTCATTGCTCCTTGTCTTTAAGGAAAATTAACTGATTATAATAACATATCTTTTCAAAGGATTTTCACATCCAACAAATAGATCTGGTAATTCTCACAACTTTCCTGTAGAGGTAGTCGTATTTGTAATTTACTTATTGTATGTTTAAATGCACATTTAGATAAGCAATGGGACACTTGGAAATGACATGTTAATACATGGCAAAGTAATAGTGTGTGGAAGTATTCCTTTGCTGTAGGGAGGGGAGGGGCTATGAAAATTTCTTTATGGGTATATATATCTGTGTTTGTGCCTGTGAGTGTATGTGTGTGCCTATTAGGAATAGTCTGATCTAATAATTTTGAAAGAGGGAAGGTTATATTAACTATAAACAAGAAACATGAATCTCCATCTTAAAAGTTATTTTTTCCCCTTATATCCACTAACAATTAGCTGTTCTGTCTCCATGTCTGCTGCTGCCTCCCTGTCTGTGTCACATTTAAAATGTGTGTATATTGTATAAAAACTATACTTGGTTCAATGATCTGATTTGCTGTATTACTGCCACTTATTTTGTTGAGATTCTGGTCCTTTCCATAATATGTTTGTTTATATTAACTGCTATATACTTGCTGGTCTTTCTAAGGTGGATAATTGAATGATGGGCCAAGTTAACTATTTTTAAGCTTGAAAAACTAGACTCATCTGAGACACTATTTCTAGAATTTTTAGGAAATGAAAACATAATCTATTATGATTATGATAATTACGATTATCTGCCTGCTACACCTAAAATAAAAACAAACCTTCCTATACACGTCATATTCTGGGTATTTCACAGACACTACTTGCATTCATGAATTTCCTCTGGTCCATGGAACAAAAATTAAAGTGTTTTAGGTACTCTGATATAAGTAACTTATCATGCATCTGACATATAAAATACCATACCCATGCTCACATTTCCAGTCTATAGGGTCTCTGAGGTAAACAACTTTTTCTTTGTGTAAAAGACATTTTGCCAAATTTCCAAAAATATTGTTTCTTGAAATAATAGAAATCTTCTGAGTTTATAAAATGCCCTCCATCATTCTCCCATCATGTACGCTCAGAGAGAAATTATTTATTGGAGTCTTTCAGCTTTAGCACCGTAGGAAGAAACCTACTCCACAGATGAGATTTGGAGTTTCCAACTCATTAAACTTCTTTTGTAAAGTCCCATCACAGCTTTATGGAGAGCAATGAATTGGCTACATTCATTGCTGTCCATCACCCCATTTATTAAATTTAAGTAGAAAAGTAACAGCTGCTTAGTGAGCCCTTGCTATGGCTGGGCCACAGCAACAAAAATTTAAATAAGTATATGATAAATAATAACAATAATAATAGAAAGTTCCTACATTGTTTATTCCATATACCAGGGCTTTTCCTAATATATATAATATATATCTGTGTATAGGCACATATATATGTGTGTATACACACACCCACACACACACACACCCACACACACACATATATATAAACCCATTTACTCCTCACAAAATTCTTATTGGTAAGTACTATTATTAGGCCCATTTATAGATAAGAAATCTGAGACACAGAGGGGTTAAATAATGCCCAAGATCATGCTATTGGAAAATGAAATGGAGTCACTAATGATTCAAAACCAGGTTCTTTTGATTAAGTGTCCATTTTGTAACTACTGTGTTATGCTAATTCCAAGAAACACAGCATCTCAGAATCTCACACTATCTCAGAGAAAGAAAAATGCACATTCTAAATATAATGTGGTCTTATATAAGCAGAGTGAGTGTCCTAATAATGCAGAGGGAGAAAAGACATTTTGGGGGAGCCATAAAACCCTTTAAACCCTTTTATTAGACCTTGAAAAATAATTTAGGTTTCAAAAGATAATAGTAACAGTAAAAGGGGATAGATAGTACTGGCAATAGTGAGAAATTAAGACATTTGTGAAATGTGAAATATTACCATATTCTTGAGAGTGTTTCAGTTGTTCAGTGCAAAAAGTAAGTATACACCCATGTAGTGAACTAACAATCTTTCATAGTTAGTGTTTTTGTTTTTTACATTTAGATTTAAACAAATATTATGAAGACAGAACAGAAAATTCTCATATATCCCACATCCAGTTTCCACTACTACCAACATCTTATGCTAGTATGTACATCCATTCCAATTAATGAACTTTCCTTGTATTTGATGACCTTGACTGTTGGGAAGAGGATTGGTCAGGTATTTTGCAGAATGTCTTTGAACTGATATCCATCTTGAGTTTTTCTCATGATTAGATTAGGATGATGTGTTTTGGAGAGAAGCACCACAGGGGCAAGATGCCATTTCATCCCATCATATCCAGGATACATACCATCAACATCACTTGTCACTGTTGATATGAACCATAATCACCTGACTGATGAGATGTTTGTCAGATTTCTCTACTGTGTATTATTTTTCCTATAGTGTACTTTTTGGAAAGGGCATACTCTAAGGAAGTCATTATATACCCTCTTCCCCAAGAATGGAGAGTTATGCCCACCTCTTTGATAATGTTGTATCTACATAACTTTGGAACTCTACATGGGAGATTTGCCTATTCTCCTCCATATACTAATTTCCTGCCCCAGTCCTAATTTCCTGCCCCAGCCATTTCTCCAATGAATCTCAATTCATATTATTAGAGAATAGATTTAGAAATCAAGACCTAAGTACTAGGTTTCCTCATTCCTACCAGACTGTCATGGTTTCCATGTCCTCTCAGCTAACACAGCAAGAAAATATATGTGTATATACTAACAAGCATGTATAATCATTACTCTAAATATTTCTGTCTGTAACCATCTGCAACTATATTAAGTTAACATGAATTCAAACTGTTATCTCCAACTCCAATCTATTGTGACATGGTTCAGTTGAACATCTTCCCCTTGCTCATCTCTAAACGTCCCACACCAACAGTGAGAAGCCTGTCTCTCACAATCCACAATCCATTTACATAATTGTTTAACTCCAGTATACACGTTTACCAATCAAGGGATATCTGGAGCTGATACTGGAAGCCAGATGCTTTCAAATGTTGGAAAAGGCAAAGAACGGATTGTCCCATAGGGCCGTTAGAAAAAGTGAAGCCCGCCAAAACCTTGATTTCAGACTTCTGGCCTCCAAAATTGAGAGAACAAATTTCTGTCAACAAAGTTTGTGGTAATTTGTTATGGCAACCACAAGAGAATAACACACTATCATTATAATGCTATTCAGAATGTCATATAGTTGGGTTCATACAGCATGCAGCTTTTAGCCTGATGCCAGTCCTTTCATTAAGGACTATGCATTTCATCCTTTCATTAAGGACTATGCATTTAAGATTCATCTATATCTCTTCATAGCTTGATAGTTTTTTTTCTTTTTATTGCTAAACAATACTGTACTGTATGGATGGTTCACAGTTTACCTATGCACCTACTGAAGGACATCTCACTTGAGGTTACTCTCTTTCAATTATGAATAAAGCTGCTATAAACTTTTATGTGGAGATTTTCAGGTGGACAGAAGTTTTCAGATCAGCTGGGTAAATACTTAGGAGTGTGTGTATGGCAAGACTATGGTTAGTTTTTATGAGAAACTGATAAACTTGTTTCCAAAGTAGAATGTTTGCATTCTCACTAGCAATCAATGAAAAGTCCTTTTTGTTCTGTATTTTTATCCGCAATTGGATCTTACGATGTTTTGGATCTTGGCCCTTCTAATAAGCTTGTAGTGTTATCTCATTGTTGCTTAATTTGAAATTCCTTAATAACAGAGGATGCCAATCCTCCTTTTACATGCTTATTTAAAGTTGGTATGTCTCCTTTCGTAAGATGTTGACTCACAATTTTTGCCCAATTTCAAATTATTTTCCTTTGGCGCAGTATTAAGAGTTTTGTGCATAACTTGACAAAAGTCATTTTTCAAATAAGAATTGTTCACATATTTTCTCCGAGTTTGTAGCTTGTTTCTTCATTCTCTTTACAGTGTCTTTTGCAGAAGAGGAGTTTTACAATTTTAATAAATTTGGGCTCATCATTTTTTTCTTTCATCGTTCATGATTTTGGTGTTCTATGTAAAAGCTCATCACCAATTCAAAGTCACACAATAGTTTCCATGTTATATTCTGGACATTTTATATTTAGTTTCTATTTTTAGATTTATCATCTATTTTCAGTTACTTTTTGTGGTAAGTGATAGGTCTATGTTTATGTTGGTTTATCTATCTATGCATATATTTTTCATATGGATTTCCAATTATACCATCACCATTTGCTAAAATCATTTTTAATTCTCCACTGAATTGTCTTTGACCCTTTGTGAAACTCAATTATATTTGTGTGTCTATTTCTGGGTTCTCGATTGTATTCCAATTATCTATGTGTCTATTCTTCCACTAATACTGTGGTGTCTTCATTACTGTAGCTCTAGAGTAAGGCTTGAAATTGGATAATGTAAGCCCACTCTCATTTTCCTTTTTTTCCTTCTTTCGGCATCCTCCTCCTCCCCTTCCTTCTCCTAATCTTCCTCTTCTTCCTCCATCGTTTCCTCCTCGTCCTCCTTCTTATTGGGTCGTCTATTCAAGGTTTTTGTTTTTTCATATAAACCTTAGAATAAGTTTTTTAGTATCTACAATATAGCTGTGTTGTGATTTTGATTGGTATTTTCTTATCTCTACATGAAGTTTGGAAGAATTGATGCCTTAAAATATTTGATCTTGTATTTTTTGTAAACTAAAAATATGCCTCAGAAAAACAAGATATTTAACATGAGATTTCATTTTTAATAAATGGCAGGACATGGATTTGAAACTAATGGTCTAGCTCTCAAACACAATTTTAAGTGTGTGTGTATGTGTGTGTATATATAAAATTACATTCCTTTAATTATAGCAGTCATCGCACTACTAATTTCCAGTAGCCTACACATGTTTTAAATATATGGCTCTCTGTTTCACTTCTTTTCCTCCAATACTTAGTTAAGTATGTCACACATATTGCAGACATCATTGTTTACTACATTTTCCACTGCTACCGGCTCTGCTTTGGACAACACATCTTCTGAATAATGAGTCTCAGGGTGGCACTTATCTTCCCCTATTGTTCACTTGCAACCTAGCTGCAGCCATTTTGATCATTAAAATAGTAATAATAATAAAATAAAGGTCAATCAAATATTTCTACTTCTCTACTTAAAATCCCCCAAATGCGATCTACTGAAATTAAATTAAATATAAATATGTAGCATGGCTTATGAAATCCTGTGCAATCTGAGTCTGTAGCCTCTCTGACCTCAGGTGGAAATCCTATTCGTCTCCTCCAGTCAAACCAGTCCTTGAAACTGCTAGGTTCATCCTTTAATAGACTTTCTTTTAAATTATTTCTTTTCAGTGCTTCAGAATTCATTTTATTGCACCACACCCAATGCTCCATGCAATACGTGCCCTCCATAATACCCACCACCAGGCTCACCCAATCTCCCATTCCCCTTCCTTCCAAAACCCTCAGTTTGTTTCTCAGAGTCCACAGTCTCTCATGGTCTGTCTCCCTCTCCGATTTCCCCCAAATCACTTCTTTCCATCTCCCCATGTCCTCTGTGTTATTCCTTATGCTCCACAAATAAGCGAAACCATATGATAATTGACTCTCTCTGCTTGACTTATTTCACTCAGCATAATCTCTTCCAGTCCCATCCATGTTGATAGAAAAGCTGGATATTCATCCTTTCTGATGGAGGCATAATACTCCATAGTATATGGACCATATCTTCTTTATCCATTCATCTGTTGAAGGGCATCTTTGTTCTTTCCACAGTTTGATGACTGTGGCCATTGCTGCTATGAATATTGGAGTACCTATGGCCCCTCATTTCAGTACATCTGTATCTTTGGGGTAAATACCTAATAGTGCAATTGCAGGGTCATAGGGAAGCTCTATTTTTAATTTCTTAAAAAATCTCTACACTGTTTTCCAAAGTGGCTGCACCAACTTGCATTCCCACCAACAGTGTAACAGGGTTCCCCTTTCTCCACATCCTCTCCAACACTTGTTGTTTACTGTCTTGTTAATTTTGGCCATTCTAACTGCTGTAAGGTGGTATCTCAATGTGGTTTTAATTTGAATCTCCCTGATGGCTAGTGATGATGAACATTTTTTCATCTGTCTGCTAGCCATCTGTATGTCTTCTTTGGAAAAATGTCTGTTCATGTCTTCTGCCCATTTTTTGATGTGATTTTCTGTTTTGTGTGTGTTGAGTTTGAGGAGTTCTTTATAGATCTTGGATATCAGCCCTTTGTCTGTACTGTCATTTGCAAATTGAAAAATCCAGAATACAACAGCTCTCTTTACACCTTAAAGAACTAGAAATCAACAGCAAATTAAGCCAACCCCACACACAAGAAAGGAAAAAATCAAGATTAGAGCAGAGATCGAGATAGAAACTATTGATATAGTAGAATGCATCAACGAAACTAGAAGCTGGTTTTTTTTTAAAGAATCAATCAGCTTGATAAACCATTGGCCAAACTAATCCAAAAGAAAAGAGAGAGGACTCAAATTAATAAAATTATGAATGAAAGGGGAGAGATCACGACTAACATCAAGGAAATAGAAACCATCATCAGAAATTACTATCAACAGTTATATGCCAATAAATTAAGCAACCTAGACAGAATGGTTGCATACCTGGATACCTATAAACTTCTAAAACTGAATCAGGAAGAAATTGACAACCTGAATAGACCAATATCTAGTAACGAGATTGAAGCAGTGTCAAAAACCTCCCAAAAAACAAGAGCCCAGGACCTGATGGATTTCCTGGGGAATTCTACCAAACATTCAAAAATGAAATAATATCTATTCTCCTGAACTGTTTCAAAAAATTGAAGCAGAAGGAAAACTTCCAGACTCTTTCTATGAAGCCAGCATTACCCTGATCCCCAAACCAGGCAAGGACCCCACCAAAAAGGAGAATTTCAGACCAGTATCCCTGGTGAATATGGATGCCAAGATTCTCAACAAGATCCTAGCTAATAGAATCCAACTGTACATTAAAAAGATTATCCTCCATGACCAGGTGGGATTTATCGGTGGGATGCAGGGGTGGTTCAACATTCACAAATCAATCAATGTGATAGAACAAATCAATAAGAGAAAAGACAAGAACCACATGGTCCTCTCAATTGATGCAGAAAAAGCATTTGACAAGATACAGCATTTGTTCCTGATTAAAACGATTCAACGTATAGGGATAGAGGGAACATTCCTCAACTTCATAAAATCTATCTACAAAAAACCCACAGCAAATATCATCCTCAATGAGGAAAACCTGATAGCCTTCCCTCTGAGATCAGGAACACTACAACCCTCGCCTTTAATAGACTTTTGCATTAACTATTCTTTCTGCTTGATATATATTGATATATTTACCTTATGTAGATCTCAATTCAAACACCACTTCCTCAAAAAGCCTTCACTGACCACCCTGCCTAAAGCAACTGGCCAATCTCTTGTGGCCCCCACACCATCTCTACACTGTCTTCAGGTGACCACATCAAAAGTTAAAAATACACCTCTCTGCCTCTCTATGTTTTTACTGAAAACCTTTATTTCAAGCCTCAAATTAGAATATCCCTCTACTTACCAGATAGATCATCCTAGATATCTTACAGGTATTTATAAATCAACAAGTCTGCCTTACGTTCTTCTCTACATTATTTTGTTTGAGTGAAAAGCCAATATGCGTTTTGGAAGAGCAAACATATACACATAGCTTTTAAAAAAATATATTTGCACATTTTGCCTTTTTATTAAGGGAACAGAACCTTCTTGAAAACTGAAGAGATCGTTTATCCATATCTCTAAAGACTCAGCATTCCGTTTGCAAATTTTAATGACACTTGTGCCCAAACAGTTTTGGAGTACTTTGTCATAACATGCTAACAGCTTTTAAATTCAGCATAATGAAGTGCAAGGCATTCCCCTGTGAAAACAGTTTTAGAATAAATCTACAATATGATCAAAAAATCGTACCGAAGGATTGTGGTTAGGTTCATTGCAAAAAACAACAACAACAACAAATAATAATAATAATAATAAACCAAAAACAAATAAGCCAACACCACTCCTTATATTATTTTGGGGGCCATAAGAAGTTGTTATTTTAAAAGATGTAGAAATATGACTCATCTTTAGTCTTTCATGATGCCTATTAGGATATTAGAAAATTTGGTTATGGTCAAAATGTGTAGCAAATCTAAATGATGTGTTTTTGTCCTTTCCATCTGTGTGTTTAAAAAGGAGCAATTTATAATATAGTTCTCCATATAAAGATAAATTTAAAATTTTATAAAGATAAAAATTTCCATTTGGAAATAAGTAAAAGGAAAAGCAGTTGATTCTATCAAATACTGAATACCTGAATTAACTAAATAACATTTTCAGAGCATCTGTCAACTGTCCTAGCCTGGGAACACAAAAGTCAAGAGAAAAGGAAATCTCTTAACAATCCTGAAATCTAGAAAAGAAGCACATATCTAAACAGCGACTCCAACATTATGTGGTATTTTCTCTAATGATGATAACTAGACCATATATGGGGTTTGATTTTGCTTGGAGAAGATACTTAAAATTATCAAAGGTGATAATTGATCTGAGAATGAAAGAATGAGTTAGTATGGTTAGTGGAAAATCAAGAGAAATCATTTGAAGCAAAACATTTAGCAGTTGAAAAGGAGTGGAGACACTGGCTCATCCTGGCATAAACATGAAATTTTAAATGGTTTATTGTTGCTGGAAATGGAAATGGTAAAAAAAAAAAAAAGAAAGAAAAGAAAAGAAACTAAGCTGATACTAAATCATGGAGCCTTCTGGTCAGATGAAATGTTCTGTATTTGCTTTTTGGGAACTTAGGAATATTGGGAAACATTTAAGGAGAGATTGACACAATTGCATGAAGTGCTGAAACCACTTAACAAACTGGTGAAAATATAGATGGTTTGCTTCAAGGACAGGATGATTTAAGAATCAAGAACAAATAAAAATCAGAGATGGAAACAGTAAGAAGTTACCATAATATTCAAAGTTCAAATTCAAACAGATATACGCACCCGTGTGTTTACTATAGCATTATTTACAACGGCAACCTGAGTGTCTATTGATAGGTGAATGGATACAGAAGATTCAGTACACACACAGACACACACACAATGAAGTATTACACAGCCAAAACAAAGGTGAGACTGTGTCATTTTTTACAACATGGATGGACCTAGAGGCAATAATGCTAAGCGAAATAAGTCAGACTTAGAAAAACAAATACCATATGATTTCACTCATATGTTGAACCTAAAATAACAAATGAATAAACAAACAAACAAACAAAAAGCAGCAAGACTCAGAAATACAGAGAACAAATGGATGGTTGCCAGAAGGCAGGGGTGGAAGGATGGACAAATGGGTGAAGAGGAGTGGGAGGTACAGGCTTCCAATTATTGGAATGAGTAAGTCTTTTTAATAAAAGGCACAGCATAAGGAATACAGTCAATGGTATTGTGATAGCAACATTTGGGGCAGATGGTCGCCACCTTTGTGGTGAGCATCGTGTAATGTATAAACATGTAGACTATTCTGTACACCAGAAACTAATAGTACATGTATGGTAACTAACTGAAATTTAAATAATTAAAAAATAAAATAAAATAAGTAAAAAATTATGAAAAAGTTCAAATGAAGTTTGTGTGGAAATAAATGAAGACCACCCAATGTAAACATAGAAAATCTATTCAGTTTGTTGCAGCAAGAGATTTAGCCATTATCACTAACATCTGGCAGACACACAAAGATATAAAAGAAATTAATAATCTTTATAGTGTAAAAAAAAAAAACATGAAAAGCTTCAGGTATGCTCTAATTAGAAGTTGTTGGCATAGGAGTTGGAGGCAAGCTAGCAAGACGGAGCAGTCTATGTGATTAGATTGAAGAGCATGTTTGGCTTTCTCTCCTTAGTCCTGAGTTGGAAACTGGGGCAAACTTTAGTTGGCAAGTCTTTAATTTTCTTGGCTGATTGCTACAAGGTTTCCGTTCAGCTCCTTGGGCTGGTAACTGCAGAAGTTGTGGTCTGGCTATCTGGAGTGGTTGATGCAAAGATGTCAATCAGAGTCCCGTCATCAAATATGGTCTGTCTTTATTCTTTTTGTATATTTACCTTCTCAGATGGGTAGACATAAGAGTAGGCTGCATAATTACATAATTCGAGTACTGATCGTATATGCATTTGAGGAAGGACATCTAGGAGAACAGCAGGGAACAGGTTTGAAAGTAAGGATAGGTATTTATTGAATAATGCTACTTGCCAGGTGCTTGGCTGAGATACACTTTATGCTCATCTTTTAAACCCTTACCTCACATTTGAAGACAAGGATAATGGTTAAAGCAGGTTATTCCTAGCATAATAGGACTCCTAGAAGCAATGCAGAGATAAATAATTACTGATCATACATGTAGATCTAGCATTTTGAAAAATATTTTATTTGAAAATAAACTTCAACCATAATTTTCAGGTTCGGCCTTCTGGAAATTTAGTATTTTATAATCAGATCCAGGGTAACTTTAAAAGCGAACAAACAAAAACAAAAAAGACAGAGCTGAGGACAGTGAAAAGGAAGGAACGATGATAAAATTTATTTCCATTTTTTCCTTTTCATCTTTGGACTTTTCAATAGTAGAGCTTCAGGGGATATACAGTGCTTCATTCTTTGTAAAAGACCATTTCTCATTCTCTGAGCCCAAAGTAGCATTAGACTAAGCAAGAAAGAAAAATGAGCTAGCTGCCCTTTCCAACAACAGGCCGACCTGTCTGCACTGCATGAATAATTGTTCACAGTGTCAAGGGGACTTACACATTACATTGACTAAAGAAGAAACTTTCTGGATATGCTTACTAAGTGATCTTAGAAATGAATTAATCCAGATGAATTTTGAAGTAAACTTTGAAAGCAGTGAGTGTTTTTGTTTGTTTTTTAATATCATTCTTGTGATCATCAATTTCTGAATGTATAACTGAGCTCCTTCCCATGGCTTAGTCAAAACGTCAGCATGTTTACAGAGAACCTACCATATGCACAGTATTAAGGTCAAGATCCATAGAAATATAATGCAGAGTTCTTGCCCGTTAGGAGCTTAGAACATGAAGTAAGGGGTGCAGGTGGTTAGCTGGAGCCAGAATATATTTATGAAAAGGAATCATTAATAACGTAAGAATAAAAATATAAGAATAATATAGGAAAAGTATCAATTTACTATAGCAAACTGTTCTCAATATCTGATTACACTGGAAGACATAACATCAGACTTTGTGTTTGGCAAAGCACAGAAAGCATACTGAATTTTCTCTTCTAATATTTAATGGCATTATTATTATTGTTATTGCTATTGTTATTAGTCCAGAAGAGCCAAATATTTTTTGAAGAAAGATATGTATTCAATAATACTTCTTGGCCAATCATTGAATCTGACTCATTATTTACCTCTTTTATTGAATCCTTACCACAAGCCTAAAGAGTAGGTAATAACAGATAATTATTCAAATGAGAAAATGGGATCTTGAGAACACATTTCTCAAGTCTCTAAAACTGCTGGTTTCTCTGAAAGTCAGAGTTTTGCATGAGGGCCTAGAAGTTATGTCTTACTGGAAAGATATGTATTTAGAATATATTTGACCACAGATAAGTGTGACAAGAGGGGTGAGCCTAAAGAAGAGATTCCCCCCAACCCCATCCTGGAAAATATATACTAATTTTATTTATTTTTTTTCTTTTTCTTTTAATTCTGGAATTGAAAGTTGGAGCCAAAAAAAAAAATTGCTACCATTTTTGTAGTTGTTGATAAACAAAACAAAACAAAAACAATGGAACAGAGAAAATTCAAATCTAGAGAGCTAATTTATTAAACCAAATACAACACAGGAGTACGCCCTTGGTGTCAGGTACTACTCTACACACCAGGTATACCATAACCAACAGGGAGTGTCCCTGAGAAGCTTGTATTCTAGTAGGGAGACTGACCAATAAGCAGGTAAACAAGTAAAAATATGACTTAAGAATATGCAGTAAGGGGGGTGCCTGGGTGGCTCAGTTGGTTAAGCAACTGCCTTCAGCCCAGGTCATGATTCTGGAGTCCAGGGATCGAGTCCCCCATCAGGCTCCCTGCTTGGCAGGGAGTCTGCTTCTTCCGCTGACCTCACTCCTCTCATGCTCTCTCTCTCATTATCTCTCTCTCTCTCTCTCTCAAATAAATAAATAAAATCTTTAAAAAAAAAAAGAATATTCAGTAAGATACTTCAAGAGGTGAGGAAGAATATGCCTGGAGCACTTGTCAAACATACATGTTTATTAATTCAGGTTTACTGGTTCATACTTACATCAGTAAAACTCAACTTTTTTTTTTTTTTTTTGGTACAGTTCCACAAGGTTTGAGGAATGCAATCAGTTATATAATTACCCACATAATTATGATAGAAAGTCTTTCCACTACCTCCCAAGCTTACCCCATTCCCCTTGCAGTCAGCTTCCTTTATGTCACTCCCAGTCCCTGGCAACTGATGGTCCGATATCTGTTCCTATCCTTTGCATTTTCCAAAATATCAAATAAATGGAAACATTTAGTCTATAGTATTTTTTGAGTTCTGGCTTCATTCCTCGGGCTTTTGGACTTTTTTTATGTTGTAGGATATGTTAGTAGTTGGTTCTTTTTTATTGTTGAACACATTTTGCATTCCTCCAGCAGCATGTGAGAGTTCCAATTGTGTCACATCATTGCCAACACTTTGTATTGCCTGTTTCGTTTCATTTCATTTTTTAATCCCAGCCTTTCTAATAATGTGCATGAAATCTCATGGTGAATTTAATTTGCATTTCCCTAATGACTACTGATGTCGAACATTTTTTCCATGGGCTTATTTGCCATCTCTTTCTTGAGGGGAAGCATTTGCTCATACTTTTTGTCCATATGTTCTTAAGTTGTTTTTCCTCTCATCATTAATTTTAGGAGTTCTTTGTGTATTCTTTATATAGCTTATTTATATTATAAAATAATTGTATATTATAAATATATTTAGACATATAATTCTTTATACTTTATATATTCGTTAAGAAGTGCTTTTTCAAATGTTTTGAAAACATTTTCTTTCATTTGTGCCTTACCTTTTTATTTTAAACATCTTTTAAAGATCTTTTTCTTAATTTTGATAAAGTTCAACACTGCTCTTTAAATTTTACATTTTATATTTATTTCCTGTCAAAATGAAGAAAAAAAACCCCATAAACTCTGCCTGACCCAAAGATTCTCTACATATTATCTTTTAGATGCCATTAATAGTAAGATTTACATTTTGTTCTATAATTTAATATCAGGTAATTTTTGTGTTTGCTGAGTAGAGCAAGATAGGTCAAAAGTTTGTCTTTTTATTTATTTGTCTTTTTTCCTTTAAAAAATTTTAGACTGTCTAACTGTTCTAACAGTTTATGGTGAAAAAAATTATTTTCCACTGAATCATCTTAGAATCTTTATTGAAATCGACTAATCATATAACTGGATTTCCTGAATCCTACTGTTTTTCATTGATCTGTATGTCTATATAACATGTCAAAACATAATTTTTGATCAAATGCTCCAAGATTACATGCAAAAAATGAATCTCTTGGTGAAGTCAGCAATCTTGGATGTCCATCCCACTTAATTTTAGGCAAGTGGCAAAACTGAGTAGATATTCCTGAATTTCTTTAAAAAATGCATAAAATAAATGCATAAAAATAATTTAAACCTATGTAGAGAGAGAAACTTTAAAACAAAATAAAAAAATAAAAATAGACCTAGAGGATGTAACCTAGATGAATATTATCCTAAGAAATAGAATAAACATATTCCTCTATAGTCAACAAAATTAACAATATTAAGGAATATAATATTTCCCTCAGGAAGGAATTATGAGAAATATATAAAGGAATTTAAGAAAAGAGAGGATAAAACATACTTGGAATGTGAACTAGCAGTGATTAAAAAAAGAAATAAAAATATTTGGTTATCTGATTAAGGACTTGTCTCTGGAATACATAAAGCATTCTCACAACTCAATAATAAGAAAACAAATAACCCAATAAAGATGGATAAAAATTTGAAAAGCCACTTCATCAAAAAAGATATGCAGATGGCCAATAATCAAATGAATTATGCTCAACATTATTAGTCATTAGGGAAATGCAAATTAATACTAAAATGATATACATACTGATTAGAAAGGCTATAATTTAGAACGCTGATCATACGAAGTGTTGGGGTGTAAGCAGTTACTAAGTTTCATACACTGCTGTTGGGAATGTAAAATGGTAGTTTGTCAGTTTCTTAAAAAATTAAGACATGGGACGCCTGGGTGGCTCAGTTGGTTAAGCGGCTGCCTTCGGCTCAGGTCATGATCCCAGCGTCCTGGGATCGAGTCCCACATCGGGCTCCTTGCTTGGCAGGGAGCCTGCTTCTCCCTCTGCCTCTACCTGCCACTCTGTCTGCCTGTGCTCGCTCTTGCTTCTCTCTCTATGTCAAATAAATAAATAAAATATTAAAAAAAAAATTAAGACATACACTTACCACATGACACAACCATCCCACTCATTGGTATTTACCCAAGATAAATGAAAGTGTATTCCATACACAGACAAACAGAAATGCTTAGAGAAGCTTTACCTGAGACAGCAAAACAAAACAAAACAAAACAAAACAAACAAACAAACAAACAAAAACAAACTGTAATAACCTCAATGCCCATGAACAAGTGAATGGAAAAACAAGCTCTGGTATTTACAAATGAATGAAATCCTTTTCAGAAATAAGGCATGAATCACTGATGGATACTACATCATGGATGAATCCTGAAATAATTATGTTGAGACAGAGAAGCCAACCAAATAAAGTACGTGCTGTATGATTCATTAACATAAAATGCAAGAATATGCCAACTAACCTATCATGACAGAAAGTAGGACATTTGCTGCCTGTAGAAGGAGGAAAGACTGGCAGAAATGGGTGGGGGCAAAGAATGACAGTCACGAGGAACTTTCTAGGGGAGTTGCATGCATTTATCATGTTGATTATGGTGGTGGTTTCATGGGGGGGGTACATATGTTAGTCTTGTCAAACTATACATTTTACATATGTGCAATATATCGTATGCCACTTATACCCTAATAAACCAGTAACAAGTAACCTCAAACTGACATGGGTACACATGACAGGCACACACTAACATATTCAAAAAGACTAACTTAAAAGGAGAAACTTCAATGTGAAAGTATAAGCCTAAAAGGATAGGAAATCTAGTCGAAAACAAATGATAAAGAGGATGAGTAAGTAGCTCACAGAAAATACATTCCAGATGGCTAATATATTTTTACAAATAGATTCTCAGAGTTACTAATAATCAGAGAGATGCAGTTTGATACATTACTCATCAGAGTAGCAAAAATTGAGGTAAAAAATAATGGCTAGTGATAATAAGGATATAGGCAAAGAGGACCCCGGCATGCTGGTGGGGTTTTAACAATTTGGGAAAGCTGTTTGTAATGGTTATGGGGATTACAATGTTATTTGTACAATTAATTACAAAACCAGCATCCCAAACAGCCCAGAAAAGTTATTTTACCTTTCACAGGAAAAAAAAAAAAAAACTACCTTGAAGCTTTAGAGCAACATGTTTTCTGTTAGCAAAGACCAGAAACAGCTTAGGGATTCATGAAAAGAGGAATGAAAAGCAAAGTGTGACACATCCCTGTGGTAGAAATAGTCCACATTGGTCAGGAAGAAAAAAAAGAGAGAGAGAAAGAGAGATTAATCTCCCCCCAAAACATAATATTCAGCAGAAAAATTAAAGTTTTCTAAAAGTAATTTATAACAATATATCATTCACATAAATGTTATAAAAATAAATAAAAGGACCGGGTGTGTGTGTACATGCCCATGTGTGCAATTTTGGGTGGAGCAGGGCTGGACACAGAGGGTAATGGGATCTTTGCTTTAGAAGGCTGGCAATTGATTCTGTACGGAGTGAACCAAGACACAACAGAGAATGAGACCGAAATTTCATGGAGCTCTCCTTCAAATGAAAGGAAACGAATGTGTATTGGATGTTTCCAAGGGAGGGTGCCTGGCTGATTCTGTTGGAAGAGTATGAGACTTGATCTCTGGGTTGTGAGTTTGAGCCCCATGTTGGGTGTAGAGATTACTAAAAAATAAAATAAACTTAAAAAAATAAATAAAATGTGGGAATTAAAAAAAAAAAACTCACATGCTCATAAAGCCATACAGTGTTTTTCAGGGATCTTTTTCTCTCTCCCTTCCTCCTTCCCTCCCTCCCTCTTTCCGTTAAGTGTCAGTTCTGCTCATCCAAGAGGCATAAACCAAGAAGGAATTAAAGTTATACAGGGTTTATTGGTGAGATGTCTATGAAAATTATGAGAGGGTTAAGCAGGAGTCTTCATTCAAGGGAGGGCTGCAGACTGTGACACAATTCTATTTCTGTAAAAGGTGAGGGGGATTAAAAAAATGGTTTAAGAAGTTTCTCAGACCACAGGCAGTTGACCAGTCACCAAGCCAAAGTTGCTGCATTTAGACCAATCCCATACCACGTGAGAATGGCCGAGGTTTAATAGCCCTCTGTGTTCCGTCAGTAGATGGAAAAAGCCTGGGGGAATGTGTCCAGGGATGAATGTTACGATGGTGGCAGCTGTGTTCCCTCCACTAGGTTCTCCTGAACAAAGACCTCGGTGATGCATTTCCACAGCCACCACTAGGGAGAGTAATATGAAGGACATAATTTAAATACATAGATACCTAAAGAATCTAAAAAATAAATGTGTTCACACAGAGAGAAAACAATAGCAGAGTTCCATAAACCAAAGAGCATAAACTTGCTCCCACTTTATGAACCTCAGCTCTACTCAAAAATAGCGCTGGAATTTGTTTAAAAATTTTCTGTTACATCACTTTGTGACAATGAAGACATTCAAAACAGAAATGTATAATATACAAAAATAAGTATCATCGAAACTTCGTGATGGAGTTAATAGCAAAGTCCTTTGTGAGAGCTCACGTATCTCCCCAAATCCTGAGGAGAGCACGTGAAGGTGTACTTATGTGGGTCAAGACCTAAGACTGAAGCACAGTATTTGGGCTTGAATTATATAAAGAGGTTGAAACACTTGTTTTGTTTTGTGCAGGTAAAGACCTCTTTACATCTCTCAATATCATCAGTGTTTCTCTTACTGGCCTGTAAGAGGTTTGTATTTCATAAACCTGGTATGGTCTGGTTAGGTTCTATAATACATGGCTACGTGCTTAGGAGTTTAATCAAGAACTGGGATGGAGACCAGATGAAGATGCCAAACGGATCCATTAGGTTTGCTTCTGTCTCAGGAGACGAACCTCCATGATTGGATGAACAGAACAGGAAACCAGTTAAGAATCTATAGACAAAATTCTGTCATGAGTTGGGGCACAAGCCTCAGCTTTCTAGACAGCCCCACTTTCTGCTTACAGATCCATTGTAATTATGGATAGAATTTCCTTTCTGTCTCAAAGTGTTTTGCTTTGAAGAACAAATTACATACTTCCCCTACGTCTTCATTCTATTAGAACTGCTTGGCATGTAATTAGAAATGGGAAGTTCTCTTTTGTGCCATTTACTGGTCTAGGGGTCCTACATCCATTTGTTTTTCCCGCCTACTTTTAGGCAATGCTGTGAGTGAACATGAACTTTTATACTCCCCAGATTTCCTAAGTCAAAATAAGTGCTAGTATTGCTGAGGGAAATGATTATCTTTCACATATATCTCAAATATATCCGAAACCAATCTGAATGTATTACCGTCCAGGAGAACTGTCTTTGCAGAAAAAATCAGAAAGCTAATCTTGGTAAACTATTTGGGAAAGCACATTCAAGGACAGGCTGATTATAGAAACAAAAGTAATAGAGCACAAGACTCTAGTCTTGATGGAACCCTTGTTTGTCACAGACAACACTAAGAGAAAGGAAGGAGGAGGATAGGAAACACCCTACCCTCCCTCTCCATTTTTCCTACTTGTTAATGGTGACTTCCACTAGCTGAACCCAAGTGGAAGCCAACTTGTGAACGGGTCCTACTGATGTGTTCTACAGTATTTAATGAATGCCCTTTTGCACAAAGCAAGGCAGAGAAGGATGTAGAAGGTTGCTGAGAGACATAGGTGAGAAATGGAGAACAGGACAATCATTGTGCAACTCCATGCACTTCATTTTTTATAATAACCAATGATTACAATTTGGTAACTATAATTATATAGTGATAATCTTAACATCACTACATAATTATTAAATTACTAGAGAGCTATATCTCCTTTTGCCAAAAAATGTCAAATTTAGTTTGAAATAATATGGATTTGAAATTAAAAAGAGAAATTATTCTGGAATAATTTAGACTAAAAAAAAACAATTTTTATGTTAACTGCATGCAGTAAGGATTAACAAGTGCTTACTCTTTGGTGTAACACTGCCCTAAATGCTTTGTATATTATAATCTTGTTATATATTATTCCTTGTAAAAGAACTATGGGATTAGTCCACTTATCTTAATCTTTCTTTGAATGAGAAAAGTGAGTCACAGATCGGTTATAGTAATTTGCCTAAACTCTCAAGGCTCGTGAAATCTAACTTGGCGGTCTGGCTTCAGAGTTACATTCTGTATCATTAAACAAACTAAAATGGGGAAAGCAAATAGCGCTGATGGAGAAATGACTTGTCTTAGTGGTGTGAATGATATGACAGACGGTATCCAACTACAACAGTTCCACGTATGATTTTTCCACCTTACAACCGTGCAAAAGCGATATGCATTCTATAGAAACCTTGATTTGAATTTTGAATTTTGATATTTTTCCAGACTTATGACATACAGTATAATACTCTCATGTAGGGCAACAAATTGCAGCTCCCAGGGATCCACGGCATCACGAGTAAACAGCAGATGACTTAAACAACCATTCGGTACCCTAAACATGCCAGTACAGTGTTCAATAACTTACCTGAGACAGTCAACATTTTAATATAAAGTAGGGTTTGTGTCAGAGGCTTCTGCCCAACTGTGGGCTAATGTAAATCCATTTGGCATGTTTAGGGCAGCCTTGGCTAAGCTGTGATGTTTGGCAAGTAATCTGTATTAAATCTATTTTGACTTACCATGGTTTTTTTTTTTTTTTTTAAGATTTTATTTATTTATTTGGCAGACAGAGATCAGAAGTAGGCAGAGAGGCAGGCAGAGAGAGAGGGGGAAGCAGGCTCCCTGCTGAGCAGAGAGCCCGATGCGGGGCTCGATCTCAGGACCCTGGGATCATGACCTGAGCCGAAGGCAGAGGCTTTAACCCACTGAGCCACCCAAGCGCCCGGAGACTTACCATGTTTTAAACTTAGAATTGAGACTTAACCCCGAAAAAAGTTGAGGAAAATCTGAATATATTTTTAACAGAAAAATAGTTAAAATATATGTCCCAATGCATTTTCTCCACATAAACTTTTCTTTCCTTCCCTAAAATCCTTTCCTCTTCTGAGGTTAAGTCTTCAGGCTTCTCAACCACAGTGATGGACATATTAGTGAAACAAAGGATCTATAGTTTAGAACTGAAGAATAGATTCTGAGAGACATATTAACTCAACCAAAAGGGGTAACACATACAGCTTTGCACAGGGTTATGGGATGGTTGCATAGGAGCAGACTCTGAGAGCACGAGAAAACGGTAAGTGAATACCTACTTGGAACAGTCAAGGTTACCAGGGAATAAATTTGCAGTTTAATATCCCAAATCATTTTCAAAGTAAATTTCTCAGTGTACTGCTCTGCACCCCTCACCCCCAGGGTAAATATTTATAGATTCGTATAGATCAATTATCTATGCTTAATTCTGTGTCCAGGAAATGTATGTCTAAACCCAAAGAGCATTTTCAGCGTAATGCCATGATTAATCATTTAATACATACACTTAAAAAAAAAGGTTATTTGGTTTCATGTAGACAGAGCAAACAGCCACGATTAAAACGAATAAATCTTAATTACCTCCCATAGAAAATTCAAGATTATCCCGAAGTGGGGGGGAGGACTCTTTAAAATTTAAAAATCCATGATATCGGGCAGTTGTATAATCTAAAACCTTATTGTATTTGGCAGATTATACGTGAGGTTAGGAGTAAAACTGTCTTCATCAGCAGAAAAGAAAGAAAAGTGACTTTTTAGTGACAGGTTCTCAATATTTTGAAGAACAATAAAGGGGGAAACCTAAGCATCCCCTAGGTGTTACCAGGAAACTCACTGCAGACTGTCAGTCAATATAATTGACATAAAGAGAAAATAAAATCTATTCTAATGTAATGCTGGGAGTCAATGTTAATAAAACATGGCAGGGAAGTCCAGAGAGTTTCTGAAATGTCCCAAACGTGAGCCCACAGAGGACGGAATGGTTCTTAGCGTTCGTAACGCATTAGCCAGAATATGAAAGGGGCTCTCCTGTGGGACTTTTAGAAGGAGTTAGATGTGCTGATTCCATTAAGAAGAAACAACATTATACAGCATGGAGAGATGACCATATTCTACTGTTAAGTGAACAGAAAGGACATTTCTGGCTCTTATGTGAGGTACAAGTCAGTTAAAACAGAAACAGCAGTCACAACTTAGAGAAGCTCCAGGGCTTGTTGCTTTTTTTTTTTTTCTGTTGGTTTTCTTTTCTGTTTTGTTCTGTCTCGTTTTTAGCAGAAAGCTATATACATCGGCATGTCCTTCAATGTTGCCGATTTTCTCTCATAGTGAAAAGCATATTTCTGGAATTGTTCCTATTTAGCTACTATCCTGGCAGCGGAGAAAGGCATTTTCAATCAACTCCCCCTGTGAACATCAGCCTGCTGCCTTATGAGAAGCAGAGACAAACTCCTAGAATAAACAACGAGGAGGCACTTGCTTTCATTTCCCATTTCATCGTCTTCTCGATGAGAAAAAATGGAATAGAATCAGAAATTGTAAAACACATAAAGTACTACAGGGATGTAAGGCAGTGCAATTACTGACATTGATTCTGGCTCCTCTACTCCCCTCCCCCACCCCGATGTTTCAGACTTGTTTCTTAGGTTATAGTGGGAGTCCTGGTGGTTACTGGCCTTGTCAAACCATCCAGTGTGGTTTTCTGGACTCTTGGTACTCCAGGCCTTCTCCTTGCTCTGAACCCTCCCTCAGTTTTCTGGGACCTCCAATATCATGCTTCTGTCTCCTTGCTCCTGGCCTATCACGTTCCTTCCAGAACTTGCCACCAGGTTCCCTGACACACAGACCTGCAAAGTGTTCCCTGTTTTCAAGTTTTGTATCCCCAGCCCAGAACTCACTTCGGAGGTATAGACTGGATATACCCAACCAACTTCTAGAAGTTTTCATTTGGTAATCTCATAGGCACCACACACTTTTATGTAAAATTATAATTTTGGGAGGAAGAGCCCGAGTTCTGGAGCAGGAACTGCTAGGTTTGTCTCTTTTCCATTTTTACCACTTAATAGTTATGTGATTTTGAAGGAGTTATTTAATCTTTCTGCATTTTTCTTGTCTATAAGTGAGGTTATAGCATCTATCTCAGAAGAATGTGGTAAGGATTAGCTAAATTAGTTGCTTTGAACAGTGCCAGCAAGTAGTAAGGCTTTTTTTTTTTTTTTTAAGATTTTATTTATTTATTTGTCAGAGAGAGAGAGGGAGAGAGAGCGAGCACAGGCAGACAGAATGGCAGAGGGAGAAGCAGGCTCCCTGACAAGCAAGGAGCCTGATGTGGGACTCGATCCCAGGACGCTGGGATCATGACCTGAGCCGAAGGCAGCTGCCCAACCAACTGAGCCACCCAGGCGTCCCAGTAGTAAGGTTTTGACTTCGAGCTTTGTTAGCTATCCCTCTTTATCTTTCAGTTGGCTGGAACTCACCTTTAAGAATCTGATTCAAGAGAAATTTATAGATGTTTTATTTCTCAGATATTACATATGTATGTTATCTTTCCAATGCCACAGAACTAAGAAAGCTTCACTACTTAAGTATTTTACATGTTTCTGTCCTTTTCTTCTGGGACAAAGAACCATGGAAAAGCAGTATGTGATAGATCCTGGTGGTGGTGGAACAGTGGTCTTACTCACCTCTCACCCCAGAAGATGGAAAAGTCAGTTCATTACTCTCTCCACTGTCTTTGCACTTGAGGTACTACATGCATGGTTCTGGCAAATGAACTATAAAAGAAAATCTGCCTGAGGCTTTCAGGAAATATGTCTCCTCTCTGATAAAAGGAGAGAGGCAATTCAAGAGAGCACTGTCATCAAACTGCAAACTTCCTGTGCTGGGCAAAATAATCATCCCTCCTCCCCCCCAGATGGCCTTGCCCTCATCCCTGGAACCTGGGAATATGTTACTTTATGTGACAAAAGGAATTTTGCAGATTTAATTAAGGGTATGCCTTTGACATGGAGAGATTGTTTTAGATTATCCAGAATGATCAATCTAATCACAAGGGTCGTCAAAGAAATTTTACTGGTATTGTTAGAGAGAGATGATGATGAAGGAAGGGTCCCACAAGTAAGATGTTAGGAGGACTCAATGTGCCACTGTTGGCTTTAAAGATGAAACTGGCCACAAGCCATGAGACGCAAATAGCCTTCACAAAAGCTAGAAAAGGCAAGGAAAAGGATTCTCTCTAGGAGTCTCCGGAAATGAAAACAGCTTGCCAATGTCTTGATTTTATGCAATGAAGCCTGTATCAGATTTCTGATCTACAGAACTCTAAAATAATACGTTTGTGTTAAGACTACTAAATTTGTGGTAATTTGTCATGGTAATAAGACAATCCCCTATGGTAATAATAAAAACCCCTCTTCCTGATTGTTACACAACCTCATGAGAATAGAATGCCTGATGTCCACGGCTATCATGATGTCAAAAGAATTGTAGAGATATGAATCCAACATAATGGAACTGATGAGAAAATTCTGAAACTGTCCATATCCAATCGTCTGTCTCCTACAGAAACAGTCAATATGTTTATGACTTAAGTCACTATTGGCTGTTTGACAGGCTACATTTTATCAGTTTTCTTGGGAGGTGTGTACATTATTTTGTTCTTTTTTGATTATTAAGGTTTTGTGTATATATGTTTTGTCCAATCCCCTATGGTAATAATAAAAACCCCTCTTCCTGATTGTTACACAACCTCATGAGAATAGAATGCCTGATGTCCACGGCTATCATGATGTCAAAAGAATTGTAGAGATATGAATCCAACATAATGGAACTGATGAGAAAATTCTGAAACTGTCCATATCCAATCGTCTGTCTCCTACAGAAACAGTCAATATGTTTATGACTTAAGTCACTATTGGCTGTTTGACAGGCTACATTTTATCAGTTTTCTTGGGAGGTGTGTACATTATTTTGTTCTTTTTTGATTATTAAGGTTTTGTGTATATATGTTTTGTCCA
>NW_019154110.1:18966921-19091222 GCF_002288905.1 Enhydra lutris kenyoni
TTAGAAGTATATAATTAAACATATTTTGGTAATCGTATAAATTGTGTAAACACTACCACGATTAAGATCTAGAATAGTCCTTCAGCTCTAGAAAGCTTGCACTAAAATCTCCCTATCTGTACCATCTTGAAATGCTGATCTACTTTCTATCACTATAGTTTTGTATTTCCTGGTGTTTCATGTAAATTGATCTACACGGTGTTTTGTATTTAACTTCCTTTAGGGAGCATAAGGTTTCTGAGATTTGTCCATGTTACTCTGTGCACTAATATTTCTTTTTTTTTAAGATTTCATTTATTTATTTTAGAGAAAGAGAATGGGCACACGGGCAGGGGAGGGGCTCAATAGCACAACCCTAAAATTATGACCTGAGCTGAAATCGAGTTGGATGCTTACCCGACTGAGCCACCCAGGTACCCAATATTTCATTTTGTATTATTGGGTAGCATTCCATTGTATATAAAAACCATAATTTGTTTATTCTTTCACCAGCTGAAAGATGTTTATGTGTTTTTCCAATTTAGAGCTATAATGAACAGTGTTGCAATGAACATTCACATAATACCTTTATGTGGATACATAATTTCATTTCTGCTGGATGGCAATTGCTGGGTCATAGGACAAATGCATGAAAAACTTCATAAGGCACTTCTATACCATTCTCCAAAGTGGTTGTACCATTTTGCAGTCCTACCAGCAATATATGAGTTCTAATTCCGCCCAACTCCTAGCCTGTTGTTGGTATTATCAATCTTTTCCACTTAAGCCATTGTAGTATTAGTAGCAACCTATGTGATCTTAATTTGCATTTCCTTGATGACTAGTGATGTTGAGCATCTTTACATATGCTCATTTGTTATGTATTTATCTTCTTTTGGGAAGTGTTCAAATGTTTTTGCATATTTTTTTCAATTGTAAGAGATTCTTATGTATTCAGTATTTCTCTCATTTGATGCATGCTTTACAAAAAGTTTTCCTAAGTCTATGGACCACCTTTTTACTTTCTTAACAATGCTTTTTTTTTTTTAAAGATTTTATTTATTTATTTGACAGAGAGAAATCACAAGTAGGCAGGGAGGCAGGCAGAGAGAGAGGAGGAAGGAGGCTCCCTGCTGAGCAGAAAGCCCGATGTGGGGCTTGAACCCAGGACCTGGGATCATGACCTGAGCAGAAGGCAGCGGCTTAACCCACTGAGCCACCCAGGCGCCCCTTAACAATGCTTTTTAAAGAGAAAATTTAATCTTGATTAAGTCCATTTACTAATTAGTTTCCCATTCTGTCTGTGCACTTTGGTGTCTACTCCATTGTCTGACCCACTATCAAAATATTTCTGTCAATGTCATATCCTTAAAATGTTTTTAACTATTATTTTGAAATTGTTTCAGAGTTACAGAAGAGTTGAAAAGATACTATAAAGAGTCTTTCTACCTCTTTCATCCATCTCCCCTCATAGTAAGATCTTACATAATCATGGTACATGTACTTCAACAAAGAAATTAACTATGGCACTGTTAACCAAGCTAGGGGCTTCCTTTGGATTTTACCAGTTTTTCCACTAAGTCCTTTTGTCTATTCCAGGATCTAATGCAGACTTGTATTAAGTTGTAATGGCTTCTTAGTCTGCTCCAATGTTGACAGTTTTTCGGCCTTTACTTATTTTCATGAGTTTGGCATTTTTTAAGACACTTAGTCAAGTACTCTATAGAATGTCCCTGAATTTGGGTTTGTCTGCTTTCTTGTAATTAGACTGGGCTTATGATATTTCTGGGAAAACCATGTTGTCTGATGACAACATGTCATAGAGTCCTTAATATCAGCCTGATTATGGTGATGCTAACCTTGTTAACCCTGGTCACTTGATAAGGGTGGATCTGCTAGATTTTTCTCCAGGTATAAAATTATTGTTTTCCCTTTCCATATTATGTTGTCAGGATGTCATATAATTTTATTTTATTTACTTATTTTTATTTATTTTTAATTTTTTATTTCTTTTCAGCATTAACAGTATTCATTGTTTTTGCACCACACCCAGTGCTCCATGTGATCCATGCCCTCTCTAATACCCACCACCTGGTTCCCCCAACCTCCCATCCCCCGCCTCTTCAAAACCCTCAGATTGTTTTTCAGAGTCCATAGTCTCTCATGGTTCACCTCCCCTTCCAGGTATAAAATTATAGTGTATATGGACCACATCTTCCTTATCCATTCGTCCATTGAAAGGCATCTTGGTTCTTTCCACAGTTTGGCGACCGTGGCCAAGACAGCATGGTACTGGCATAAAAACAGACACATAGACCAGTGGAATAGAGTAGAGAGCCCAGATATGGGCCCTCAGCTCTATGGTCAAATAATCTTCGACAAAACAGGAAAAAATATACAGTGGAAAAAAGACAGTCTCTTCAATAAATGGTGCTGGGAAAGCTGGACAGCTATATGTGGAAGAATGAAACTTGACCATTCTCTTACACCGTACACAAAGATAAACTCGAAATGGATAAAAGACCTCAACGTGAGACAGGAATCCATCAGAATCCTAGAGGAGAACATAGGCAGTAACCTCTTCGATATTTTATTTTTTTAAAAAGATTTTATTTATTTATTTGACAGACAGAAATCACAAGTAGGCAGAGAGGCAGGCACAGAGAGGGGGGAGGCAGGCTCCCTGCCGAGCAGAGACCCCGATGCGAGACTCGATCCCAGGACCCTGGGAATCATGACCTGAGCCAAAGGTAGAGGCTTTAACCCACTGAGCCACCCAGGCGCCCCTGTCATATCATTTTAAAATTAATTTTAGAACCTGTGTTTTCCTTAGTTTCAGTGGAAGTGCAAAGCACACACTATCTAAACTATTTTTCTTCCAGACACATTTTACATTTGAAAATTACCAGGCAATATTTTCAGGTATGCTAGAAATGCTTTCCCCAGAATCCCTACATAGTTTTACATTATTTCATACACTATATAGGGTTGTGAAAGTAAATACATACAATCATATTATGTTGTAATAATCAAAATGGTCCATGGTTTCTGTACTTTTAAAATAACTACTCCCTGTTTTAGATTTCATTTCAGTCTCAATTTAGTTAAAGTTAGTTTAATGGAATTCCAGCAGCAATAGCAAGCTGTCACTTGTGTGTTCTTTTTTGTTTTTATTTTCTTTTTTAAAGATACTTGCCTCTAGTTCAGCCTCACCTTCCCTTGGTAATTTATTTATCTAAACTTCTTTAGTTTTTTTTTTTTTTTAAAGATTTTATTTAATTATTTATTTGACAGAGAGAGATCACAAGTAGAGAGGCAGGCAGAGAGAGAGAGAGAGAGAAGCAGGCTCCCTGCTGAGCAGAGAGCCCGATGCGGGACTCGATCCAAGGACCCTGAGATCATGACCTGAGCCGAAGGCAGCGGCTTAACCCACTGAGCCACCCAGGCGCCCATAAACTTCTTTAGTTTTAAAAAATGAGTCAGCATTGTGATTTGAAGTCTAGTTAAAATATAAGTGAGAAGTTTTGTGCAGGATTTTAATTCACATATTTTTGGAACTCTTCTGACTTTTATAAGCTTCCCCATCCCGCCACTATTGCTTCCTCTGAATTTCATAGAGACCTGTGTTCTAGTTAGGTGATGTTTTCTAATTATTTTTCCCAGTTGACGGACATATAATGGATGTTTGTTAAATACTTGTGACTTGGTGATTTTGATGACAAGGGTGAGACTGATATTTTTGTAAAGGAACTGTATCAGTTTGACTAGAAACAAATGTATGATTGAGTTTATTTTTAGCCTTATTCCATGAATACAAATGAAGCAGCAGCACAGGGAGAGGAAATAGCATGGCAGTTGGAATCAAAAGAATGAATTCTTGGTGTGACTGTGGCATTTATTATCTGGTTGTCCTTAGGCAAGTCATTTATTAAACTGAACTTTATTTACTGGTTTCCTCTATAAGAGACCATGCAAAAGCATGTTTGTATTCATTCTTGCAGTACTGATAAATATAAAAAATAAAAATCAGGTCAATTACCCATATATTAGTCCTCTTAATTATTTCACTTGCTTTATGATAATCACATCATATCTCTATGTACTAATTATTTCCCCAAAGATAATTGATTAGCCTTAGATAATAATCAGGATTTTGTAATGTAAAAGTAAGGCTGACTTTTTTTTTCATATTTTAGAAAAACAATAATAAGGTTGTTTTCTTAAGTGTCCACATGGTAAATTATTCATGTCAGATAATATGCAGCAGTGTCTAATTTTTAAAGAACATAAGGACTGGAAGATACCTAGGATAATCATCTAATCTGAACTACTTATTTTATGCATGAATACACAGGTGACTTTTTTTCTTACCAAGGTAAGAAACCAGATAATTTTACAAACAAACTAGGATTCTATGAACACAAATATTCTGCTCATATGTCCATGTCACTCATGTACATGTTTAAGCAAAATAAAAAGAGATTGCATGTGTTTGAATGAATGGTGGTTACTTAATCTCGCTAGAATTATGCTATCTTTTGTATCCTCAGAGCAGTTTGTTTTAACTCTGTTGACACACAGCACAGCCTGCCTTGTTTGAGGTGTAGGCTGTGAACCACTAGAGGAGAGGAACTCTCTTTTATACATCTTTTTTTCTTAATGGTGTCTAACATAGTTTCTTAACATATAGAAGGGCCTCAATATAGAACTTTTCAATTGATATTGACTTAAATATATGCCTTTTGCTATTTAGTGCTACTATAGGAAACAGCTTGAATTTCCTACAGTGTGGTGTTTAACATGTAAAAATTTCTAGATTATCAGATAAATTAATAATTTTACATTTGTTTCATAAATATTCTCAACTTATTAATTCTGGGTCATCATTTGCATAATGTTCACAAAATATACCTGTAACATTTGAGCTGTAAAGTCAGATGCCAAAATCAGCATACTATTTCACATTTTTAAAATAAATTAACTTATGCAGAAGCAGTTAATCCTTGATGTCAAGCAATGCTGCTTTTTTCCCTTAAGTAATTTAAAATATAATTTCCCCCTGGATTTAAAAGCACTGAGATAGGCTATATTGAATAAAATCAACTCTGCTTGGGAAAAGAATGACACACTTCATATAGCCTAAGAATAAATTGCCATAGATGAATGCAGCTTCTCTTACAATCTATCACAATTCAACATGTATATTTTCAAGAAAAAATTCGAATTCTGAAGTTAATTCAGAAAGCTCCAATCTACTGGAGTTAAAATGATTGCAATGGTATTTATTTATAAGGTGTGGAAATATCTTCAAGGTGAAATGCATAGTAAAGATAACCAAGAGGTATATGATTGATATTTTTATTTCTCAACAAGTGTACTACTTGTATGACATATTAACATAATGATTATATTTGCAGCCATTGGAAGACTGTCTGTAAGGTACAATTGATTAATATTATGAGAACATTTCTTTCAGATGTATATAGGCTACATATGTTCATACATCAAGTATAATTTTGCATCAAGGGATAAATATTTTCATGATGTTAGTTTGTATTTCTAGCCTTTTACATCTTTTAAATGCTAATACATACATGATTAACATTGGTTCTTGAAACAATCCTGTGAGGTGATTAGGATACAATACAATCATTCCCATCTTTTTAATTGGGAAATAATACCAGAAAATGTAAGCAACTTGCAAAGGAATACTCATCTACAAAAAGCAGAACTAAAGTTACAAATTAGTTCTCCTACATTACAGCCAGGTGCTCATTTAGAAGGAAATAATATTCATGTGAGATACACACACACACACACACACACACACACACACTCCTTTTGCATGAATAGTTAATATTTATACTAGTTAAGAGCAAGGCAGTGGAGATGCACTTGCCGGCTTCACACACTGGCCTTGCTACTTTACGTGTCTCGTGAAACTGTTATTTATTTATTTATTTATTTATTTATTTATTTATTTATTTATTTGGTTCAGTGCCCACTTCTGCAAAATAGGAGTAATAATCATAAATACCTAACCAAATTACTGCAAGGTAGTCTTGACACATTCAAACTAAGCAAAGTATGTTCAATAATGGTAGTCCATCATCATGATCAAGATCATCATCGTCATGGACCTTGTTGCTGGAAAAGTTATACATTTCTCTGAGATGTCATTGTCTCATTAATAAGATGAAAATGTAAAACAATCTGACATGAATATATTTGGGAGTTAAAACAGATGATCTTATGTAACTCAAACATTATTTGGTCCAAATGTCTAACCAAATGATATGTATGTCAATAATCACTTTAAGTGTGAATGGCTTAAATACACCAATTAAATACAAAGATTGTTACAATGGGAAATAAAAGACTTTAAATAGAAACCTTCAAGTATACTAAAGTAAAGGAGTAGAGAAAGATATTTCATGTTAATATTAATAAAAAGAACTGAAAGAGGGGAATTATAGAGTGATAAAAGTGTCAATTCTCCATGTAGACATGACAATTCTAAATATGTATGTGCCTAATGGGGTTATCAAAATACATGAGGTAAAAACTGATGAACTGCAAGGAGAACTACACAAATCCACTATTACATTCTAAGACTTCACTTTTCTTTCAGTAATTGATAGATCAAGCAGGCAGAAAATCAGTGAGGATATAGTTGACTTCAATGGCACTATCAGTCAACTTGATCTAATTGGCATTTATAGGATACTGCACCTGACAACAGAATACACATACTTCCCAAGCTCACATGAAACATTTATAAACATGGACCATATCCTGGGCAGTAAAACCACCTTAACAAATTTCAGAGAATTGAAGTCATGCATATACAGTCTAGATTACACTAGAATTAAACTAGAAATTAATGAAAGAAACAGAGTATGATAATACCCAAATATATGGAATTTGAACTCTAAAAGCATATGGGTCAAATAATAATTCTCAACTGAAATTGAAAAAAAAATTGTTGGGGTAAATGAAAACTTTTCAAATAGTGTAAGATGAATATAAACAGTGCACAGAGGGAAATTTATAATATTAAAATCAGACATCACAAAAGAAGGAAGATCTAGAATAAGCAACCTATGTTTCCACATTAGGAAACAAGGAAGAACAACTTAAGTCTAAAGAAAAACAGAATAATAGGAATGATAATAATTGGGTTAACTCAAAATGGATCATGGACCTAAATATAAACCATAAAACTGTTAAACTTCTAGAAAATAACATAGGAGAATATCTATGTGATTTGTATATGGCAATGACTTTTTAGATATAATACTGAAGGAGCAATCCAGAGAAGAGATACTTGATAAGCTGAACTTGATTAAGATTAAAAACTTCTGCACCATAAATGACAATATCAAAAGAATGAGAAGCCGCAGAATGGGAGAACATATTTTCGAAGTCACAGCTATTAAAAAGGCTTATCAAAAATATACAAAGAACACTTAAAATTCAACAATACGAAAAGGAACAAAACGATTTAAAAATGGTCAAAATAGCTGAACACACACCTCACCAAATAAGACATACAGCTGGCAAAGAAATACACAAAACGTTATGCAACATCATAGGGCATTAGGAAACTGATTATTCAAACACCAAAGAGATACTACTGCATACATATTAGAACAGCTAAAATCCAAAACACTGACAACACCAAAAATAGGCAAGGATATGGACCCAAAGGAACTCTCATGCATTGCTGATAGGAATGCAAAATGGTATAATCACTGTGGAAGACAGTTTGGTAGTTTCTTACAAAAGCAAACATACTCTTAGCATAAATCCAACAATTATGTTCCTTGATATTTGCCCAAATGAATTAAAAGTTCATGTCCACACAAAAGCCTGCCCATGTAAGTTTATAGCATCTTTATTCATAATTGCCAAAACTCAGAAACACCCAGTATGTCCCTCAGTAGGTGAATGGCATACGCAGACAATGGAATATTATTCAGCACTAACAAAAAATAAGCTATCAAAATAGATGAAATATTCAGGTATAAATCTAACAAAATATGTATAGGATCTATATGCAGAAAACTATAAAACTTTGACCAAAGAAATCAAAGATCCAAATAGATGGAAAGATAATCTGTGTCTATGCACTGGAGGACTACATATTAAGACGTCAAGTTATTCCTAACCTGATCTATACATTTGACACAATCCCAACTGAAATATCAGCAAACTATTTGGTAGATATTGTAAATTAATTCTAAAGTTTCTATGGAAAACAAAAGATCTGGAGGAGCCAACATAATACTGAAGAACAAATCTGTACAATTCACAGCAGTCAATTTTAGCACTTCTATAAAGCTATGTTAATCAAGACAATGTGGCATTCAAAAGAATAGACATATAAATCAATCACTGGGACAAAACAGACAGACCAGAAAGACTCATTTGAATATAAACAACTGATTCTTGGTAAAAGAATAAAAGCAATTCAATGAGGCAAGAACAGTCTTTTCAAGAAATAATTAGATATTCACATGCCAAAAAACAAAAATTAAAAATTAAGAAAAAAAACCTAGATACGGAACTTTTGCTTTTCACAAGAATTAACACAAAATAGATTATAAACTTACAATAAATATGTAAAAGTACAAAACATGGAGAAGATAACACAGAAGAAAATCTGTTACCTAGTATTTTGTGATGAGTTTTTAGACAAAACATCAAAAGCAAAATCCATAAAAGAAAGAAAAATATAAAAGTCTGAATTTATTAAAATTAAAACCTTTTGCACTGAAAAAGATACCATTAATAGGAAAGTAATGAAAAATCCTATCAGGCTGTCATCAAATTGGAAAATGGTAAATCCCAAAAGAAATTAGAGTTCCATAGGCAAAGTACTATCCATGATTATACCAAAACTCAGCATGGCTCAAAAGCTTGCACAAACTGTCCCTGATCTATTTTTTCATCTTTTTTTAATTTTTATTTATTTATTTATTTTTTTAAAGATTTTATTTATTTATTTGACAGAGATAGATCACAAGTAGGCAGAGAGGCAGGCAGAGAGAGAGAGAGGGAAGCAGGCTCCCTGCTGAGCAGAGAGCCCGATGCGGGACTCGATCCCAGGAAACCTGAGATCACGACCTGAGCCGAAGGCAGCGGCTTAACCCACTGAGCCATCCAGGCGCCCCTTTTTTTTAAAGATTTTATTTATTTATTTGACAGACAGAGATCACAAGTAGGCAGAGAGACAGGCAGAGAGAGGGGGGAAGCAGGCTCCCTGCTGAGCAGAGAGCCCGATGCGGGGCTCCAGCCCAGGACCCTGGGATCATGACCTGAGCTGAAAGCAGAGGCTTTAACCCACTGAGCCACCCAGGCGCCCCTATTTTTTCATCTTAATGAACATGCTTTCTTGTAGCTGTACTCCGAACACACCTTATAGTTTCGTCATATATGCTACATCTTTTCTAAATGTATTCTATGCCCCTGGTGGCTCGCTCACTTTTTTTCTTCTATCTTTCTCTCTCTCTCTCTTTCTTTCTTCCCTCCCTTCCTTCCTTCTTTTTATAAGTACTCATAAATTCCTTTTTTCCCCCAGCATGGTGGAAACCCCACCCCAGCCACCAAGGGACCAGTGCAAGTCCATGTCACACCAAGTCCCTGGAGTTTGGAATTTTATTTTATTTAAGGTTTTTCAGGTTTTTATTTAAACTCCAGTTAGTTAACATACAGTGCAATATTTGTTTCAAGTGTAGAATTTATCGCTTCATTACTTACATACAACACTCAGTGCTCATCTCAAGTGCCCTCCTTAATACCCACCACCTAACTCACCCATCCCTCCACCCACAGTACTCAAAAAGTATTCATGTATCTTGAGGAAATCCTACTTAAGCTTTTGTGTGCAGCAACAAGTTTATTCCCCACCTCAAAAAAAAAAAAAAAGGGCAAAACAAACACATACACACACACACACGCACGCAAAAACAAAACATGTTTTTCTAAATCATCTCAATTGAAATTACTTCCTCCCTATGCTGTATTTTCACAATAGCACATTTGCCTCTCTGTTTCAGCTACCGATACTATATCTCTTTTTCAGACATGATTTATGTATATTTTCTTCCCTCCTCAGGTTGTAAGATGTGTAAGAGCTGTGAATTTAATCTTTGTCCTTTATCTCTTCAAATCTTCTCTGCCCCAAATCTTATTCTAGTCACAGATACAGCCAATGGTTCTCTGTCTTTTAGGTAGATGAAACCTGAAAGCACCACATTTTGATGCTGCACTGTATGCTTCTTACCTTCCTGCCCTAGGTTTTTCTGTTCCCCTTTCAGTGGTCCACCAGTAGGAACCTACCTAGCACATAAGCTCCTGCAACCCAGAAGTGTGGAAGAATTAATACCTGATGCACCCCCATTGACTATTGGGAGGAGGAACTAACTAACACATAATTGCCTTTCTTTTTTCTCCCTTAGATAGACAGTTCTAAAACACATTTCATAAGGATCATCTGAAGGTCCGGAAAGATCAATACCGGTTCCCCAAAAAGTGTGCAACTGGATATTACTTACTTTATTGGATTTCCCTCCTGCTCTGATTAACTGCTCCATCACTCACTCCTCAAACAAACATATTCTATCCAGTCCTTTGTCTCTGACTCTGTTTTCTGGAAAACCCAAGGTAAATACATCATGAATATATATTAATCATCCTTCTCTTCTTCATAATAAAACTTGAACCCAATGCTTCTTTAGTTCCACTGTCCTACTTTACTATAGCTTTTAAAACCTTAACTTGATTTCTGGTCATGTTTAATTGACAATAACTATTGGTCATTCAGCTTTGTAGTTTCTCGGACATTTTACAACCCACTGAAAATTTGAAAAGGTTGAGATATACAGAACCTTATGGTGAATTTTTTTGTGAAGCCAAGAATTCTCTTCCAGTGTGAGTAATCGCTTTCTAATTTAACTATTTTCTACTTCTGAGCCTATGTTTAGTACACACCTGGAAATGTCAAAATTACAATATAAATACATTAGTGATTATGTAACACTAATTTTTAGAGTTTATTTTGTACCTTCTATTGTAGTTCTATAAGCTTTCCTTCCTATTTAAGAGTTTTCTGACCAGGTTCTTTCTTTTTTAGATATAGAATATAAGTTATTGACTATTCTAACTCTTGACAATCTCTCTTCTGCCTCTGGTGGCTTTCAAACATGCAAATAAGACATCAAGCTCCAATGTTTGAGGATCGTGCATTTATGCATGATCTGGCAGCCAATGTCCATTAATTTTGCATAAACTCTCCCTTCCTTCTTCATTATTTAGAAAAACTTTCTATTTTTAATAGAAATAATAATGGCTAATATTTATAGAGTACTTTCTAAGTACCAGGAAATAGTCTCTATACTTTCCTTCAATTATTTCACTATTTTTTCATAGCCATCCCACAAGACAGGTGCTATGATTTATCCCATATTAAGGATGAGGAAATGGGACTCTCAGAGGTTAAGTCATTTGCCCAATTCATACCACCCATATATGATAGGGCAAGTATATGAACTCATTTGGTATCACTCCAGAGTTAACTACTGTGTTCTGCTGTGACTCAGTTCTATGTTATTTTGTAGTATGCTGGGAAGCTGAAAGTGTGTATTTCAAATTGAAACAAAAATCTAGTATGAGATGGGTTGATTGTGGAATTGAGGAACAAAGAGGCATAGGGAGAAGGCTATAAGAAGAGGGATTTTGGTTGGTAGATTTTTCTCACCCCACTTGGAAGTGCTAATATTGTAAAATGCAAATTCATGAACATTGTCTTTGGTGGATATTATTTAATAAGTCAAAATAAGTCCAGGATTCCAAAGAGTAACCATATATTAGCATCACCAGTTTAGGTGATTTTTTTTTCCTTTGGAAGATTTTATTTATTTATTTGAGAGAGAGAAAGAGGCAGCAACAGAGGGAACGCGAGCCAGGGAAGAGGGAGAGGGAGAAGCAGGCTTCCCGCTGAGCAGGGAGCCTGATGCCAGCATGACCTAAGCTGGATCCCAGGACCCTGATTTATTTATTATATCCCAGATTTATTTATTTATTTATTTATTTATTTATTTATTTATTTATTTTAAAAGATTTTATTTATTTATTTGACAGACAGAGATCACAAATAGGCAGAGAGGCAGGCAGAGAGAGAGGGGGTAGGAAGCAGGCTCACCGCTGAGCAGAGAGCCCGATGCGGGGCTCGATCCCAGGACCCGGGGATCATGACCTGAGCCGGAGGCAGAGGCTTTAACCCACTGAGCCACCAAGGTGCCCCTAAAGATTTCATTTATTTATCTGTCAGAGAGAGAAAGACCGAGAATATGAGCAGAGAAAGCATGAGAGGGAGAGGGAGAAGCAGGCTCCCCGCTGAGCAAGGAGCCCAGTGCAGGGCTCCATCCCAGGAATCCAGGATCATGACCCAAGCCGAAGGCAGATGCTTAACCAACTGAGCCACCCAGGTGCCCCCAAAGGCACACTCTTAAGGACTGAGCCACCCAGGCACCCCAAGGTGCAGGTGATTCTTAATGCCTGCCTTGGTTAATTTTTTCTCTGCCCATTTTTGAAGGCATCTCATTTAAACTCCAATAAAAGAATAACTGCAAATGAGAATAAAGATCCCTTTATAAAACAAATTGCTGTAATTGCAAATCAGTGCTACTGTGACATAAATCATACTAAGACACTGCTTCTAGGGAACTCAACTTAGGAAAACATGTAAAGTGCCTGGCAGAACACTCGCCAGGAAAGAGAAAACAAGGTTAAATAACTGGTCACAAGCAGAACTGGGCCACGAAGCCAAGTTGAGCCAAGTCAAGTCTTTCGTTTTCTGACTTCATGCCATTTCACTTACAGTAGATTATCATGGAGCTCTTGAATTGGAACCTGCTTCTGAAGAGAAGGGGTTGGGGCAGAGATGTAGTCTCTTCCCTTTGTGCTTAAAAATGCCTCTAAACTTGATACAAGAAGGATACTAAAGTTTCTCTTTAAAATGTGGCATGCATAATTAATTTGTAGACTATATTTTCAACACTCTTTATCACCAGGGTCTTACAGTGCTCAGCAACAGTAACAGTGACAGACTTTCAGAAGTACATCAGATCATAATAACATACCTGGAAAATTGAAGTGCTTATTTAGGCTTAATAGTACAGACCTCATTTGCAAAAACATCTCGGCATGGGTTTGAAAGTAGCTGAAATAATGTTAAATGCTATTAAATTTTACTTTGAAGTGGAAAAAAATCCATCATAGTGTACATTTTGATATATGTACCTTCTTCCCAATGTAGTCAAGGAGAAAAAGTATAAAAGCAGGTGCAGCATAATGTAGTGGAAAGGTCAATGCATATGGAATCAGAAAACACAGAAATAAGTATTCTTTCACTTGCTTAGCTGTTGTCAGTTTAAATGATTTACTTCATACCTTTATTGCAATTAAAAAAAAATTGATCCTTACCTAAAACTGAAAAGAATAACAATACGAAGTGTTGGAAGTGTTGGTACAGAACACCTTGAAATTTCATACATTTCATTTGTGATTATGCGACTGCACAATGGTTCGACCACTTTGTACAACATCCGTCAGTTCTTCATAAATTGGTTCCATACATACTTAATATGTAGCACAGGAATCCCATCCCTAGGCATTTATAAAACAAAACAAAACAAAAACCAAAGGGACATATCCCTGAAAAGACTTGTGCATGGATGTTTGCAGCATTTTTATTCCTAACAGCCCACAAAAAGAACAAGCTTAACATCAATTAATTGGTGAATGGATAAATGACTTGTGATATATCCATACCATGGAATACTATTTAGGAAAAAAACAAACTAACCTCTGGTAGTACAGGTGTGACAGCAGTTTTTGATACATGTAACAATGTAAAGGAATAAGAAATAATCTGAACCAAAGAAGCCTGACATGAGAACTTATTATTATATTATTCAACTTAGATGAGTTCTAAAAACGGTAAAAGTAACATACAGTGCCAGAAAGCAAATCAGTAGTTTTTTTTGGGTAAGAGATGAGGAAATGTTGTCTGGGAAGGGATGCAAGGGAATTTTAACCCACTGAGCCACCCCAGGTGCCCCGGGATGCAAGGGAATTGTAAAGGGTTAAAAATTTATATATCTTAATTTTACTGGTTACATGGGTCTATAAACTCATTGAACTGTCAATGAGTCAAAACTCATTGAACTGTATAATTAAAATGGGCATAATATTGTGTTTCAACAGGTTCATTTTTTTTTCAGGTTGACTTTTTTTTAAACTACCCTTACCACTCAGTTTTTGTAAGATTTAAATGAAATTAGATGGGTGAGCACTCTGTAAATTCTACAGGCCTGTGAGTTTTTAATTAGCTCTCTAGTAACTGGTATCTAGCAGTCCTCCTGGTATATTTGTGGAATGGATGAATTCGTAAAATCAAATAATACATATAAAAGTAGTTCATTTCCCCCATTAATTATCATTTTGTTCTGGCGTAAGTTTGAAACGAGACCTATATCTTTAAGCAATAAAGCACCAATCAGAATTTGAGGAGATAACTAATTGTTTGTTTTCAGTATGAAGGAATTAATGAAAGCCAACCTCAGATTTTTCTGGTTGGCTATTTATACACGTTTAACTTCAAATTAACATCCTTATGCTAAAAATTCATTTATTAAATTTAACAACTATTAAAAGTTTGTTACTTATTTCATTACAGAACTTCCAATGGTGTCTAGGATAAAAACACACTTGTTCTCTTCCCTGGGCTACTGATTTACCTCCTTCCTTCACCTCTATATATCATTTATAATGAAGTAAATCTCTTTGGAGGCAAGTTTCTTTTATTTAATATGTCTTGTTAAACTTTTCCTTAATTGACTGTGGTCCCAGAAAAAAATAGTAAGTGTAATTTGACAGGCTGTAATAAAATGAATTCAGCCAATGTAAAACATGAAGGAGTTAATGCTAACATGATTTTTCTGATATGTGTATTATATTTAGACTCAAGCTAATGAAATATAGGCTGTTGTGATATTTGAAGTTACAGAGTTCAGACCCAGAAGGTATGGTCACTGTTAAATATCACTTGCAAAATATGGTAATATAAAATGATAATATTCTATAAATAATTACTCAAATTAAACAATCCCTGACAAATCATGGGAGCCTCAAACAACACATGATTATTTGGAATTATTGGGTGGGTGTGGGCAATCTTCTGATAAACCTGGACTTGAAAGGTTCACTGCCTTTTTCACAGTTTTGCTTCCCCAAGATGGCACTTACTCATTTCTCGTCCACTGAACTATATCCTAAACTAGGAAGAAGACAGATATTTGAAGAGCTTTAATGGTAGGATTATGAGCCTTGACCCCGGCCAAATGTGCCCAGTAGAACATTTCTAGTGTGGGATAAAGGAATCTAGGCTTTTTTGAAGTACGACACTCCAAGATGGGATGCCTCCCCAGAGCAGAAAGTATCCAGTTCAAATGAGCCCAGGGATGTTCTGGAATAGTAAATGAGTCATGCGGTGTCAGATTATCACTATTTATGGTGCCCAATTACTAAACATATAATTAGATACTAGGAAATGACTACCACAACTCCTCGGTTTAGTCTAGGGCACCAAAATAAACATAAATGATTCCATTGTAATGATGCACTTATTTACCTTATGAACGTTAATCATTTCTAGCAGTCATGGAATGCCTACCATGTACCAGGCGAGCTGTGTACATTCACTTAGTTAATGCTCACTACAGCTCTGTCAGGTAGTTGCTGTGATTATCCTCATTCTGCAGACAAGGGCGCTGTGGTATTGCAAGGTGAAGGAACTCGCGTAGAAACTCGCATAAGGGGACACAAAGGCCTTAACTGCAGGCACTGCACTTTTTGTAGTATTACTCTAGAACCCACCTCATAACTACTACACTGTAGCTGCTCTCCGTGGTAGAAAATAAGGCATCATTTACGCCCCTGGGGAGGCAGGAGAGTGATAAAATAGCAAACCAGGGGTTGCTCCCTAGGATTACACTCCTGATGGCTGAAGTATCAGAGAAATATTCACAAAGGGAGAAAAAGCTTCTCATAAGGGATGCAGCTGAAAGGAAAACCAGACTTCCGATAAAATAGGCAATTTGACAATGTGTTACTGTTATTATTTTTAGCCTGTGGTCTTTAGTGATTTTATAGTGAAACAGAGAAAGAAATCAAGAACATGTACTAGTGCACAGACATTATATTAAAACCATGAATAATGGTATGATGTTAAATTATGCCCTTTAATTCATAAATAGCTCAATGACATGAATAATGTATTAAAATGGTCAAAAGATATTGTCTCATTTACAGTAGATGGATTGACAGCTGTGTTGTCAGGCTTTTAGAGAAGAATCATCAATATTGAGGGAAATGTTAGTGTAATTTAAATTCTGTGTTGAAGGTTGAGATAGTTATAGTGGAAGTAATGATGGGAATGAACAAGTATAATAATCTATTAAAAAATAATCAGACACCAAAATGGTAATAAACAACTTGGTAAAAAAAAAAAAAACTTGTAATAAATTTTATTTGTTTATCAATTCTTTAAATTTGGAGGAATATAGGGGTATCTGCCTGGCTTGGTTGGTAGAGCATGCAACTCTTGATCTCAGGGTCATAAGTTCAAGACCCACACTGGGCATGGAGCCTACTTAGATATAAATAAATAAACACATGCATACATACACACATAAAATTAAAATTTTGGGAAGTATGGTGTGTTTCTCTTGTTAATTATATATCTGCCTATAAAGGTAGATATATATTTCTGTCTCATTATATAAATAGTGTAATATAGAAGCAGAAAACTGCAAAAAAGCTATATAGTTATTATTTTCATATAAGAACTCTTACAACCACAGGAAGAAATAATCAGGGTGGAGGGTTGTCACACACCAGTAAGTAGATAGAAACAGGACCCCACAGAATCTGTCAGATGATTGAATGAAAGGTATCAACAGGGGATCTGACTACACAGATTAATTCTCTATCTCTGGGAAAATAAAACTGCAGTAGCCCCTCATTTACCCCCAGGGAATACTTTCCGAGACCCTCAGTGGACGGCTGGAACTACAGATAGTACTGAACTCTCCATACATACTATTTTTTCCTATACATATGTACCTATGATAAAGTTTTATTTATAAATTAGGCATAGTAAGAGATTAAAACAGTAACTAATAATGAAATAGAACAATGATAACAACATAGTTTAATAAAAATTATGTGAATGTGGTTTCTCTTTGTCAAAATATCTTTCTGTACTGTATTTGCCGCCCTTCTTGGGATGGGTGAGATGACAAAATGCCTAGTAAAGTGAAGTGTTAGGCTACTATGGATCTTCTGGCCATAAGTCAGAAGGAGGATTATCTACTTCTGAAACCATACCTGACCACAGATACCTGAAACCAGGGAAGGCAAAACCTTGGATGAGGGACTACTCTTGGTATAATAAGATGTTAATGGGGCATAACAATAAAGATGATGAACTAAGGTGTCAGTCTAATGAACAATCATGATGGATAAAAGGAGACCCTGAGGATGATGTAAAGGGCAGGAAAGGAGTTGAGAGAAGACTTCTGTTGGATTCTTTCCAGTTGTTCTCAAATATTGGTATGCATGAGAATCACCTGGGGAGCTTGCTAAATCAGATTCCTGGGCCCTACCCTGAGAGTCGAAAGTATGGGTTAGGGTTAAGAATCTGCATTTACAGGGTGCCTGGGTGGCTGAGTGGGTTAAGGCCTCTGACTTCAGCTCAGGTCATGATCCCAGGGTCCTGGGATCGAGCCCCACATCGGGCTCTTTGCTTAGCAGGGAGCCTGCTTCCCCCTCTCTCTGCCTCTCTGCCTATTTGTGATCTCTCTCTCTCGCTCTGTCAAATAAATAAAATCTTTAAAAAAAAAATCTGCATTTACAACATGTACCTAAGTGACGCTGATGTTGCTGGCCCAGAGAAAACACTTGGGAACCATTTTTCTACCAAACTAGCAACTAAACTATCTCATCAGTTTTCCCTAGGGTTTAACTGATATATTCTTGAGTGTTCAACCCTAAGTTGTCCTTCCGCTCACTAAAACTCCATGTACCACTATGGGGAAAACCAGGTCAACAAAGCATGATCTGGAAGCTAGGGTGATAAAACAATTGTATATGGCATATAAAACGACCTTGTAAGATGGTATTCTGAAGGGAAATGCATTTGTGCTCAATAGCAAACAAAAGTAACTATTTTTAATTCAGATTTTTCAAGTCTCAACCTCTGCACACTGACAAAAGCAAGTCAAGAAATCTGTCAAGAAAAGATGAAAGTCCCATTTTATGGGGAAAATACCAAGAAGTTTCTCTTTTGTGATCATCTTTACAGTGATGGACTAATTGTCCCATGTTTGGTATGTTTGAAGCTGCACTGCTTGGGAAGATAGCTTTCCTTCATGCCGTATGAATTTCTTTATGGTTTTGTTTGTTTGTTTGTTTTCTCAAAGCACAAAGATCACCTGGTTGAAAACACCCTTGGAGGAAATGGGCTGTATTTGAAATGGGCCTCACTTTACTTTTGATTATGGAGTAATCATCACTGGAGGGAGGGAAGCAATTAGCATTGTTTTAAAACCCACATCATGAAGATATGGACTGGATAGTCTGACCAGTTTGCTGGAAGATGAACGCGTTTCTATGCATATGGACAGGCACAGCAGAGAAACCTAAGCCAAGACCTCAACTTACCCACTCGAGGACTGAAATTTACCTGGGGATGTCTCGATGCCAGAATCACCTATTTTGAGAGAGGGAGCAAGGTATTCCCCTGTAAGTGAAGTAAATCTAGGGAAAGCAGGTACATGGACTTGGACTCTCAGCTCGGTTCAATTCATTAAAGACAGAAGGTAGTTTCAGAGTCTGTCTCTGAGACTGTTTTCTGCCCCTGAGTGCTCTTGGAATCCCTGCTGATTTGGACTCAAGAAAACTTGAAAGTGTTTTTCACTAAAAAAGAATAAAAATGAAGTCATTAGGGCATGCCAGACCACATAAGCTTGGTTCATGCAATGGACAGTGACTCTAAGGTATAAAAGAGGGAACGACCCTCATGCAAGGAATATTGCATGAGAAGGCCATGTGAAAAGTACCAACAGACAGCAAGGGATACCATCAGCGTGACCTGTGGCAGCCTGGCACAGAAGGATAATACTGGCTCCAAATAAGAAAAATATGGTGCTATTGATATTCCTATCACAGATAGGAGGTCAAATGTCTTTGTTTGGGTAGTATTCACCGAAGAATAGTCTCTGTTATGTTTTCTACTCAAGCACAGTAGAATACTTATGGGTTTTAAAAACAAGACATACATTTGTTTTATGTATGGGCCTCTATCATAACACTGATAACACTGTGCTCTAATTGTTGGTTTTCACCACTAGACAGTGAATTCCTTAAGGACAGGGGTCAGATTTTGCATATCTTCATCACTCAGCACCTGACACAGAGGCAGTGCTGAAATATATATTTGCATTAATGAAGATAAATTAAATCTTGGCTTATAACATTGCATTCTGTAATGAATCAGACTGATTATGTTCCCCTGTTACTTGATCACAGGAAAAAAAGGAAAAAAATGGAAGTCCCATGAAGTATTCATAGATGCTTATAATTATTGGTTTCAGGTTTGCACCCCTAGACTACAAGCTCCAGGAAATCAGGAACTTATGTTTTGTTCATTACTGCAAAGCTGATACCTAAAACACTGGGCCATCAATATATTTCTACTGGGTAGTATACAGAATTGAAAAGTATACCTTCCTCACTATTTCCCCAAAATAGGGGAAATCTTGCAAAAAATGGCACTCACTGAGGATAAAAGATGCAACGGGCAATAAAGCCATGTATCCTCCTTTAATTCTTTCTTTGTTTCAATTTCCGAGAGGAGAATATTCATTTACTTTGAGAATTAAAATATATAATCTGGAACACCAAATAAAAATAAAGTGATTATTCCCTGAAGCTGGTTCATTTTGAAACGTGCCATATTCTCAGAGGATTCAACTGGTAGACCACAGAACCATCCATTATCAAATTAATTACTCCTTGATAACTCTGCTACTCAATGGAGAATATGGCTGTGAAATGAAAACATTATTAGGTTTATTATAGCATATGAGGATGATTTGCGGATATATGAGGAATCTATTAGACTTGTCTTTACCCAGGTTTTTCTACAGGGCAACAATATGCAATGGTATTTTGTGAAACCTGCAGTTAGCTGTTGTTTTATACATCATGCAGTGACACAGTGACTAACTCTTTTAACTCATCCTCTTTAACTGTGTATCTCAAGATTTATGCAGATGACCAATAACAAAATCACATAGAGTTTCTTGTTTAAAATTCATAAACCTGAGCCCTACTCCAAAGCACCCCATCCGAACCTGGAAACTCACTTTTCATTTTAGCAATGACTGTTGGTTATATTTAAACATTTGAAGTTTGATAGCCACTCCTGCAATACATAAATAATCATCAACTTTCAATTTTCAAATTAAGCCAGTATATATTTTTTATCACTTCACTGTTACTATTTTTGAAAGATCTAACAGAGAAACGTAGAAGATTGATAAGGAGGAGCTAAAATTTAAAGTATTTGCTATGATCTAAACAGTACGCTAGATTCTTTTATACAATCTATTTTTATTAAAACCTGAAAAAAAACACAATATGATCTATTAATATTCCATTATCTACAGACAAGAAAACAGAGATTGGAGAGACTTAATTCACTGCTCATATAGCACGTAGGATTCAATCGTAAGATTCAACTCAGATTCTCTATTCCACATAAGCCCATAATGTCCTTTTAGCTTCCTCCTTCTGGACACATTATCAAAGTCAAGATTAATGCATGAGAAACACCACCACCTTTCATGGGAATTCTAAAGAAACAAAAGATCAGTGAGGTCTGGAGAGATGATACCTAAAGCAGTCCTTGAAAGTGGGTAGGGATTTCAGATAGGTGTTAATAGGAAAGCCTATTCATCGCAAAAGAAGCGACTGATGGAGTGAATGTACGCACGCATGCGTAGAACTAAATAAACATAATCTGGAACTTCCCAGATTCTTCATATTAATGAAGGAGAATGATTATAAATATGGACTCAGTAGCAGACTAAAGTAGCAACTGGTATTTCATTGCAGACTTGAACATATGCCTTCATGTGACAAAGGCAGTTAAGAGATCTGTAATATAAATCTATGGGAACTGGAACCTTGTCTTTCTTACTTAACAGCATATCATCAGTGCCAAGAATGTTGTTCGGATTATACAGTGGAACACAAGGTGGCATTCTAAGTTAAGAGAGATGGAATGGGTGATCACAGAGCAACAGGAATGAGAACTCCCTATTTAAATATAACCAGAAAAGAAGATAGTTTATAAACCAGGGTGTTTTGGAGAGTAGTGATTACATATAACATACCTTATTATTATCAAGCACTTTCACTGTCTTAATCACTTTACACTTACACAAGACCCATGGGTTATGAATAGTTACTCCATTTTTTTCCTTTTAGTTGAAAAATCTTTTTCTTTAAGTTTGTATGTCCTAGCAAAATCAGAGTTTGGACTCCATCACACCTTGTTTATCTCCTACTGGTCATGTCTTTTCACTTGTACTATGGCTACGTCATATTTGAATAGAGAATGGACTCAAGTTACACAGCAAATTAAAAGTCAGTTTATAAATCAGATATTTATTGAGTTAAGTGACCAATCTCTATAAATGTAATTCAGACTGGCTTCCTGGATCTCAGCCAAGGTTTGATGTCTGATAACAATATCCTATTATCAATTGTTTGACCCCAAATGTATTTTCTACTAAGTTCTGTCTTTGAGACAGCAGCACTGGGGACTCTTAAAATTAAAAGCTTTATTGAAAGACAGTAGGCTCTGTGCAGAGTTAGTGGAAAGGAGCCAGACCCCTTCCCTTTTCTTCACTGCTTAAAACTGGCCCTGTTGGCTTTTTATCTCCAAAGCCTCATCCTGTACCTATGTTCCAACCAATGCTCAAAAGTCAAAGAACTTTAACAGGGAATCCTGATTCTAACCCTTCATCAGCTCTATTCGCATGGGTTGTGTACACTCTTGTTGGGCTTTGTGCAGGTGGTGGAGCTGCATAGGACAAATTACTATGGAGACCTTCCTTACACTAGACACTTCAGAAACTGTAATACTGTCGCTTACTATGGTAACAGGGTTGCTTCTAATTCAGTCCATTTTTCAACCACTCTGGGATGAACGGTGAATAGTGAGTATACTGAAGCGATGCACTGGGGTGCAACCAGATATGTAGTCAAAACTAAGTGGCGATTGTTGTGGAAATTCTCTGAAAGAAGAGGACAGACAAAACTTGGATAACAAAGAGGGAGACTGAAGAGAGTTCAAGTGGGAATAAGTCTCTGAATAAAGAGATGGAGCTAACAAAGACGTTATATTGGATGGAGGATGGGGGAAAGAAGCATTTAAAAGAAATACCCAATTGAAAGCAAGTCTAATGTGTAGCCATTTTGGAAACACAAGACTCTGCAGACCCTGCATGTGATTTCTTGTATTAGACTGTAAGAGTGAGGCAGCTACTTGTGTAAGTCCCCATATCCATAACCTGCAGTATTGTGGCCACCATTTGTAATGCTTAGGAAAGGGGAGCAGTATAAACTAGTTATTAAAGGCAGAAATCTTTAGAGTGTAAATCATTTTCACAATATCTGATGTTTAAATGTCAAGGAGGCAAAAAGAAGAGGATTTCTCAAGTTGGAGATTCTAAAACAATGCTTTGCCTTAAAAAGCTCTTGCTTGGGGTGCCTGGGTGGCTCAGTGGGCTAAGCCTCTGCCTTTGGCTCAGGTCATGATCCCAGGGTCCAGGGATCGAGCCCCGCTTCGAGCTCTGTGCTCAGCAGGGAGCCTGCTTCCCCCCCCCTCTGCCTGCCTCTCTGCCTACTTGTGATCTCTGTTTGCCAAATAAATTAATAAAATCTTAAAAAAAAAAAAAAAAGCTCTTGTTTGACTGGGTCAGTCATTTCTCTTTGTATTACACATAGTTCCCAGATTGGGAGAGAGTTGAGAGTAATTTTACATTTATTGAAAACTTTCATGTCACAGTGTTTCACAGATGAGTGTATGCATTCTGCAGAGGCCATATTAGATCCATTTTCCAAAACTCAGTTGACTCCCCACAACACAGATCTGTGTTCTGTACCTATTAGGAAATTGTGATATAGGACACTCAGGACTACCTTCAGAAGCAAAGAGAATGGAATGCACCTCATGGAGGAGATGATGCAGAGATAAGGCTTTTGCTATCACATCTGATTTTCTAATCTCGATTTGGAATGTTTAACGTTTCTGTTCGGGTAAATGAGGATAAACACCATAGGGAAATGGATGCGGCTCTATTGAAAAAAATAATAACTAACCAATTAATTAGCTCTTTTGGGGGCAGGGATCAGTTTCTCCAGCCTTCTTCCAGTACACCTAAATGAGGAAAAATCAATCAAGTGGCTGAGAATGGAGGAATGCAGAACCGGCATAGGCACTGTCATTGAGGCCTGTCAGGAGTGGCCGGAGACATGGTTTTGAGAAGTACACAGATGGCCACAAAACATTTGAATGAAGCTCAAAAGGATGAAGGAAACTTTAGGTGGAAGAACAATACTTGACTCAATGACCATAAAGTCTTTTATGAAGGCAAAGTCTACTATACTTATGAAGAGTTAAATACCTTTTGACTTCTGTAACCCAAGATTCTATATGAAGCTTGTTTATTGTAGTAGTTGAATGACTGCAGAATTTCAGTACAGTATCAGGTAGGGAAACTGTGCCTAGAAGGGAGAATTATAAAATAAATAAGCGAAAGGGGAAGAGTGTTTCTCAAGTCCCACTGTGACCTCAATGGAAACTGGCTATTGTGGAATAAATGCAGAGGTGCTAGCAACATTTAAAAAAAAAAAAAAAATTAAGGACCCATGAGGCAATTGTCACTCCACTGACACCATTAATTAAATTTTGGAAGATAGGAAAGAAAACTTTATAGAACTTTGCTGGAAGTGAGAAGTAGGGACGCCTGGGTGGCTCAGTCAGTTAAACAACCAACTTTTGATTTCAGCTCAGTTCATGATCTCTGTGTCATGGGATGGAGCCATATGTTGGACTCCATGCTCAGCAGGAAGACTGCTTGAGAAGCTCTCTCTCTCTTTCTATTCCCCACCCCCCAGCCCTCTATCAAATGAATAAATAAATTTTTAAAAAATGAGAAGTAGACAAGGTTTGGAATAATACAAAGAATTTTAAAAGTATGATGTGAATAAGGAATTTACAACGTAAAGGCTGTGACTATCAAACCCTTTCATTAGATGGCATCTGTTAGGCATCATGCTAGATTGGAAAGGAAATTAAAAAGGCACAAACAATTCTCAGGAGTTATAATTCTAAGAGGAGTAAAGGAGAATTTGAAGAGTTACACAATTAATTTAAAGTGCAATGCTTGCGCTCTGCAAATTGAGTAAGTTTCCTCTATGTTAGAATAAGATATATGGTGGAAATTAGGTCCAAGTCAAAGAGCATCTTAGAAGGCAGAATCAGAAGCAGATATGAGGACAGAGGATATGACAATGCTGGAAAGGGAAGGGGCAGAAGGCTATTGTATTTTTACTTAGATCTGGAAATAGGAAGGAGAAGAGAGCCATGGTTGAACAGCTATTTTTTTTTAAAAAGATGCATTTATTTGAGAGAGAAAGAGCACAAGTGGGAGGGTACAGAGGGAGAGACAATCTCAGGCAGACATTGCACTGAGCACAGAGCCCGTCATGGAGCTTGACCTCATGACACTGAGATCACCACCTGGGCTGAAATCAAGAGTTGGACACTTAACCAACTGTGCCACCCAGGCACCCCTGTGGCTGGATAGTTTTTAACAATAGAAATGAGTTTCTTATTTGCAGGCACATAATTACCAGAGACCATTAATCTCCCAGAATTTCTTTTTTTTCCTTAATAATATACATATTAAATGTTCTGGGTGAGATAATACTTGTAAAACATCTGGTCAAGTGAATATGGGAAAACTCACATGGTGGCCACAAAATAGGTTATGGAAATGGGGACTTACACAAGTAGTTGTCTCACTCTTACAGTCTAATACAAGAAATCACATGCAGGGTCTGCAGAGTTTCGTGTTTCCAAAATGGCTACACATTAGACTTGCTTTCAACTGGGTATTTCTTTTAAATGCTTCTTTCCTCCATCCTCCGTCCAATATAACGTCTTCATTAGCTCCATCGCTTTTCAGAGACTTCCTCCCACTTGGACCATCTTCGGTCTCCCTTTTTGTTACCCAAGTTTTGTCTGTCCTCTTCTTTCAGAGAATTTCCACAACAATTGCCACTTAGTTTTGACTACATATCTGGTTGCACCCCAGTGCATCGCTTCAGTATACTCACTAGTCACAGTTCATCCCAGAACGGCTGAAAAATGGACTGAGTTAGAAGCAACAGTGCTACAGTAGTAAGCAACTGTATTACAGTTTCGGCAATGTCTGGTAAGGAAAGTCTCCGTAATAATTTGTCTTAAGCAGCTCCACCACCTGCACAAACCTCAACAAAAGTGTATCAATTTTCTTAAACCCTAGTACCCAGGACCTTTAAACACATTATTAATATGTAGAAAGTTTCTAAAGAGTTTTGCTTTGCCTCTCTAGACATCCTGAAAGGTCACTAAAGGAAATAGGAGTTTTAAAAGATCGAATTATTAAATGCTCATATGATTCATATGTTTATTTTTTAAGTTTTTTTTTTATATAAATTCCAATTAGTTAACATACAGTGTTAATTTAGTTTCTGGTGACAATATAGTGATTCAACACTTCCATACATCAGCTGGTGCTCACCATGGCAAGGGCACTCCTTAATCCCCATCACCTGTTTAACCCATCCCACAACCCAGCTCCCCTCTGGCAACCATCAGTTTATTCTCTCTAGCTAAAATTCTCTTTCTTGGTTTGCCTCCCTATTTTTTCCCTCTTTGCTCTCTTGTTTTGTTTCTTAAATTCCAAATATGGGTGAAATCATATGGTATTTGTCTTTCTCTGACTTATTTCACGTAGCATTATACTCTCTAGCTCCATCTCTGTCATTACAAATGGCAAGATATCGTTATTTTTTATGGCTGAGATGGGGCATTTGGACTGTTTTCATAATTTGGCTATTGTAGACAAAGCTGCTATAAACATCAGGGTGCATGTATCCCTTTGACTTAGTATTTTTGTATTCTTTGGGTAACCCAGTAGTGAAATTTCTGGATCACAGGGTAGTTCTATTTTTAACTTTTTGAGAAACCTGCTCATGGATTAGAAGAAATATTGTTAAAATGTCTATACTACCCAAAGCAATCTACACATTTAATGCAATCTCTATCAAAATATCACCAGTGTTTTCCACAGAGCTAGAATAAACAATCCTAAAATTTGTATGGAACCACAAAAATACCCAAAGCAATCTTTTTTTTTTTTTAAGATTTTATTTATTTATTTGACATAGAGAGAGAGAGATCACAAGTAGGCAGAGAGGCAGGCAGAGAAAGAGGGGGAAGCAGGCTCCTTGCTGAGCCGAGAGCCTGATGTGGGGCTCGACCCCAGGATCCTGAGATCATGACCTGAAACAAAGGCAGAGGTTTAACCCACTGAGCCACCCAGGTGCCCCAACCCAAAGCAATCTTAAAAAAAGGAAAAAAAAAAAAGAAGCAAAGTTGGAGGCATCATAATTCTGGACCTCAAGCTTTATTACAAGGCTGTAGTCATCAAGACGGTATGGTACCGGCACAAAAACAGGCACATAGATCAATGGAACATAACAGAAAACCCAAAAATTGGCCCACAACTATACAGACAACTAGTCTTTGACAAAATAGGAAAGAATATCTGATGACAAAGAAAAACATTCTCTTCAACAAATGTTGTTGGGAAAATTGGACAGCAACATGCAAAAGAATGAAACTAGACCATCTTCTTACATCATACACAAAAATAAATGCAAAGTGGATGAAAGACCTAAATGTGAGATAGGAAACCATCAAAATCCTAGAGGAGAATGCAGGCAGTAAATTCTTGGAGATAGGCCATAGCAACTTCTTTCTAGATACTTCTCCTGAGGCATGGGAAACAAAAGCAAAAATAAACTATTGGGACTTCATCAAGATGGAAAGCTCCTACACAATGAAGGAAACAATCAACAACACTAAAAGACAACCTACGGAATGGGAGAAGATATTTGTGAACGACATATCTGATAAAGGGTTAATATTCAAAACATATAAGGAACTTACAAAACTCAACACCCCCAAAATGAATAATCTAATTTAGAAGTGGGCAGAAGACATGAATAGACATTTTTCCAAAGAAGACTTAAAGATGACTGACAAACATGTACATGAAAAGATGCTCAATATCACTACCTCATTAATCATCATGGAAATACAAATCAAAATTACAATGAGCTATCACCTCACACCTGCCAGAATGGCTAAAATCAACAACATAAGAAACAACAGGTGTTGGTGAGGATGTGGAGAAAGTGGAACGCTCTTGCACTGTTAGTGATTCACACATTTTTAAATAAAACACTATGAACATGATTTTTCTGAATATCTCTGTAGTGGGGATTTATGTACCTCTGTACTGAGTTGTGCAATTGGAAATAAATGCCTAGTTACCACCACTTTGTCTAACATCTATATTCAAGATAATCAGAAAGTAAAGCAACTTCAAATAAGGCTGGGGAAATATACACAAGTAGTGAGAAAATGAGCAGTCAATACAACAGAAAAAATAACACTTTCATTAGAGAGAGAGATCACAAGTAGGCAGAGAGGCAGGCAGAGAGAGGGGGGAAGCAGGTTCCCTGCTGAGCATAGAGCTCGAAGTGGGGCTCGATCCCAGAACCCTGGGATCATGACCTAAACCAAAGGCAGAGGCTTAACCCACTGAGCCACCCAGGAGCCCCAACACTTTCATTAAAGTTAAAGGATTCTTTATAAAATGTAAAGGAACAGTAGGTAGAAAGATGTGCCATAGCAAAAAACCAAAAATGTAGGTTTCTGGAAGAAAAGAGAAAAAGGTAATTAACAGCTGATACTGTTTGAAATGAAAAGAAAAAAAAAAACAAACCCATGAAGTAAAAATAATTATTTTACATTACTTCCTAAAAAGATATCGGTGTTGTATATATTTATATAATGTATTTGATGTGCACCCTTAGATATATTCTCATTTGTGAAAAACTTAATGCAACACATTAATTATTCTGGACACAAATAAATTACTACCCCCAGGTGGTAAGTCTGGGGAAGCAAGTATTCTTTTTCTTATTTATCAGATTTTATCACCATAATTAAATTATTATGGAACTTTAATATAACTGTTTTAATTTCACTCCCATTACCAAGGAGCATATAGAACATCTTGTGTGTGTCCAACAGCCAGATGGATAATTTTAGCTAAATTTACCTTTGAGTGGAGTCATATAACAACACTGTCTGATTCTAAATATGAGCAATTATATTGCAGACACTTTCTCATGTGTGGTGGAGGGTCGTGTGGTAGATGAAGATGTAGAGTGGAGACCTGGGCTGGAGCTGAGTTCAGAAAAAGGCTGTTGAACTTTATATAATCACTTGGGCTAAATCTCCCTACCCTTACCCTAAAATGAGTGCTGTTTAAGGAAGCTTCTAGTTTTAGAACCTGTTAAAGTACTTTTTTTTCTATAGGTAAATACAATTTCAATATCCATCTTGTACCATGTGTTGGAAATATTTAACCTGGATTAAACACCTGATCTGTAAAATGTTAAGCTCCAACCTGACAGGCTGATCAGATAACGGGCACATACTCACAAACACATGGCAAATATATGTGCACACATATATACGTATATATGTACAATAATAATGTGTAAAATCTATGATTCTAAAACAGTTGTATTAAAATATCAAACTTGAAAACAAATACAGCAGGTTTATTGGAAAAAGAAGTTCATAGGATAAACATAAAAAAGATTAGGTTATGCTGGGGTGCCTTGGTTGCTCAGTGGGTTAAAGCCTCTGCCTTCGGCTCAGGTCATGATCCCAGGGTCCTGGGATTGAACCCCACATCAGGCTCTCTTCTCAGCAGGGAGCCTGTTTCCACCTCCCTCTCTCTGCCTGCCTCTCTGCCTACTTGTGATCTATGCCTATCAAATAAATAAATAAAAATCTTTAGAAAAAAAAGACTAGGTTATGCTTCAAACTGAAAACTATATGTTTTTATAGTTTGTACTATGTACTTCTCATTTGACTTTCATAATGATATGATGTTATAGATCTATGTACTATGGTTACATTCCAGATATCTCAGCATGGATCCTATTTCAAGTGTGTTTTCCTATTGTGAAACCATGTGTTAGGTAGAATTTCCATATAATCAGTTTAGGCAATCTGGTCATTATGTTTCTACCACATGTAAATCCACCTTGTACTCATGTAAGGCAGCTAATTACTAGAAATGCAAAGCATGCCAATTGCATACTCTCAGTACATTTGAGAAAGGTATTGTGGGTAATTTGCTTCCTGTGTATTTTACTCTGTAAATTGTGATAACTGTCAACACTGAAAATCCTTCTAAGAGTTAAACGTGGACTAGATTTGATACTCTTTAAGGTAAACAGAGCCCATTTCTACCAAAGAAATTAATAATGTGGTTAAAAACGTTTCCCTCTTTATGTTTGTGTCAAATAAACACAGACATTTATTCAAGAGAGTTTCATTAGACACAGCTTAAAAGAAAAAAGGACAAGGCTTTACGTACATCTCAAAACCTGTATCTTTGTTAATAAATTAAAAAAAAATTGGGGCACCTGGGTGATTAAGTTGGTTAAGCATCTACCTTTAGCTTAGGTCATTATCTCAGGGTCCTGGGATTGAGCCCCATGTTAGACTCCCTGCTCAGTGGAGAGTCTGCTTCTCTCTTTCCCTCTATGTGCCACTCCCCTTGCTTATGTATTCACTGTCTCTCTCAATCTCTTTCTCTCCTCTTTCTGTCAAATAGATAAATAAAATATTTTTAAACATTTAATAAATTTTAGTAAATTTATTAAAATAAATAATAAAATTTAATGAATTTTAAAAATTAAAGGATGTGCACGGAAATATTTAATAACACCTTTTTGCTTTGAGATTTGTTTTCTGCAATAAATAGCAACATGTCATGTGGCAAGAAAGCAAATACAGAAGACAAAAGGAGCATTTCTGTGCAGCACTTCAAGGCAATTTGGAAAGTCATAGGTTCATCATATAAATAATGGCTTCTGAGATTTGATCCTTAGAGTTTCATAAAAATAAATTGCTTTTCAATAGTTAGTGCTGAAGCATTCATTAAGAGAAAGAATTCCAGACATAAGAATTGAGCTCAGTATAACACAAAGATTTTTTCTTTTTTTTATTTTAAAGATTTTATTTATTTATTTGTCAGAGAGAGAGAGGGAGAGAGAGCAAGCACAGGCAGACAGAATGGCAGGCAGAGGCAGAGGGAGAAGCAGGCTCCCCGATGAGCAAGGAGCCCGATGTGGGACTCGATCCCAGGACGCTGGGATCATGACCTGAGCCGAAGGCAGCTGCTTAACCAACTGAGCCACCCAGGCGTCCCAACACAAAAATGTTTTTTAAAGGTACATGGAATAAATGGCAAATATTTAACTACCAGACTTAACTGGGAATAATCTTTGAAGAAGTTTGGAGGAAAAAGTTGCTATGCTTACAACTCTTAGATGGTGTTTTGGGGGCATAAAAATAGTTCTCCATTTTTACCTTCCCTGACTATCCAACAATACCTGTACAATTTCAAGCTACTTGACTTCAAGGACAAGTGCTCTGTAACATCAGGATTAGATACAAGGTGAAAGCAGTACTTATAAGTGACATAAATGCTAAAATGATCCATGTCTAATATTTAATCACAAGACAAAAGGTGTTAACAAAAGACAGTTTACTATATGCTTTAAAAGATGGCTTGTGTTTTTACAATGAAAAATACCTCACATGTTCCACATAGTAACTGTTTTAATGTGGCAGTTGAGCTCCAACAGTTTGAGATCTTTTTTCTCCTTCCTAAACCGTGGTTGTGGCAGTGGGGGCAGGGGGCTGTTGAAAATTGTCAATCAGTTACCAGCTAAACAGTTAAGAAAGAGACCTTCACATATCCTACTGACAGACTGCAAAATTTACCATTTATCAGTGCACTCTGGAGTAATGCAAAATTCCCCCACAATGAGCTATCTGTAACTCGACTGACCTCGCTAGGGTACTGCAACAGATTCTTTATCACACTTCAAAGGATACTAGAATGCTGTGTATTCTGAACTCGGACAATAAATAGAGGTAAATACACTTATATTACCCCTTTGATCTGACAGCACTTTAAAAACTAGAATATAACTTCACTACTTTTCCATAGAGATCCATCTAGACACACACAAAGCATTGGTTTTCCCCCAATGCCACTGCCAGCCTTCAATGAATTAAGCACTGAGACTCAATCTTTGGTTTTTAAGTTCCTTGTTGTAACTAAAAGATGTGCAATCACTCTCCCCCTGGCGTTGCCATCTTCTTCTTGTTGCATTGCCTTGTTTTCCTTGTAACAAATTCCATGTGATTGGAAATGAAAAGCAAAAAGCAAAGGGAAATGGAAGAAAATAGGGCAGGATAAACTTTATCTTTCTTGTTGCCTTTTTAGAGAAATCACAGTTCAATCCACTGGGACACCCAAGAGTTAGAAACTTCACTTCAGAATACTCACAAATGTTACCTCATTATTTTGTCCCTCATATTTGAAGGTATCTGTTATAAAAGATGACATATGAAAATAAATTGAATTTGATTTATCATTCTAGCTATGTTGCTGATTATCCTGGTAAGAGAACTGATGTTTTATACCATGATTAAAAATGTTTTCCATCTTGGCCTATAATCATGGCAGTTCCCTTTAGGAAACGGAAGTGTCTTTGTATATACTGGCAAATCCTTTAAATTCCTGAGGTTGTTTTTTGAAGCATTTTAAATTCATTATATTAGATTAATTAGAGGACACGGTATGGTAAGATCTAGCTCTACAGCTTCAACTTTATGTGGTCTGGTCTGTTTAAATTTTACTTCACACTTCAAATGACATGATTTCACTTCCTCCTTTGGATAGTCCTGTGAAGCTCCTGGCTCTGGTTGCAAAACATAAAAGAATTTTTACCTCAGGGGAAGGAGAAGAAGATAGAACCTCATGTGGGGGCTGAAAAATGGAGTAGTAAAAATGACTAGAGTTAAGGTTCTAATCACACTTTAGAGGCTATAACCATTAGAAGGGAAACTTCCCAACATTCTAACTTCAATCAGAAATCTGTATTTTAACTTCCGGGTGAGAACCCCATGGTAATAATTATAAATGACAACGAGGTAGAGCACATATCAAGAATAGTCACTTAAACTTTTTTCAGCAGAATGCTGTGGTTTGTTTTACATGACACAACAGGCCCGATTGCACAGAAAATATACGTCTCAGCAAACAGCTCAAGACTAACATGTACAAGAAGGAAAAACAAAGACGTGATAGTAATAAGGATAATGTATTAAGTATATTCTAAGTGTGTCAGGCCACGTCAGTGGGCTACTGTCAGCGTGGAGATGAGCAACCAGGTATTGGGATTGACTTGTAGGAAGTCTCCAGGCAGGATCAATGTCATCAGTGAGGTGCAAGATAATGCAATTTTCTTTCCCCCAGGGTTATCTGTTTAGGATGGAGTAGGATGCAAAAACAAAATAAAACAAAACCAAACCTAGAGACAGTAGGCAAAAGACCAGGCAAGGATTAACATTTTTATCAGGACTGCACCTGAACAGGAAGATGTTATTGCAATGTTCCAACCCAAGCAAATCAAGAAACCAGAACAAAATAGAGTTCCAAAGATTTGTGGAGATATTTTGTGGGGGGTGAGATGGGGCAAAGTATTATTGAATGCCCAGGACCCTACTTCAGACTAATCACGTGTACACTTGAAATACAAGACTACATGAGTGTTCGCAGCCCCGGGCAACCACAGCTCCTTCCCACGTCCAGGCTTCACGGCAATGTGTTCACTACCTGAGCGAGGCTGAGTCTTCAAATGGAATTTTTCAGTAAGTGCAGCTCCTCACATACGAAGAACTTATTAATGGGCAGATGCTGTTCTGAAGTATTCAGCTCTTTAGGAATAAAACTGTTTCTGAGAAATTCATCACTCAGGAGTCTGTGGTTTCACAAGCTACTTTATGGAGATTGCACACCGGTGGCCCATTGGCCAAATTCAATCTATGGAACTGCTTTATTTAGACTTCAGAGTTGCTTTAAACCGTTTTGGAATAATTCCCATTTTTTAAATCAGAGTGTTTCCACATAAATATATGGATGCCAGGCCCTCTGTGAGAAATTGGTGATGGTGTACTCACATTTCTACATGACAAGAATCAGTATCATTAAAGCCCGTGCTCTCTAGTTTCTCATAAGCCCCATCATTCTGATGCCTATTCTGTTTTACACATTTGTGTTCATTTACCTTCCAGCCACTTGGGCCTTTGGGTTAATTCCACAGTTAACCAATTTCAGCTTCCCACTTCTTTTAAAAATATTATTTGGCTTTATTAAACTAGAAATATCATCTGTGCATTTACTTGGGTCTTTGAATTATAAGTTATGTCTATTAGAGAAAGAATCCGCCTCATAGACTATGTGTGCACGGTCAAGGTGGTAGAGCATCATGCCAGCTAATTGCTTGGGTTTGAGTCCCACATCCCTTGCGACACTGGCAAGTTTCTTAGCTACATTAAATGTCAACAGCTTCACCTATAAAATGGGGAGATTAGTATCACAGTATAGTGTATGTATATGTATATGTACATCCATAGATACATACATATTTAAATAGAGTATTTCATAGTATGTCATATAATGGAATATTACAGATTATTATAATATGGTACAGCATAACAGTAATAACAGTAATACCTAATGTGTACTGAGTACTTTTCTAAATGCCAAGTTCTACTCTGCGCCTTATCTACTCGTGATAGCAACCTTGGGAGTTTGGTATTATTGTTATTGCCTACATTTACAGATGAGGATTTGAAGTCACGACTCTGACTCTGGAGGCTGTATTAATGCTTTCAAGGAGTTTAAGAAGGCTCCTGACACATGGTAAGCACTGATACTCTGATGGATACAGCCTAGGTTATTTGATTTCCTTTATAATCAGTTAAGAACACTAAACATCGGCATAATGCCAAAATTCCTGGACAAGTCACTAAGAGAAGAAATTGCCCACTTTTGCAGTACTAGAAAGGAAGCACATCCTGTTAGACCTACATTTGTGTCAACATTAGGGAAGCCAGTTAATGGAGAGAGGTATTAAATTGCTTAATCAACTAATAGTATTGTTAGCTACTGTGATATTTATTTCCATAGTAGTCTGAGATTTAAGCTACATCTACCTGACAAATCTAAAGCCAATTTTTTTTTTTTTTTAAACAGAAGCAATAGGGATGAACCTGGGATCAAAAAAGCAGTGATCTGAAAACTGTTCACGTTTAGAACTGACAAAATCCAGGGACTCCAGCCTTCATTGCCCCAAAGGGCAGACACTCAGCCCAGTGTTGCGGGTTTCTGCCCTCCCTTTGATAGACGCACCTGGCACCTGGCTCCAGTAGAACAGGAAGTGCTTTGCAAACCCAGAAGAGAGGATTTCTTGGAAAGGGAATCACACGTGAATGCTTGTTACTCAGATGGAGCCAAAAACTGCTGCTAATTAATTGATTTTCTATATCAAAATATCCACTCCAAGAGCCCTTCATCTCTTGAAAATGCTAGTTCGAATGCTGGTTAAATGGAGGTCCTAGAAAACCTTTGACAAAAACATTTGGTTGAGTATCTCCATATGAATACCATGTGAAAACCCTATATTGTAACTTCTTATTAAGCTAATTGTGGTAATAATGATGATGCTAGAGGCAGAGCACTTACCTAGGAAAAAAGAGTAGGGACACTATCCTTTTTCCTTAGCTAAGTCCTGCATTCTCCTCATTACCTTACACTGTTTGCCACTATTTTATGAGCCCCTACCCATAAGAAGTAAACAAGCAAGCCCATGAGGCAAGATCATACACCCACCCCCCCCACCACACACAAAAAAGTCGCAAGAATAATCATAAAATTTTGAGGACGTATTAAGTGCTAGGTATCATGATTAAGTGTGCTTCACACATTTTAAATGTGGTAGTCATTACATATCCTAAGACACTGTTGAACTCAGGAAACAAACTGAGGGTTGCTGGAGGGGAGGGGGTGTGGGTAGGATGGGGTGGATGATGGACACTGGGGAGGGTATGTGCTATGGTGAGTGCTGTGAATTGCGAAAGACTGATGAATCACAGACCTGTACCCCTGAAACAAATAACAAATTATATGTTAATTTAAAAAAATTTAAAAAGTGATAGTCACTTAAACCATCCTGTGGACTGTATGTTATTTTCACCCCCATTTTACGGATGCAGAAACTGAGATCTAAAAGGTAGCATAACCCCCCTTAGATGGGCAGCTGTTACATGGCAATATCCAAATGCTTGCCGTCTGACTCCCGACCACAACCTCTCCATCACTTCTCACACTGTTATAAGTGGTTTTGTTATATGATTTCATTTAAGCATCACAAAATTCTTATTTAGAAGGCTGTTGAGAAGTCCAGAGTGGTTAAGAAGCTTGCCTGTCTATTAGAAGTAGACCATCCAAAGCCCTGATTGTCTACATAAACCCTAATTCTCATTTCTTGACACCACATTTCATAGTAACTATAGAAAACTTCAAAATTGATCCATGATGCCATTCAACACCTACCATAGGCAATGACATTCATTTCCTCACAAATGAATGCGCACTACGGAGAGCAGGAAGCCATGCAGTCTATGTGAAAAAGCTCAAGGAAAAGGCTGATGTCAAGTGGGCCTTCAAGACACCGGAGGGGCTTCGGGGACTCCTGGGTGGCTTGTTGGTTAAATGTCTGTCTTTGGCTCAGCTCATAATCCCAGAGTCCTGGGGACGGAGCCCGACATCGGGCTTCCTCCTCAGTAGGCAAGTCTGCTGCTCCCTCACCCTCTCCCTCTGCTGGTGTTTACTCTCTCTCTTTCTCAATCTCTTCCTTTCAAATAAATAAATAAACTCTTAAAAAAAAAAAAAAAAGACATTGGAAGGTCTTTTGTGTTCTGAAAGGAGGGTGCTTGGTATGTCCGGTAGTAAGCCCAGAAATGCATAAAACCTGTGCCTCAGGAAAGAACATAACACATTTTGGAGCCAATGATAATTGAAGGCTGCACTTTTATACTTTTCCCTGAGAGATATTTTGCACAGTTTGGCAAGGCATCAGATCTTAGATGTTTAACATCTAAGTGTGCTTTAAAACTGTCCTCTGTGTTCTGAGGCACAGTTCTGGAATCGAGTCCAAGTAGAAACAAAGTCCAGGTTAGAACTACCACTAGTTAGAACTAGGTAGTTAGAACTACCCCAGAGGGCTGCGAATTTCTCAACAAGGTGGGTGCTTTTTGAACATTGAACATTATTCTTAACATGCTTAATTTGTAATGTGCCACTTGTCTCAGAATAGTTTCATTCAAAGGGGATGCTTAGGCAGTTCTCCTCCATGATGTAGTTATGGACTGTATTAGTCCTTCTAAAATACAGTTTTCTAAATCTATCTCGATTGAATTCCATCACCATTAAATAAGACTATTCTTTTAAAATGCCAAGAGACAGTTTAAAATGCAATTTACCTACAGCCTTTCTGTTGCAATCCAAACAACTCGCTGTGACTGCAAAATCATAGATGAAATAATGGATCGATTCACACTCCTTTCTGTTTTTCTTTCTGTCTTGTTTGTTGTCAAAATTTAAATCATGGTTTGTAATTTAATTCTGTGATTCTAGAAAGCATGATGATCTGATGCTATTCATTTGCTTTTAAATAAAATCACACTGATGAATATGTATTGGGAATTAGTTATTTTCCAACTTTATGCAGCTCTTGTAGAACTCAACTGCCAACAATTAAGGCAGAAATACTTACTAACAAGAAGAGTTTAAAGAGATAGAGCAAATTCTAGAGAAAATGTCAAGGAGGGCCACCGAGCTCAACTAAGAAGTATATTATCAGATATGATGATTTGTATGTGGCAGCAAAAGAAATAAAATACCCTAATGAAGCACATGCCATCTGAGCTGAATGACACCCCTAACCTGACACCTCCTTTAAGCCGGGCACCAAGCTTGGGGCTGGAATTACAAAAGTGAGTGCTATGCCTATTGCCTGGGAGACGCTTTTGGTTTGGGTCTTTTGAATCGCGTTTGTTCCTACTAGTAAAGACCTGCAAAATTCACTTTCACTTACCAGGTTTATTGTTTGATGGAAAAAGAAAACTTGGCACCTGATTCTGCTCTGCCTGACTTCCAACTGGAGTTCCTTCTAGCTTTCTAAATTACTTGGCACTGAGCAAGGCTCTTCTGCCAAAAAGTGAATGACTCAATATTTGAAACCAGGCACATCAGCAAAATCCAGACTGAACCTTGAAATCACTTTGATTCAGATAAAATGAGTCACCTGTACCTGGAAGGAAATTACTTATTACAAAAGATAATAGACTGGAAAATGGGGGAAAAAATAGAGAAGGGGCTCTAAGTAGCTTTAGTAGCAGAATTTTCATTGTAAATGTTGATGTGTTCTAGAAGATGACTTATAAAGGCTCAATATATTTTAGAATAAATGGTATTGAAGCTTTGGGAAAATCTGAATATACAGTCACATGTATATAAGTACATATATGAATATATATGGATATGAATATATATACACATATATGTTTACATTTATATATATATGCATACACACACACACACACACACACACACACAGAGATACATTCATATTTTCCCCAAGGCTCCTACTAAGGCTTCATTTATTCTTAAATAAAGATTTAAATTCTTAAATTCTTATAGGACATACATAGTGGGATCTGTCAATCTATCTACCTACCTACCTACCTATTTCCCAATATGTATGTCCCATACTATACCCAGATTAATTTAAGCCCGATAACCTTTTTTTTTTTTTTTGAGCTGACTGGCATTTTAAACAAGAAGTGAGAACAGGGAAAAAACTACTACTCTTGTAACTAATTAATTACTTCATCCATCCATTCATCCACTCAGTTCAATATACATTTATTGAAAGCATACAATACATGAATAATCTGGGAGTGTTGAGGATATGGAAACAAGTAAAAACCGTACTCTTTTCATGGAACACACAAACTAGTAGCTCAGAATGATCTGTAAATAATAATTTGCAATACAGATATGTCTATAGATCTCTATTTTTTATGTTTATGGCATGTCAAGCAGGAAAATAAAATTGTTGTCTTGCGGCATGGGGCCTGAGACCCTTGCTGAATCAGTACTCAGTGTCTGCATAGAAACCCCACTCATATATCCTCCCAGATGCACCATATTTAGAACCATCTTTAAATTACCAACCAGCTGGGGTGCCTGGCTGGCTCAGTCCATTAAACCTCTGCCTTTGGCTTGGGTCATGATCCCAGGGTCCTCGGATCGAGCCCCGCATTGGGCTCTCTGCTCAGTGGGGAGCCTGCTTCCCCCTCTCTCTGCCTGCCTCTCTGCCTGCTTGTGATCTCTCTCTCTGTCAAATAAATAAATAAAACCTTAAAATAAAAATAATAATAATAAATTACCAACCAGTTACAGCAAGATAATAAAGAATTGTTACTTCCCATTCTCATAAAGAATTGGTATGTAGTATGATATATATAAGATATAAATGTAATATGATATATAATACAATCTCAAAAAAAAAGTAATACATATCAGAGGAACACAAAGGCTTGCTTGAGATAGTAAATTACTTCCCATGAAACTAATAAGAAACTTTTCAGTATAGTTACTAAATAGTATTATGAATTTGTTTATATACCACATACTGAAACTAGTTTCCTAAATTACTTCCTATATTCCTTTTTAAAAAATTGTATATATACACAATGGAATACTAGGCAGCCATCAAAAGAATGAAATCTTGCTATTTGCCATGACGTGGATGGAACTAGAGGGTATTATGCTAAGTGAAATAAGTCAATCAAAGAAAGACAATTCTCGTATAATCTCTCTGATATGAGGAATTTGAGAGGCAGGGCAGGGGTTTGGGGAGGCAGTGAGGGAAAAATGAAACAAGATGGTATTGGGGAGGGAGACAAATCATAAGAGACTCTTAATCTCAGGAAACAAACTGACGGTTGCTGGTGGAGAGGGTGGTGGGAGGGATAGAGTGGCTGGGTGATGGACACTGGGGAGGGTATGTGCTATGGTGAGTGCTGTGAATTGCGTTAAGACTGATGAATCACAGACCTGTACTCCTGAAACAAATAATACATTATATGTTAATAAAAATTATGTATACACAATTAATTAAATGTGATTCCCAAGGTGTTAATTCAATATTGTTTAGAATTTTACTATAAAATAAATAAGGACATAGAGGGCAGTCTATGACTGTTGAGTAATTTATCAATGAGAACCTGTATAAACAAATTGAATTGAATCTTGTGGACCACATTTCATGACTTAAAGACAATAGTTCTGAAGTCTCTCTTTTTGTTTGCTTGTTTTTAAGATTTCATTTATTCTTTTGACACAGAGAGAGAGAGAGAGAGAGCGAGAGAGAGCAAGAGAGAGCACACAAGCAGAGGGAGCAACAGGCAGAAGGAGATGGAGAAGCAGACTCGCTGCGGAGCAGCGAGTGATGTGGGGCTTGATGCCAGGACTCTGGGATCAAGACCTGAGCCAAAGGTAGATGCTTAACTGAGCCACCCCGGCGCCCCTCTCTGTGGTTTTAAAAGCACCTTTTTTGTTGTTATGTTTATATTTACATACAATAAAATAGGTGTTTTTGTACAGTTCAACTATTTTTTATGTGGAGTTTTAGCACATGTATAAATTCATGTAGTTACCATCACAGTCTGGATACAGACAGTTTGCTCATTTCCTGAAAATTCTCGCATGCTGTCTTTTGCAGTCAAACCTTCCTCCACTTATAACTCCTAGTAACCACTGACCTGCTCTCAATCACTACAATTTTGTCATTCCCAGATTATCAGGTCAGTCTGGAACATCTTTTCTTGCCAGGAACATCCTTCCAACCTTTAACCGTACTTTTACTTCCATCCCCATCTCCTTCTGTCCATTTTCCATAGCTCAATCAGAGTGCTCTTAAGCTGTAATTATGATCATATCAAGTCATTACTTAAAGGCTTCAAAGCTTTGCCCTATACTTAGAGTAAAATCATTATTTTCCCTGTGAGTATTAGGTAGAATGTTGCAAGTGATTCTAACAAATGAACTTTAAGGTATGTAATAGCATAAAGATAGGACCATTTTATTCTCTGCCCCGGTAAAGTCTAAAATATTTGTTTTCTAATGGAAAGGGGACTCTCCTGCAAGTGTTTGTTCAGGAATTCAGGCTCCTCAGTGTTGAATTCTGCCATCGTCTCTGTGCAATACCCAAGTTTGGCATGATTATCTTCATCAATCACGCAGATTGGAAAATAAGCAATAGCTCCTCTTTTTCCCCAAATGAACCACACTTTGCCTATTTGCTTTTTTTATCCTGGAGATAAGGGGATTAGTGTTCTACTTTCTGTGATGACCCTGGCATTCCCTCAGCCACACTACCCATACTTCTGGTCCTTACTGCATTCCTTGACTTGTTTCTTGGAATAAGCCAATGAAACATAATAACTGAATTAGACTGTATGTGTATCTCCTTGATTTCTATCTCTTTCCTTGTTACAATGTAATATACAAAGCAGGGAATGTGTCTTTCTTGCTCCCTACTGAATCTTAAAAGTCCACTACAGTATCTGGCATGGAGTAAGCCCCAAATAAATACACTTTAACAACTGAACTTGATAAGGAAAACCAACAAGATTCTTCTTCTTACTGTCAGGTCCTTTGCCTTGTGTCTGTCAGTACTTTGTTCTAGGGACATAACCCTTCATTCTACTGTGTTATATATATAACAAGCGGAATCAGTAAACATAGACCGAAAATCAAAAAAACCAACACGTAACCATTATTTTGAAAACAAGCTGCTTTCAGTTGAATCTTGCTCTCAAGCTTATATTGACTTAAGAAACAATAATCATGCAAATGGTGGGGGAGAGGAAAATAATGTAGTGCAAGTGTTCTAAAGCCCTGAGGCAAGAATGCGTTTTGTAATCTTTAGGGTCTATGGTAAAATTATATATAACTAACAAGCCCATATTGGAGAGGAGGAAAATACCCTAAAACACTAAACCGAAGCAAAAGGAGAGAAATAGAAACAAAGAACACGCGTTGAAAACTAATAGTAAGATGGTAAATTGAATCACAAAAGAAATCACAATAGTATGACAATCTGACTAAATGCTCCAGTTAAAAGAGACAACCTGCTATGACCACAACAATATGCTGTGTATATGAGGAACATCTTAAATAAAGGATACAAAAAATAATGGAGAAAAGTTATATGACATAAACAATAGCCAAAAAGGAAAGCCAATGTATCTAAGAAATAGAGTATCAGTGCAAAAAAAAATACCAAAAGAAAAAAGAAAAAAAAGTTTCATAATGTTAAATGTTTGAATTCACGAAGAATATAAATAACATAAACGGAACATATAACATGTAACAGAATTGGAAGGAAAACCATCACATACAAGCTAATCTGGGAAATTTTTCGTATACCTTTCTCACCACTTGACCAAACAAACTAAAATCTTGCAGAGATTTGATCAAAAGAAGCTTGAACTAAGTGATATATACACACAACAATTGGCAACGGCAACTGAAACAGTTGCTTCAAGTATACAAACGACACTCCTAAAAATCATCCATATGCTAGGTCATAAACCAGGGTTCAACAAATTCCAAAGGCCCGACACCATATAATGTAGTTTTTCCATCAGAGCAGAATTAAGCTTTAAACAAATGCAGAAAGGCTCTAGAGAAGCCCCCATGTGTGTGGGAATTAAATACACATTTAAGCGTTGCTTTGATTTTCCCTGGAGAGTTTATAGTCTCAGCTGGCCTCATCATTACTTCAACATATTTGACCATGTTTGAAGATTAAACCCAGATCATCAGCACAGAAGAAACAGACTATAGGACCATGGCTGACAGTATGCTAAATAGTTAGATTTAGTCAACTAAAAAAATCAGCTAACCAAAAACTTGGTTAACGTAGGTAATCTGTTTTAGCATCTATCTCTCTATCTTCTATCTACTATTTATGTATTTATGTCTGTATTTATTTATCACAAAAATTGAATTGGATAATGCTTATTAAACACTTAGGTCAGTTTCCGGCACATATTAACCACTGTATATACTTAAGATATTACTATCATTCTTTTGTTTGTTGTTTTTTTTTTTTTTAAGATTTTATTTATTTATTTATTTGTCAGAGAGAGAGAGAGAGCATAAGCAGGGGGAATTGCAGGCAGAGGGAGAAGCAGATTCCCCACTGAGCAAGGAGCCTGATGTGGGATTTGATCCCAGGACCCTGAGCCAAAGGCGGACGCTTCACCAACTGAGACACCCAGGCTTCCCTCTTATTATCTTTCTTGTTGTATCACCATCATTATCATTAATTTGTATTCTGGGGGAAAAATGAAGTCGTAATTCTGTTAAGCACTCCAATCAACTGACTCGAGTCCACATAGTATCCATCACCGGAAGAATCTCTTGTCCATGGATGCTACCTTCCCCTTTCTTATAATAATCCAAGCATTTCTCAGGGTGCTTTCCTTTTTCGAAAGGGTTAGTTTATTTGTTACTTTCTTGACCTTGGACCCTCTTCTCAACCACTTAGGTCTTTATGATGTAAGGGAAGATAAGCCCCCACATTCCTTTGCTATTATATTAATGAGTATTTCAGATAAAAAAATTTTTTTATCTATTTGTTTATAGCCTTAGGGCTTTCACAGGAGGGCTGTCATTGCAATTTCTGTCATTTGCTGAGTCAGAAATAGGACCATTTGATTACCTGACTTATTGTAGGAGTTGGCCTCATAGTCTCATTTCTTCCTACCCAGAAGTCACCTTGCCACCCTTTCCTAACACTACGTCCTGACTCAATTTACTGTCTTTCAAACCAACAAAGAAGAGACTAATACCTTGGTCTTCTTAGCCTGAACACTGAAAGGATGCCTATGTAGTTTTATGACCTACTGACCATTCTTTTCAAAAATACATGTGGTCAGGCCCCTTAATCAGAATTTCCAGACATGCGGAAATCCACAATCATAACATAAGATTATCTTTCAGAATAGCTGTTTCCAAGTAAGATTACTCGCTTTCTACTCATTAACTAAACTGTTATAAGAGTTATTACTGTATAGATCTAAGAATATATTCTACTTTCCTTTTTAACAAACCTGGGTCTGCCTGCTACTTCAACTAAATAAAGTCCAGATTTCTTAAGTGGCAAAGTCTTTGACAATATTTTAACTCCTACCAATAAGTCTTCATTCTATCTGCCAGAACATCTATTAATTTTTAAACAAGGGACAAAATTTCACATATCAGTTCCTTGAAATATGTGGTTTTTCCCTAAAGTATCTTTCCTTCTATTTGCTTAAGGAATTGTGATAATCTACCTCAAATGTTCTTTCTTGTATTAAGTTTCTTTGACTCAATCTTCATATTCTCACTGAAACAGAAATTAAGTTACAACAATTTTATGTTTAACTGCCATTATTTATGTGTATGTGATTCTGCGTCAACAATTTAAGCCACGTAACCTGAGTTTTTTCCCTCCCTGAAACTTGATTTGCATAAGTCATCATTTGCTTTTATTGGAGGTCTAGGATGAGATGCACTGGGTGATGACTGTTCTCTAGGATTGTGAATTAAGCAGTCAGAAAGCATTGGCTAACTCTTCATCTCCGGGCAGAGCTCATGTAAAAGGAGGTATCCGAAGGAAGGACAAGGAAATTCAAGTTAAAAATAAGAAAGTGGAATCATTCAAATGATCTCTTGATTTATCTCTCCAGGGAATTTGTGTCAAATTATTAAAGATAGGAGAAATATAATGAACTGAATAAATGGGCAAAAATAAAGCACTGTAGGAAACTTACAGTGTGAGTCTGACTGCTTGCCAGTCTAATAATAAAGTTTAACATAATTGGGAGGAAGGTTTGTATTTCTCACTAAAACTTGGCAACGAGGGATTGCTTACAGCAATGTCAACGTGGGTACCACTGAGAGGGAATGACAGAAGCAGAAATTGCTGCAAGAGAATGGATTCCAGTACAAAAAGGAGGTAACACATGGCTGGAAAGAGCACTAAAACTGGAGAATCATCATATAAAGTAGAAGGAAACATCATTCATGATTCACAGGGACTTAGGTGCGCTACTTCTTAAATGAGAATAAGTGACATGGTTGTGGGTCAAGGATATGGTAACTCCATGTCCCAGTTTTCACTGTTGTCCCATATTCCATCAAGTTTAGCAAGTGCCCTGGATTTTTCACTTTTTTTTTTTGATTGAACATTCTTATTATTAATTGCATTAAAATAAACTGAGATGTAATTCATGAAAGTCCACACTGAACTTTCAGTTTCTGCTATGGTCTTAAAATATCATCATGTGATATACATGTACAATAAAAAAAAGTTTTTAATTTCACATGTGGTGAAATATGAAAGAGAACAAATGATAATTTTTACCATATACAAGGTAAGGCACACCTTGGGAGGATAAGCCCCCTATATTCCTTTGTTTGCACCACATTAAGTTTGCATCATAGCCTATTCCAATTTATTAATTTAAAAACGTGTTTTACAGGTCATGATCCCGGAGTCCCAGGATCGAGTCCCGCATCGGGCTCCCAGCTCCACGGGGAGTCTGCTTCTCCCTCTGACTTTCTCCTCGCTCATGCTCTCTCTCACTGCCTTTCGCTCAATAAATAAATAAAAATCTTTAAGGGACGCCTGGGTGGCTCAGTTGGTTAAGCAGCTGCCTTCGGCTCAGGTCATGATCCCAGCGTCCTGGGATCGAGTCCCACATCGGGCTCCTTGCTCGTCAGGGAGCCTGCTTCTCCCTCTGCCTCTGCCTCTGCCTGCCATTCTGTCTGCCTGTGCTTGCTCTCTCTCCCTCTCTCTCTCTGACAAATAAATAAATAAAATCTTTAAAAAAAAAAAAAATAAATAAATAAATAAAATAAAAACATGTTTTAACAATGACACTATGCTATACTAAAATTTACATCCATATTATCCCTGCAAACACAAAGATTAAAGATTTTATCTTTAATATTGAACTTTTTAAAAAATATATTATTTATTTATTTGATAGGCAGATATCACAAGTAGGCAGAAAGGCAGGCATACTGTCCTTTCTTTTAAGGGCCATATGCAAGACACCCTCTGATACAGCAAAATGTGCTCAGAAACATCTGGCTAGGAACAGCTAACTCATTCCCATACTGAACGCTGGTAAAGAAGCATTTAACGCTACTGCTCCTATCAGCCACTTGTTTATCTGTTTACCAAGCGGTTGTCCCAAGGTTCATGCCATGGAGGCCTGAAATGCGTGGAGTCACTAGGCCACCATTCAAGAGTTAGTGGGAAGCATGAGCAAATTATGTTCAGAAAAAGAGACTGAGCAGACTATATGTAAGACACAGTAGTTAATGAGTATTTTTGCTGTGTGGTTTTAGCATGTTTGATGCAAATCTATAACACTACAATGTAAATTTACAAAGTAAACTTTTCACTTATATTTTAGTTTTAAATTATTTTTTAAGAAATTTGGTTGAATACTATAGCCTCTTTTTTAATTAAAAACAAGGAGGGGCTGCCTGGGTGGCTCAGTGGGTGAAGCCTCTACCTTCAGCTCAGGTCCTGATCTCAGGGTTCTGGGATCGAGTCCCATATCGGGCTCTCTGCTTAGGCAGGGAGCCTGCCACCTCCTCTCTTTCTCTACTTGTGATCTCTCTCTCTGTCAAATAAATAAAATCTTTAAACAAACAAACAAAAAAAACACAAGGAAACACCAGATTTCTAATTTAATAATGTATAGAACGATGAACTCACAACATGTACAGAATATCTGTTAATATTAACCATTTCCCATGCGGCTCATGGGGTATCAGTCATAGGATATCAATCATAGAACATGGAAAGCAAAAGAAACAGATCTGCTAAAGAAGCATGGGCACAGGACAGACAAGTAGCTCTGGTTCCTTGAATATAGGGAGTTACTGAATCATTCTGAACACCTATGAAATCAATCAGAGATCTGAGAAAAGAAGTGCTGCAATTCTGCAAATAGCAAAGGAACCACTTTTTGGAAGGTCTTGTAGAAATTTGCCTGATGTACCCCTCAATGCGGTGAAAACCAGGTTCTAGATTCAGAGATGTGCAAATGATCCAAACAGTTATAAAAGCTTGGGAGACAGCTTTTGAACGATTTTCCAAATAGAAGCATCGTTCAGTTTCTACAAGGGGATTCTGCCACCAATCTTGGCTGAAACACCAAAAAGAGCAGTGAACGTAAAGGCACTTCCTTCTGATGAGGAAATTATGCAAAAAGTACAGTGGTGAATGAAATTCACGTAACTAAACCATAGCAGCCACAAAATAACTTGGACCTTTTTCTCAAAGCAATTTAACAATTTTCCTTGGGAGCAATAATTAATTAAAGAGAGAGTGAAAGGAGAGGAGGGAAGAGTGGTAGAAAAACCTCCCTAAATCAGTTCCATTTTGTGAAGAGAGCAAACTAATACACTGTATTTCTTTGTTAAAAACAAAATAAAACAAAACATGGGTACATAAGAACAGTATCAGAAGACAATGTTTTAACATTTGTAGTTGCCAAAAATACATTTATATATCACCCTCTGAGACATGTCTTTACATTTAGGTTAAACAACTATTCTAAATCAATTTCGTTTATTTATTTTTTTCTTAAAGTGGTAAATGATGTCAATTTTTATCAACAACAGAGATGCTTCAAATAGAAAATTGGTTAATTGCAATAACGGTTCAATTTTTTTTATCCAATTTTTTCACCCAGAATAAAGTTTTAGAAAATTTATTTTATTGAAGCTGAAGCATGAAACATTACTGTGAATACTTATAAACATCTGTTAAAAAGTTCAATACTGGGGCGCCTGGGTGGCTCTGAGTTATGGCCTCTGCCTTCTACTCAGGTCATGATCTCAGGGCTCTCGGCTCAGTAGGGAGCCTGCTTCCACAACCCCTGCCCCACCCCCGGCCTTTCTGCCTACTTGTGATCTCTGCCTAACAAATAAATAAATAAATAAATAAATAAATAAATAAATCTTTAAGAAAAGTTCGATACTAAAGATAAAATCTTTAATATTTGTGTTTGCAGTGATAATATGGATGTAAATTTTAGTATAGAATAGTATAATGGTTAAAAAATGTTTTTAAATTAATAAATTGGAATATGCTGTGGTGCAAACAATTCATTAATATTCAAATAAACTAAAGCATTTTTTCCAATTGAAATAGAGTAATAATCTGTGCTTATTAAAAACTCAAATGCATATTTGTACATTGATAATCAAACAGAATAGCTGAACTATACAATTTTTGCACTGAAATGATATTGAATAAAATAAGCCAAAAAATTCTCAGCATGACAGATATGAACATGTGTTTTCTCTTTTTCCCACATAATTAGATTTATGACATATTTTAGCCTGACCCTTTGAATAACTGCTTTGTTAATCAAATGATCTTAGATATTTTTGCAAATTAGATTTTTAAGTTTTGGTACTATTTGGCTTAAAATCAGCAGACATTTGCAAAGCATTTAATAAATGAAATTTCTTTTAAAAAATCAGCTATTGAAAATTTTAGCCACTTCCAATTACTGATAACAAGGTTTGAAATTTACTGAAATTTAACTGAAATTTGAAATTTATCAGGGCAAATAAAAGGGGTATGTACTGGATATGTATGATTCAGTAATTTCACTACTGGGTATTCACCCAAAGAATATGAAAACATGAATTTGAAAAGATATATGCACTCCTATGATTACTGCAGCATTATTTACAATGGCCAAAATGTGGAATCAGCCCAGATGTGTATCCACAGATGAATGGATAAAGACACACACACATATATCTATATCTATATCTATATCTATATATATATATTATATATATATATATATATATATATATATACACTTATATATATATATATAATGTGGAATCAGCCCAGATGTGCATCCACATATATATATATGGGATATATGTGTGTATGTCTTTATCCATTCATATATATGGGATATATGTGTGTGTGTCTTTATCCATTCATCTGTGGATGCACATCTGGGCTGATTCCACATTTTGGCCATTGTAAATAATATATATATGTATATGTATATGTATACTATGTATACATATATATATGGAATATTAGCCATAAAAAAGAATGAAATCTCCCCATTTACAACAACATGGATGGATGTAGAGGGCGTAATACTAAGGGAAATAAATCAGTCAAAGAAAGACAATACCATATAAATTCATTCACATGTGGAATTTAAGAAACAAAACAAATGAACAAAGAAAAAAAAGACAAACAAATAAACAAAACCAAACTCTTAAATATAGTGAACAAACTGATGGTCACCAGAGGGCAGTTGGGTGGAGGTGCGGGGGGATTAAGAGTACACTTATCATGATGAGCACTGAGTAATGTACAGAATTGTTGAACCATTATATTGTAAACCTGGAACTAATACAACACTCTATGTTAATCATACTTGAATAAAAAGAAAATAAGAAAAATAAATTAAATGGGATAAAAGTTTAAATTGTGCTTTATTTATTTAAATAAAGTTACTGTTCATTTAAAATGAACTAGGTCACCTGTACCCCTGGGGATAAAAATATATGTTTATAAAAAAATAAAAAATTAAATTAAAAATAAAATAAAATAAAATGAACTAGGGCTATGATATGTCATAGTATTTCATATTTGTGAAAGGGCCAACATATCAGATATAAAAATAGTTTATTTAATAGGTGATTTGTGTAAAAATACTCCTAAAAAGAAAAATATTGGAAGGGATGCAAAAGACGGTACATGTGAAAATATTTGGCCTGAGGCATTTCTGGAGTTCAAAACACAGTGTTAGGATTGAGACTACCTTTTGCTTTACAGAATCTGCTCTAAATTTATAAGGTATCTCAGCACTTGCAAATAATGAACTAAAAATATTCTTGTCTACTTATAGAGAAGGGTCAGTTTAAAAATTTTTTAAATTTAAAAAAATTCAACTTTGAAAAAAAAATTCAACTTTGAAGTCAATCAGAATGCATTCTATGAGAAATTTTAAAAAACTATAAGATAGTACTGAAAGAAAAATTCAGTACTTTTCAGGAAAAAGGAAATCCAGCCATACAGTGTTGGAGACAGATATATAGCTAAGGAACCAATTTAAGTAGCTAATAGATAGCAAAATAACTTTCCAGCTTCTGTTCTGTTAATATCTAGATAATTCACAGAATCTTTAATGTATAGACATATGTAATTTAGATAATCAACAGTATGAAATATATAGAATTATTTAATTTTTAGGGAAAATTTATTTTTGAAAATGTTTTTAATAGAATTCTTAAAAATATACCAATATAATATTGTCAATTTTAAACAATAAATGTTTCTTGAACATATATATGTGTGTATATGTGTGTGTGCATGTGTGTGTGTATGTGTGTGTCCCTAGTAGGTCTAACTATCAATGCATTCCAGTGTGGGTGATACATTACATAATCATGTTAGATCTAGATATTAGGAGAAAGTAGGGTTTTAACAGTGAAGCAGAGCTAAGAACAAGAAGTGTTTACTTTTATTGTTATCCCGGAGAAATATGGGTTTCACGTGTTTGGGAGTATCTCTCTCCTTTTATCTCTCACAACAGGTTCGATGCTATAGTTATTGTTGTATTCCCAAGCTCAAAACAAAATAGGAAAGGGGTGCCTGGGTCATCAGACTCTTGATTTTGGCTCAGATCATGTTATCATGAAATCAAGTGCCACTGAGTGTAGAACCTGCTTAAGATTCTTTCTCTCTCCGGGTGCCTGGGTGGCTCAGTGGGTTAAAGCCTCTGCCTTTGAATCAGGTCCTCATCCCAGAGTCCTGGGATCCAGCCCCGCATTGGGCTCTCTGCTCAGCAGGCAGCCTGCTTCCTCTTCTCTCTCTGCCTGCTTCTCTGCCTACTTGTGATTTCTGTCTGTCAAATAAATAAATAAAATCTTTAAAAAGAAAAAAGATTATTTCTCTCCCTTTCCCTCTGCCCAGCCTGCTGCCTCTCCCCTGCTCTCTCTCTCAAAATATAAACAACAATAACAACAAAACAAAATTGGAAAAAGAAAGAAAAACCCACCCACAGTGAATGTTTGTTAAATTATTCAGCCCAATTATTCAACTTAAATTTGGCCATTTCCACTTTGGCAACCCATTCAGTGTTTACTCATTCATATTATTAAGAGCCACTGTGAATGGAGGCACTTATTGTTATATGAAAATGACTGCTGTCTGAAACACCGTGAAGACATTGCTGAATAAGATTTGACTTAATCACTGCTTTTGGTTCCCAAATCCTCAAATTATTTCTGCAAGACCAATACATAGTTCATGAGCAACTGTCATAAGAGAAAAATCTTATAGTAAATATCCATTAAGGACTTGCCAGGGGATTTAAGATGTTTTTAGCCATTTCCTAAATATAGGACCCATCCAAATCTAAATTTCTGGGATTTTAAGCCAAAATTATGCTTGAAAAGAAACACTGGGTTTATTTTATTTATTTACTTACATATATGTGCATATGTGTGTGTGTGTGTGTGTGTGTGTGCGTGTGTGTGTGTATATATATATGCATTTTTTGTAGTATTTACCCCAAAGAAGGTAACTCTTTTGAATTTAGTATTCCCATGCTCAAATGCTGAAAAAAATGAGTTTGATGATCACTTGTGATATTATAAATTCATATTTGCTACCAAAATAACTCAGAAATCATGTTCAATTGTTTAACCATTGTGGTATTTTAAAGAAGAATAGTGTCTTAATATTTCAAAAAGAATATCCTAATTGTAGCACTTAAATGAAAATACATTCTCTTCTAAATGTCTTTGTCTGAGGACTATTCTGCTTTTTAAGTAGTGTATGCACATATCACTAGCCTGGTATTCACAATTTCTGTGTGTTGATTCATTCAACAAAACTCGAATAGGCTTCAGACTGGAAAATGGGTAAAGACATTTTGTTACATTGACACTCATTATAAATACCAGATTAACAACATAACTAGTGGAAATGTGGAAATCAAGAAAAGAAAAGTTAAATTATTCAATACTGAATTTCAGTCATTCTCACAATCCATTCATTTTGCAAAGCTTGAAAAAAAAACCAGAAAACTACCCTTATAGAAGAATCAAAGTACATACTGTATTCATATATTTATTTTTGAAAATGAGATTCAACTATCTTTTAGTCATTGTAGAATAAAAAATAAATAGCACGTCTTTATTGTCAAGGAGGTCACATTTTTCTGTGTGTGAGGAAATACTAAACAAAGAAATTGTAATAAACTTATGTCTAAAATTATATAATGCAAAAAAAAAAAAAACAGTCCAAGTTATATTTTTTTAGGCCAGTGGCTCACCATTTTTTGTGAGTAAGAATCACTAGGGGAGCATGTTCAAAAGCAAAGTTTTCTGGACCTACAACCAGAGAGTCTGATTCAGTATATCCATGGTGACAAATCTTGCCAGTTCTCCTGGCAATAAAGGGTTTCCTGGGATGCGACAATAAGTGTTAAAACTAGGATGAACTGGTCACTGGACAGGGCTGGAACTAAAAAGTATTACTCTGAGATTGACTCTAGACAATTCTGATGCAGAATATGTGAGAACTAAGATGACAGACATGGTAGGAGACAATTAAATAGTGTAGGTGATGAGTAAAATGTTTATTTTAACGTTTTATATAAATGTAAATGTTTAGCAACTATGAAAAGAATACCCTGGCATGGGAGAAAACAAGAGTCCAAGCTGTTAGAAAACTAACAGGTAAAACATAATGGTAGAGTGATGAGAGAGTAGAAATGCCGAAGTGGGCTGGTCTCCAGAGTATTTCTAATGCAAAATATATTTACTAGCACTGGAAACAGTACATGTGGAGAGCCACAGATTATTATATAACTTAGTGTTAAAAGTAGACATATTATCTAAATTCTTGAAGACCAGAAAATAAATAGTTTGGGAGTAGTAGACTCCTGAAATGAGTAAATGTTTGATTGTGATATTTTAAAGTCTCCATGACATCTCTTAAGGGTTCATTTTAGTGACTGAGCAGAAAAATTTCTGCATCCCTGGCATAGTATCAGATTTCATTGGCAAAGATGTGCTGCTGAAAAAAATATTTTTTATTTGCTTATTTATGCTTGCTTTATAAAAATCCACAGTCGATGACAAAATGCTTGAGTGATCCAAATGCTTGATTTACTTAAATCCATAATCAATGATGAAATAAAGGTAAAAATAATATGTTGAGTACCACCTATTATTCATTAAACAGTTTAAATGTATTCTACCATTTAATCCTAGCAAACAATACTGAATTGATAATGTTTATACCCTTGGGCATACATTAGGGAACTGATGCTCACAGACATCAAATAACTGGTCTGAGATTTACAGCAAATACTAGATCAAGGATTTGAGCCCATGTCATGAAAGTCCGGAGCATTTGATTTTATGTTCCACACTTGACTTAAACTCATTGTCACCCCTGAAATGTGGTTCTTTATATTAAATTCAAATTTATTTCTGCATTACAATTGATCTCAAGCTTTAGAGACCTTAAGTATAATCTGGGAGAATAACCCACTTCCAGCTGTAACAGAAGGCAATACACCAATAATCCTGCTGAGAACATCCAAAAGAGTTGGTTACTATTTAAATTTAAAGAAAATTCGATGAAAGACATCAGAGAAAATTTAAATAAATGAAGAGATAATTCATGATCATGGCTAGGATGACTCAATATTGTAAAGATGTCAGTTCTTCCCGACTTGACCTATAGATTCAATGCAATCCCAATCAAAATCCCAGCAAGTTATTTTGTGATTGTGAAATTTAAGTGGGAAGCCAAAAGACCTAGAATAGCCAAGAAATATCAAAAGGGAAGAACAAAATTGGAGGACTGACACTACCTGACCTAAAGCTACAGTAATCAAGACAACATAGCATTGGTGAAAAGATAGGCAAATAGATCAAAGGAACAGAATAGAGAGCCCAGAAATACCCACACAAATGTAGTCAACTGATCTTCGACAAAGGAGCAAAGGTAATATATTTAAGAAAGGATAGTCTTACAACAAATAACACCAGAACAATAAAATATCCAGATGTAAAACAAAACAAACAAACAAACAAACAAACCCAATGAAACTAGGCACAGACCTTACATCTTTCACAAGAAATAAGTCAAAATGGGCCATAGATAAAAATGGAATATACTAAACTGTGCAATTTGTAGAACGTAACATAGGAGATAATGTAGGTGACGGGTTCAGCAATGAATTCTTAGAGCAACAAATTCATGATCCATGAAAGAAAAAATTGGTAATTTCAGCTTCATTAAATTTAAAACTTTTGCTCTGTGAAAGACAATGTCAAGAGAATGACAAGTCACAAACTGGGAGAAATATTTGCAAAAGACATCCGATAAAGGACTGTTATCCATAATACACAAAGAAGGCTGAAAGTTCAACAATAATAATCTGATTTTTAAAAATGGACACAAAATCTGGACAGATACCTCACCAAAGAAGATATACAGATAGCAAATAAGCATATGAAAAAATGCTCCACAATATATGATATTAGAGAATTATAAATCTTTTTTTTTTTTAGAATTATAAATCATTAAAACAATATTATGTCACCACTACACCTACTAGAATGGCCAAACTTTAAAACACTGACACAACCAAATGCTGGTAAGAGTATGGATCAACAGTAAGTTCCATTCATTGGTAATGAGAATGCAAAATGACATACAGCCACTTTCAAAAACTGGCAATATCTTACAGAATGAAATACACTCACACTATGTACACTCCTTGGTATTTACTCAATTGAACTGAAAATTTATATCCACACAAAAACCTGCACATAAATGTTAACAGCGGCTTTATTCATAATTGTAAAAACTTTGAAGCAACCAAGATGGCTTTTAATAGGTGAATGAATAAATAAAGTATAACCCATACAATGTAACATTATTTAGCAATAAAAAGAAAGGAGCTATGAAACTACTAAAAAGACATGGAAGGAACTTAAATACATATTACCAAGTGAAAGAAGTCAATCTGTAATGGTTACATACTGTATGATTCCTACTATATGACATTCTGGAAAAAGCAAAACAAGAGATACGTTAAAAAGACCATAGATGGGGCGCCTGGGTGGCTCAGTGGGTTGAGCCTCTGCCTTTGGCTTGGGTCATGATCCTGGGGTCCTGGGATCGAGCCCCGCATCGGGCTCTCTGCTCGGTGGGGAGCCTGCGTCCCCTCTCTCTCTGCCTGCCTCTCTGACTACTTGTGATTTCTGTCTGTCAAATAAATAAATAAAATCTTTAAAATTAAAAAAAAAAAGACCCTGGTTGCCAGGGGTTTAGAGTAACAGGGCTGAATCGGTGGGACACTGAAAATTTTTAGGGCAGTGAAACTTTTCTGTGTGATATTATAATGATACACACACACACACACACACACACACACACAGAGTATGTAAATTATGTCACATAATATACATATATACATGTCTATATATGTATATATATACATATATAATATATATTACATATTATATAATATACATAGTATATATAACATATATGTCACTATTCACACATTAAAATTCGTAGACTCTTCAACACAGAGTGTGAATCCTAATGTGAGCTATGGACTTTAGTTTTTTTTTTATCTCGCCAATGGTAGCAAATGTATCACTCTAATGCAAGATGTTAATAATAGGGGAACCTGGGCAGAGAGAAGATTATATGGGAACTCCCTGTTCCTTCCTTTAAATTTTTCTATAAACCTAAAACTCCTCAAAAGTAAAGTCAGATATGCACACAAAGACTCTGTAATGACATTGTAGAGGGTCTGAAATAGGCAGGATTTGAGAGGAACAAAATCTCAGGCTCATAGAATGATAGAAACAAATGAATTCACCACATATTGGTTTTTCCTTTGAATCTCTAGATACATACTAAACAGACAATGGTGAAAAGACAAGACACCAAGTAGAATATTCCTGAAAAGCAGAGTGCACCTTTTTCGAGTCTTACTATATATAGTAGGGAAACAAACAAAAGAGAAACATTAAAACCCTTCCATGAAGGGTTTAGGAATAAACACTCCAATGTGTCACTTGGGACACTAGGGAGCTGTACCCCAGGAGAGGACCTCATGGAGATGCTGGTAATGTTCTATTACAAGGTAGATCACTTTGTGAAGTTCATCAAGGTCTACACTCATGATTTCTGAAAATTTATGAATGATGTTACATTTGAATAAAATATTCACAATGAGGGGCGCCTGGGTGGCTCAGTGGGTTAAGCTGCTGCCTTCGGCTCAGGTCATGATCTCAGGGTCCTGGGATCGAGTCCCACATCGGGCTCTCTGCTCGGCAAGAAGCCTGCTTCCTCCTCTCTCTCTCTCTGCCTGCCTCTCCGTCTACTTGTGATCTCTCTCTGTCAAATAAATAAATAAAATCTTAAAAAAAAAATAAAAAATAAAATATTCACAATGAAATAATAGAATATAAAATATACAAGGACTGGGGTGCCTGAGTGGCTCAGTTGGTTAAGCGGTTTACTCTTGCTTTTGGCTCAGGTCAAGATCTCAGGGTCCTGGGATCAAGCCCTGTGTCAGGCTCCGCGCTCAGTGAGGAGTTTGCTTGAGATTCCCTCCCTCTCTCTCTGCCCTTTCCCCCTGTTCATGTGCATGCACTCTCTCTAAAGTAAATAAATAAATCTTTATAAATATATGTACAACGACTTCAGGGAAGTAGTTCACTCTAAGGAGGGAAAAAACATCAAAAACTGGTCATGAGATTTTAAATGTATCTATAATATTTTCCTTAAAATCAGTCTCATATGGCAAAAAAATTACTTGTGCTTAACCTGAATAATTGCATCAGCTAACATTTCTTTCTAATTATTTCATGACTTTTTTAATGTTTAAAACATTGTGTTTAATAATATGAAAACAGCTAATAAAATGGAAAGCATTGAGAAATATCCATCACCTGGAATGTTTGCTGAAAATGCATTTCTGACCCCAAGCCTCAGAATTTCCCAATAGTAAGAATGTCTGAGTTATATCTTAGGAATCTAAGTGATAGCAAGCTATTTAATGGGTTACACAAATAAAAACTCTTTTACAGAGTTTCTGCCATTTATTTTTACTTAGAAATTAAGAGGGAGTCTGCTTACGAGTTTTTGGACCAGAAGACGCTTAAGAATCTCTTCTGACTCAGAATTTCTATAATTAGCCTACCTATCCTAGACTAGATTTGTGGTGAGGTAAGAGGAAAGGCAGAATTTGCCGGAGGCCAAATGCGTGAAGGGGTAACTCATTTTGTTGAGAGAGAAGAATTCAGAAGACACCAGTGATGCCAAAGACAAAATTATCTTTTTCAAGAGAATAATTTGTGTTAGGCAAGTGCTTGGTTACTTAGGGAGAAAAAAAAAAACAAACGATTTTATACAAATGCAAATTATTTTATTCCTAAATTGGCTCCTTCTACCATTGTTTTCTCTCATCTTTCCCTTCTGAGACCACCATTAATGCAGGTCACATTATTGGACTGAGAAATGGAAGAACAGAACTAAAACACTACCTTTCCCCCTGGGTAAAGAGCATCACAGTCAGAATGCACAAAAGCTTCAAGTTTTTCTTTACCCCCACATCCCTACCTCCACTCCCAGAGCTCAAATATATCCGTGTTCTTTAAAAAGTCACCTTTGTAGAATTGATTATTTGATTGTTCAAAGTTAGATTGGTGTTGGTGTGAAAAGCAAACAGATATTTCAAACAAGCAGGGAGTTGTGCTGATAGCCAGGTGCCTAGGGATTTATTGTATTATTCTGACCATCTTTAATATTGAAACTCTGCGGTCAAGGTCCTTTTATTTTTAATCCTGAAAGCATTTTAAAAATCATGCAGGCTAAAAGAGATACACAATAGGTTTAGTTACAATTGTATTTTCATGTACAGCTTTATTACCTGGTACATTGCAATGGGAATTTCATCCACAAGTCTAAAAAGTCCCTATTGGTAAATTTTGGTTACATAGTTATCTTTGTAGAGACCCCTTTAGAATCAAATTTACATAATAATGGAATGGCTACAGCGTGCCTTTTCTAATTTAATCTGAAGTGGACCATGAGAGGGCAGTGTATTCATAGTTAGCTTTAGAGAAGCAGAGCCACCTGTGGACAGCAGTTTAGGGAACTCATTCTAATTCAGTTTTCTTGTTTCCCTACAAATTGAGAAAGATCAATTTTTCATGTATATATTCTTGAATTTATTTATTCATGGATTCAATAAATATTTATTAAGCATATACTATACTTCAGGAATAGTGGAAATTAAGGAGGATACATCAGTGAACAAAACAGGCAGGTTCCTTTTCCTTGTGGATTTCAAAAACATCACACAGAGAATAATTATATGTATGATTACAAATTGTGATAATCTGCCAATGGAATATAATTAAAAGAAATGAGGAAAACTTATATTTTATTCCAGCTCTGTCACTAGCAAGAATCTGAATCATATAATGAGAAGAACATCTACTTGAATAAATCAATGTAAAAAATTGTCTTGAATGTGACCCATGTGCTGGTAACTTGTAGCCACTGGGGTTACAGGATTGAAAAAGTCCTTCCTTGACTTCCTGACTTAGAGTGTTGCATTGCATTGGGGCACTTATATATATAGATTATACATATATATATATATATATATATATATATATATATATATATATATATATTTTTTTTTTTTAAAGTAGGCTTCACACCCAGCATAGAGCCCACATGGGGCTTGAACTCATGACCCTGAGACCAAGGCTTGAGCTGAGACCAAGTCAGGCACTCAACTGACTGAGCCACCCAGGAGCCCCAAGGTGGCATTTATCTTTAACAAGGAAACAAATAAATAATAAAAATTTCAAATAATAATAGACTAAAAAGAGTTTTAAAGTAGATCAAGGAGATAGCATTATGTGGAAAGAGACTATTTTATATAAAAAGATCCAAGAAAGCATTTTTGAGAAGTTATCAGATGCACAGAAATTTGAATGAAGTGAGCAAGTCAAAAGATTTCAGGGCAATGCATTATAGTAAGATTTAATGGCAAAACTGAAGATCTTGAGGCTGGACTGATCTCATAGTGTTAGAGAAAGTTCATGAGAACCAGAGAAGCTACAATTAAATGGGCAAGGAAGGCTGGAAGTGGATGGGATAAGCAGAGGGATAGGCAGGGATAGGCAGAAGGTATATAGCATATGGCTTTAAAAACAGCAAGAAATTCCACTTTTATTTTAAGTATAACAGAAAGCTTTTACAGCATTTTGATCCTTATAGAATAATACTATCTCATTAGTATAAACTCAACTCTTACTCTGACTGCTCTGTAGTACACCAATGGAAGAAGGAAGGAAGTCTCTCTGATTTGTGATAGTTTTAATGTAAGACCCTTTTAGGTGTGGATGGGAGGAAGGAAAGAACTGATTCCTAAGTTTTTAACCTGAACAATTGTTTGAATGATTGTGTTATTTATGGAACTGAGGAACACAAAGGTATTGTTGCATAATAAATCATGAATATTATTTGCACACAAGAAACTGGATCTAACTGGAGAATCACACAGTTCTATTTGTCATCTCCTTCCAACTAACTGCTCAATTAAAAATCAAGGAGTCCATCCTTGCTTCATGCCCTTCCTTCACGAACCTCTCAATCTAATTTCACAGCCACTTCTGGGATGTAATTCTGAAGCTATCCACTCCTCTTCATTCCCACTGCTAACTCTCAGGTTGAAGCCATCTGCATTTTCACCCTGGATTACTTAAATTGCCTCTAAACTAAATGCCCTTGCTTTTCCTTTTAACATTTTCCAACATAATGTTCATGTAGCAACCTGAGTAATATTTTTCATATATTAGTCAAATATACTCAAGACTCTTGGTTATCTACTGATCCTATCTTTATAGAAAAAAAAAATCTCTATTTTTTGCAGATTATCTACCATTGCATCTGCTTCATCCAAGTCCTCTTACGCTCACTCTGCTTCTGCCTTGTCCCGGTTAGGAAGCTCATTTCTCGGCTTGAGCTGAGGATATTCAAACCACATTTCCACTTTACAGGCTGGATCCCAGTTAAACTCTGCCCATATGAGGTGCAAGAGGGAGAGTGGGAACTGAAGGATTAGAAAGACGTAATCCTTTCTATTCGCTTACACTTCTTATCAGTGTCACCCCAGCAACGCTTTTTCACCGTAGCACTGACACTTGATTTTAGTTTCCAGGGTTTATCCATATCCCCAGAACCATTGTTATTATGCCCCTCAGAGATATCAATATTAATTATAGAGTGACCTACCCTCAGACTCTAAGCCCCAGCTACAAAGGACCGCTCTTCCATACCTGGAACTTGTAAGAACCCCAGTGTTTTGGCTTCCCCAGCTCTCAGAGTAGAATTGGCGTCTTACCATAAGTAACTCTGTCATAGAATACAGCAATTACTTTTGGCCTATTTTGTCTTCTACCACATGGCTAACCAATTTCAAAACTACTTTATAGTCCTTAAAATAATGAATGTTTTCTGTTGGACTAGAACCTGACTAGAACCTAACTGGTAAGAAAAATAAGGGCCAATGGTCTTCTCTCCTTTTTTTTTTTTTTTTCTTTTTAGCATAAACCAAGCTTATTCCTTCACTGGGGCTTTTTACCTCAGGGTCTACGTATGCTGGCTCTTCATAATATTCAAGGCTCAGCTGAAAGATAACCAGCTGGAAGAGGACTTCCCTAATGACCTAATAAAAAATGGCTCGTAGCACTCCCTACTAGTCTAAATCTCATCCCCTTGTTTTAGGCTTCTTATTTCTCCCATGAATTCCAAAAATTATCATATTTGCTCATCTCTCCTTCAATAAAATGTAAGCTGCTTAAGAGCAACCAGCCTTGTTACCTGCAGAATTTCCAGTGCCTACTACTGTGCCTAGTATTTAGTTGGTAATCAATAAATACTTGTTGAATGAGTGAGTGAATAAATTCTGAACAATGTGTTCTGACTGATAATATCGGTTTATAAATTAGCAGTATGCTCTTAAACTGGGTCTTGAAAATTAAAAAAAAAAAAATCATGAAGACCACATAACATAGGAAACCAGACCAAGGCAGAATATATATTTTGTGTTTATCAAGTTTAAGTACTGGGTCTGATATTTTGATGAATGGCAGAAAAAAAATTTGAATATTTCATTTCGCAAACAGCTAGTATTAACTAAATGTTAAGCAAGGTTCTAAGGACTTTATATTTATATTTATGTTATGTTTTATATGTCTTTTTAAATAAATGTGTTTCTTCCTGACTAGCTTTTTCCATCTGCTCACTCATTATGTCAATTTTTCCTTTAAATCTTTGATAACATTAAATATAGTTAACTTTAGTTTCTCTCCATGAATTCTACCATCCATGTCATATCTAGCTCTATTTCAATTGATTTTTTGCTTCTGATATTGGTTCAATTTTCATCGTATTCTCATGTGCATTGATATTTTTGGCTGTATATTATGGGTACTGTTAATAAGATTCTGAATTTTATTGTCTTCTAATCAACTGGATTAACCTTTGTGTTGGAAAGCATTTAAATTACTGGACAATAAGCTTGATCCTCTCAAGGCTTTGTTCTAGTATTTTTTTTTAAAGATTTTATTTATTTATTTGACAGAGAGAGAGAGAGAGACAGTGAGAGAGGGAACACAAGCAGGGGGAGTGGGAGAAGGAGAAGCGGGGTTCCTGTTGAGCAGAGAGCCCCATGCAGGGCTCAATCCCAGGACCCTGGGATCATAACCTGAGCTGAAGGCAGAAGCTTAACAACTGAGCCACCGAGGTGCCCTTGCTTTAATCTTTCTTAAGGTTGGCTTATAGTAGTGTTTAGACTGAAGATATTCCTGAGAGCTGAGTACATTTCTTTTTTGGAAGTAAGAGTGAGAATAAAAAGAGAGAAATCAGGGGGATAATTTCACTAGATCTGGTGAAGGTTTTATTATAGAAAATGGTAACGCAATGTTTAAAAACATCAGAAGAGGGCTGCCTCAGTGGCTCAGTCAGTTAAGTGTCCGAATCTTGGTTTCAGCTACGGTCATGGTCTCAGGGTTGTGAGATCAAGCCCCACGTTGGGCTCCCCACTCAGCAGGAAGTCTGCCTGAGATTCTCTACCTCTCCCTCTGCTCCTTCCCCTACTTGTGCATGCTCTCTCTCTCAAATAAAATAAATAAGATCTTTTTAACAACTAAATGAAATACCAGGAGAAATCACTGACAACATTTAATGAGCATTTGGATTTAGGGAATGAAGAGACTAATCATGAACGCCCCCCACTACTTTCCCAATGTCTGAAAGGTGTATGAGAAACAATGCACCTGCAACTAATACCATTTCCCCAGAGTATGTAAATTAAGCAGGACAGAGTAATTTATGTTGCCTAACAAATTAAATCATTTCATTGTCTCATTGGCAAAACAAAGTAGTTTTATTTCTTGCTCACAAAAAAGATCTAGAACCAGTTAGTGGGATATAGCTATGGAGGACCATCTATCTTGTATCTGAGCACATTATCTTGTATAGAGTCTTCTATCTTATATCTGAGGACTTTTCTTAAAGCCAAGATGAAGTTAAAGGAATCAAATTTATACAACTGACCAAAACAACTAAAATAACTGGACAAAATACATGAAGCAATGGTTTTTTTTAGAGATTGGACATCAGGCAGCACAGGACAGTGATTTTTGAGATAGGGAAAACAAAGCATGACCAATTTATTGCCTTAAATTACTGCCTACAGAGAGTTGACAAGTTGTAGTTTGGAAAGGGAAATCCAAGAGGAGTTTAGTAATTTTACTCAGGTGAGAAAACAGATCTTGGACTCTAAGGAAGCTAAGACAGCTACAGTTTTTAGGAAAGGATAGAGAGAGAAACACAGAAGATCTTTGGATAGCTGCCTTTTCAAATCGTTAATTGAAAACCAATCAGTATGTGAATAAAAGGAAATTAATCAAGACTGGAAAAAGAATCTCCAGAAACAAACAGAGGGACTACTTCTCAGAGCTCATACATAGTAACTGTTTCCCACAAATCTCAAAGTAAAAACTCACAGTCCAAGAAACTCCTATTAAAGCATATTATAAATAATCAAGCTACTTTGTAGGTCTACTAAGCAATAAGGCACTTCACTATCTCTTTTAGTTCTCATAGTCCTTGTAGCTAGTAACCTTCCAGATGAAATTTATATTTCACTTACAAATGAAAAATCTGAGGCTCAGAGAGGATGAGCAGTTTGCCAAGATCATACAATTAGAAAATTTTCAACAATGGGCTAACTAAGGGTTCCTAAGCCCAGTGTCTAGTGGAAGGAACCACTTATTTTTGTTGTTGTTATTTTTTTTTTCCCAGGTGAGAAAGTCAAGTCGCTGATGGGCAGTAGCTTTCTTCTTTTTTTTTTTTCTCTTTCTAGTTCTAAGTTTTAATGTCAAATTTCAGCTTAAATTTTACATATTTTTATGAAAAAAATGAAGAATCTTCATAGGACAACTGAACCACATACTCTTTAAATAATAGTCTCAGCCTATTAGAATTCATAGAAAATGTAAGTGTACTGAATACATAATTGCAGACAGAAAGTCACAGTCAATGAGAAGCATTAAATTGTAATTATAGTACTTTATATTACAAACCAGGAATTGTGTTAGTTATTTTCTCAAAAGTAATATATACAAAGGGTTTTTTGGTATTCAGGCAATGGGAGTGGAAAGATCATCATCAAAGATAATAGCTTTGAGTCAATAAGCCTAAAAAAAATCTTATTTTCAACATTATATGAATGTAATTTAACAACCAAGTATCTTGCATGTTCAATCAGTCAATTGTTTCACTAAAGTACTGTGCGAAATAATGCAATTTTACTCAAAAAGTCCCTCCCATAGTGCTCGCTTTGGCAGCACATATACTAAAAGTCCCTCCCATAAATTTAGGAAATGTAATTGACTTTTATCACCTGGCAGATAATATTTACCTGAACACCTTAAAATGGAAAGAGGATAGCAGTATCTTGAAAATGACCCTGTACTGATTTTTTAATCAAAACTCTCATATTATTTTAAAAATAAAAACAAATATGTCTTTATTCATCAGAAAACATCTATTTATTGCCTACTATGTGTTGGACATAATGCAAAGTGCTAGGGATACCTAAGTAACATAAGTCTCAGTTCTTATTTTTGAGATCTCATAATATGTTTGGAGAGGCAACAGACTAATCATAAGGGACATAAGAAAAAATAGAAATATAAGAAAAATAGAATATAATTAGGTATATTCTACATGATACTATAATGTCATTATACATTTGTCCAAACTAAAAGAATGTACAACACCAAGAGTGAACCCCAAGATAAGCTATGGACTTTGGGGGATTATGATATGTCAGTGAAAAGTCATCAGTTGTAACAAGTGTACTGCTCTGGTGGGGTGATGATAATAAGGAAGCCTAAGCAATTCTGGGGGAAAGGGGCATGTGGGAAACCTCTGTACCTTCCTCTCAATTTTACAGGGAACCTAAAACTTCTCTAAAAAAATAGTTTTTAAGAGAACACATCATCAGGAACAGAGTATGTTCAATATAGTCTCTTTTTTCTTAAAGATCCACACCTTAACCCTCTTCATCCTGCTGTCTTCCTGGGAGGCTGAACTTTAGGGATTGAACCAATGGGATCACTAGCAAGAAACAGGAGGGTAGAAGGCAAATGAAGTATTTATTGTCCCAGTCTTCTCTGACTGACTTGCTTCAGAATGGTTGTGCTTTGGCTGACTCCATATTGCTACTCTCATATAGATTTAGCAATGATTCATAATTTCTTTAAACCTTAGGATGGTGAGAGTGATTCATGAATGCTACTGCTAGGGCATTGTACTGTATCACTTTAGTTTCCTTAAATTGCATCCACATCATTAAAAGTGGGTGCTTTATTAAATTGTCTTCAATTACTAAGTCAGAATCCTATTAGTTTCCTGCTGTGACCCTAATAACATAAGCATGTACAAAGTGACATGGGCAAATAAATGAGGCACATAAATGAGTGAGAACCTAGCACTTTCTGGATTGTCAGAGACTTCTAAAACCCCTCCAGAGGGGCGTCTGGGTGGTTCAGTGGGTTAAAGCCTCTGCCTTCAGCTCAGGTCATGATCCCAGGGTCCTGGGATCGAGCCCCGCATCGGGCTCTCTGCTCAGCCCTTCCTCTCTCTCTGCCTGCCTCTCTGCCTACTTGTGATCTCTGTCAAATAAATAAATAAAATCTTAAAAAAAAAAAAAAAGAACTGCTTTAAAACCCCTCCAGAGTCTATGAAAGAAAGAATCCTGAAACTTGAGAGTAGCCTGGTTTTCCCAAGTCCAAAACAAAGCAAACTGTTGAGCTTGTTGGAGGAGAGTTAATTGGTAAAAATTAAGGTTGGTGGATAGTTTTTTGCCAATTACAAACAGAGCCTTTGAAATAAAATGGCCTGTACTTCCACTATTATAAGAACGAAATGTTCTGTAAATCTGCAAGACTTCATTATAGATATTCTTGATCGTCATTTTCCAATTGCTTTGCCAAAATAAAATCAATGCCAAGATGAGATTTGATAACTATACCCAAATGCCATGGTGAAATGCCATTTTCTTTACCATCTTGGTTCGAATGTTTGCCAAGAATGACGTTAATTAGGCAAAAAGAACCCAAAACCCAAAGAGCCAACTTTTAAGTTTTTCCTCTACTCTGAAAGAGAATCTTAATCACTTTCATGACTTTTCATGACTAAAATGACTTACAATAATCATTTACAATACATCTTACTGCCTTCTGAAATTTTGGAAAGAAATCTTAAAAAGACTACAGAGCAAGCTGTCTTTTAGATATCTGTGAGTATGGATTAACATAAGAGATGAATCAGAAAGTGATTATTGTGGTAGGACCATCTGATACAGGCCAAGGCTGGACAGGGGTTCAGAGAATTGGCTACCACAGTTAGCTCCAGAAGGGCATTAATTCAGGCCCAGTGTGTGATACAGTGAAAATATGTCAATGCTAATTCTAGAAATGGTCTTAATTGACATATCCAGCCACACTGGGCACATTTGGAATCAGTTAATATTAGAGAACAAGACAGATGGCAAAATATTGGTTGGAGGTCATGAGGGCTGGGTCCAGTCCAACGGAGAGGATTATTTTCTTAGGAGGTAAGTAGGCTGTCCCAGTCCTGGTCAACAAATTAGAATGCAGAATAAGACATGACTTCTTTTTGAGGGCTGTGTGAAGGGAAGCGGGAGGAGGTCATGTGGATTCTGGACTAAGTAGTAGATAAGAAAACTGTTCAGGTTCCATAAATGAAGGCAGTATACTCCGTGTGTGGGTGGTTTAATACTGAGATAAGGAAGAATAAGATAAGGAGGGGCAAACATTGATTCAATGTAAAAAGATCACCCTGTTTTCCAGGACCAAGACCAGAGCAACTGGAGCCTGCCTTTGGCTGTCAGCAAAGGATGAGATGGAAAACCAGTGTCTGGGTGTATTAGAGGCAAGACCCATATGGCTAGAAAATAAGGCAAAGATTACAAGAGAGTTCTATAAAAATACCCTTTGCTTCTGTTGTATTGAGTCCAGGAAAAGAAGGAAGCCCAAGTTCCCAAGGAAGGGACATGCTACAGGGCAGTAAACACCACTGGTGAAGTGATAAGCTCACGTATTTGCAGACAAGTATATAAACCACATTGTTGGAAATGCCTTTTTCTAATATTGGTAGACCTGAAAGGTAGCAAGTTTTATTTACATACTAATTTCTAAGGCAGTGATTTAGAGCCCTTCAGAAGGGATGGGAGATTAACAAGCATGTCCAATGAGTAGATCTACGATGGTGACAAAGAAATTTCCTTCCCAAGAAGTACAGTTTATTTCTTGTGCAGGTATTTTGACCCTACAATTTGGTCTTCTCATTCTGGGCAAAGTCTAATGACTGAAAATTCCTTCCAGAATAAATATCTATTTTTAAGGACATATAAAAGGAATTAGGTAAAAAGACTACTCTGAAATAAATCTTACAATGTACATATATATGAATTACTTTTCCAATCATAAGCAGATTTACTCAAATTAAGTTACAAATGACAGTCATTAACTAACTGTAAAGAACACACTGTGAACTGAATCCCTCTTTATCAAATGCTTTTGATTCCATGTGGCTGAGAGAAATGTCTCTACCCTCTGCCCTGACAGTATCCACATCCTCATCTTCCTCCCAGCATTCTTTTCTGTGCCTTACACTGTGACCGATGTAAACGGCTTCTGTAAGGTGCCTACTTTTATGAGCGTTCTTATACCGATTACAGAGGATTCTCAGCCTTTCTGAAACCTACAAAATTCCGTGTTTTGAGTAATTTTTAACAATACACAGGTTCCTTAGCCATGTTTGCATCACCTTGGTGTCTTTGTCATAGCGACATGTGTGCCCCTATTTTTAAGGAACTAGTCTGCTCTATCCAATATGCAGGCTATTCATCATACAGGTATCACCAAGCAATTCTCCCATATTGTGTGTTCACCCTCTACGTCCCTGCATCGAAAATGTGTGTCCTCTGGAATTTCAGTTGCCAGATCTTTAGAGTGGGACAATACTTTTATTTACCCTTCTTGTTGCTATGCAGATAACATTAGCATAAAGAATATAAAATGAGCATCAAAATCCATACAAAATGAAAAATGAATGTTAGCTATTATTGTTGTCATATATATTGGCAATAAAGTCTATAGAACACCTAGAACTGTGGTCATATATACTGGCAATAAAGTCTATAGAAGTTTACTATTAGTTTACATCTTAATGTTTATTATATGTGTATTATATTTTTTCTATACATTGGGAGCAACAGGAATAATATGCTGAACAGTAACTATGTATCAACCCCACAAGTAAGATAATTTCATTGAAATGGTGAATTCTTGATACAAGTAAAGTTGTATCTATAGATAACAATGTTCCACTTCTAAGCACTTATATGCTAAATATATCACTTATATGACTGTCATATTTAATTTGCACAATAAAATGTAAGGCAGGCACTATTATTATACCACCTTTATACCTTAGAAAATTGAATTGCAGGTCAATAAAATAACTAGACCAAAGTCACAGAGATAGTTTGAAAGAGAACTCCTACTTGAATCATGGCCTACTGGTCTAAAATGCATACTCTTTAAATAGGAACATGAATAATTTTAAAAATAATATTTAAGTGTACATAAGTTCTTTCACAAGCTAGAAAGACCTTTCAGAATGTTTTTATTCATCTGACTAAAAGATGCCAAGAGTCTATTTTGCCCTCTACCTCATTTGTGCTCACAATCCAAAATTCCCATGGATAGTTCAAGGGACCTTCAGCTAGAACTGAACCCCTTCTTGTGTTCAGACCTGCTATTAATTTAATCATACTAGCTGAACTTCCTCAAAACTACTTTACTAGGATAATAAACCAGTGCTTTCTTCTGATAATTTAAATCCAATAGTTAATAAACTAGACTTTTTTCAACTTCATTTAGATAAGATGTTTTTCTCCCATGTAGACAAAGTTCAGAGTAACAATTTTCATTTTTGTTTTTTATTTCTCTTAATACGAAAAGTTAATTTTATTACTGTTTTAATTGCAAATTGTTCAGCCTCAATCTTCAATCAAGGACTTTGTCATATGTTTAACCTTATCCCATGAGGACACACTGGTATTGTCAGTAATGTATCATTGAGTTGATTAGTAAATTATGTCTTGCCCAATTCTACAGTAATCTAAGAAACGAAAAATTAGAGAATACAATGACAGTTGTTTAACAAAAACTGTGCTTTAAATAGCCCACTCCTTGTGAATACTGTGTGGTACGCAGCCATTAAAGTGACCCCCCGTCAGCCCTCCCGGTGATCCCTACCCACCTGGTATACATGCCCTTGTATAATTTTCTCCCTTTACTCAGGTGTAGACTGGATTTATTCACTTACCTACAACAAAAAAAATAATAGCGGAACTGATAAGCAATCACTTCTAAAACCAGCTGATAACAACAATGGCTTCACTTTGGGTGCTCACTCTCTCTCTTTTCTGCTAGACTCTTCACTTTGGGAAAAGCCCCACCGCTTATGAAGCAGTTCTGGGGAGAGACCAGCAGGTGAGGAACCAAGGCCTTCTGACAACTACACAGTGAGCCTGTAAGTGAATTCTTTTGCCAGCCCAAGCTGAAAATGAGCCCTCCTGAGAGACTTTGAGATAATCAGTTATGCTGTGCCCAGATACCTGACTCATAGGAACTATAATTTAAAGCCACTGCATTTCAGGGTTATTTGCCATACAGCAATAGAAAACTAATATAAAGGTATTTGAAACAGCAAGGCTATCCATTGTGTTTTTCACAACAGCTAGATTATCATGTCTCTCCATCAAAATCCTTTTGTTTAAATCTTCAGCAGGAGTTATGAAGCAGCCTGGTACAACAAATAATTTTGGACTTGGAGTCAAAAACTCAAGAGTTGACTCTTGGCTTTCCTATCTGCTTCAATAACACTGAGTAAGTGACTTCAGTTCTTGAACTTTGGTTTGCCCATCAGTGAAATAAAAATTTTGACTATACAATGTTTACGACATTTTTTAAATTCCTACTGAAAGCCTTTTCTAATATTCACAGAAGTCTTATTGTCTTATTTCCTGAAATACCAATGAAAGATAAAGTCTTCACTGTTAAGGACTCTATGGAGTGGGGAAATCAGAAGATATTCAACCAAAATACTTGACAAAATCTTACCACTCATTGTTTGTAAAGTTTAAAGGAATAAATAATTGAAGGAACGACTTAACCTGAATTTTGCATCATAACGAGAATTTCAAATGCTGAAAAAGAAAGAGGCAAGTCCGTTGCCATGAATGGCACAGTGAAGGTACAGACATGAGAATTTTTATGGGGGTATTTACAGAGGAGTGAGATGATGTGATGTACCAGGGAGTGAGAATAACAGCTGGTTAATAATGAGACACGAAGAAAATACTGGAGACAAATAAATTATTCACCTTTGCCAAAAATTTTACTGGATACGGCACTGCCAATTCATATTCATAAGTCTGAAGAAGACAATTCATTAGCCACGGGATGAAATGGGACAAAGTAAATTGGAATGTGAAGTGACATTTTGAAAATATATAATGAAATATAATAATTGGCCGTGTCAAACTCTGTCTATAGAGTTGACAGCTAAAAACACCAAAATATCAGAGTACTACTCTAATTTTGCATTATTCAGTCATTTTACTTCCTTTTTAAAGAAGACACAATAAATGCTGATGCAGAATGAAGCATACCTGGATAGCTAGACAGATTTTTGCTGAGACAGATTTTTATGAGATTTTAAAAACACGTCAGGTTTATTCATACAGGACACAACAATACATATTTAGAATAAAAGCATATCTTATTCAAGTAGCTACAGTAACTTATGGAGGAATTATTTAATTTAGGACTTTGGACAACAGGATGATGGAGTGGAAATAATGGGACTGAGACTGTGAAATTAGGATTGCATAACGTATTATATATGCAAAAATAGGTATATGCAAACATAAAGTTAATTAATTAATTAATTGTCTCAGTAAATAATTAATAGTAAGCATAGCTGAAGAAATATTAACTGTCTGGCTAAGTCTGAACTCTTTTGTGTGTATGTTTATATCCTCTTGTGTGCTCCATGTCATTTATATTTATACTTCATCCAGGCTAGACGAATCGTTTTGTTATATCTGAACCTTTAGTTCAATGTCTGCTTAACCAACTATTTAAAGCAAGCCTAGGGGGGGCGCCTGGGCGGCTCAGTTGGTTAAAGCTTCTGCCTTCGGCTCAGATCATGATCCCAGGGTCCTGGGATCGAGCCCTGCATCGGGCTCTCTGCTCAGCGGGGAACCTGCTTCCTCCTCTCTCTCTGCCTGCCTCTCTGCCTACTTGTGATCTCTCTCTGTCAAATAAATAAATAAAATCTTGAAAAAAAAAATAAAGTGAGCCCTGAGTACTGGTTTTATCAATATGATTTGTATGAAGTTTTTTCTGGGAGTTTTACTTATTATTTCAGGAATAGATTCTGTTTACTTTCCTTATGTAGGAACCTTGTTTTCTAACCTCTTTTTCTGACTTTCTATAGAAGACAGGTTCTGTGAAAGCAGATTCTTTCATTAAATTGCTGAAAGGCTTACACTAAGATCCTCATAAAAATATAACATTAACACACGCCAAAGATTTAACTCTTTAATGAAGAAACCAGTAAAATATTACAATTGGTCAAAGAAAAATTCAAAGACACACACACACACACACACACACACACACACACACACACACAAAGTGATCATAAACATTAAAATGAATGTGCTAATGGGGGCAAAGCTGGTCCTTATCTGTAGGAAAAAATTAATTGTGCCCAACCAGACAAAATCTATTTGCATTCCTCTAGACAAGGATAATTTGCAGTACTATCAGTTTTCTACAATTAATAGAGTGATGGAATGGCTCAAAGACTGACAGACAACCCATTTCGAAGACACTCTACAAAAGACATCTAATAATCCTCCTTGCACATTTCAAACTCTCACTGGTTTTCCTTAGAGAACAGTGACAAGGATACCCTGGGACTTCTTACCTAGCACCAGCAAAATATCCTTCGGGCATCAGCAGTATGGAGAAGTCAATTGCTTGACCATTTTATATGCATACTATATATGCTACATGGCTTAATACTTTGGGGACAGGTATATTTTCTCACTACATGTGCATGTGTTCCATTTGCTTCCTTTTTAGTGACCATTATACAGCACCAAAGGGGCTATTCATCACCATTTTATTTGTGTTTTGGAAGTCTTGACATCCCAGCCTATCCTGTTACACTAGGACTCCCCTAAAGGACATCAGAATCGGAGAAAGTTACTTCTTAGTTATATTATTCCTGCTTAATTAATCTCACTCTTTTCTTTGTTCATGCCCTTGTATCTTTTCTCCCAGCCTAAACCCGACAGATTATGTACAGTACTGGTCGCTGGTGACATGCTTCCAGCTTATTCATTGGTGTTCTTTCTCTCAGGAACAGTATTTCCACTGACTTGCTTATTAGTAATGATGCTCAGTTATAAAACTTCTACTCTGTGTTCTTTTCTTTCAATGGACATTTCCATCCATCACAACCACCTTTAAGGCTGGACTTGAATATTCAAACTGGGCATGAATACTCCTACTATATTTGGTTGCATATCAGTATTGCTTTTCTATGCAGAAACATCAGCATTTGCTTTCCCTTTAAATAAAAGGATTACAAATAAGCAATGAATAACTATCTTCACATTCCTAATTAGGGTAAAGGAACCAGAGGGCCAGAACTAATAAATAACTTATCATGTTAGTTTTTGGCTTGGTCTCCATAATACTAGCCAATTCCCCCAGCTTGCCAGATGGAAATAATTCAACATCGTGTTAATGAGATAAACATCAGGGGAAGAAAGCACTTTTAAAAAATAAAAAAGAAAATAAGGTAGAAAATAAAAATTAGAACAATTATGCATTTCTTTGAAATAGGGCAATAAATGCTGTTATTCCTTTCCATGACATTTGACACACGCAGGAATCCCTGCCAATTAGCCTGAAGCGAAGGGAGATTTGAAACATCCACATATCAGAAAGTCATGTGCAAAGCCGGCATCCTGTTGAGCAGGATTTCCGGTGAATGGTTTTCTTCCTTTGAGGGACTTGCTTTGCCCAAATCATGTATTTCGCAGTTTACTTGGTAATTCGTTTGGATGCATCCAGTTAGATTGCTATGAAAATCATGTCTAGGTTTAAATACTCTTTTCTTAGCAGCTGGGACCTTAATTTTTTTTGTAAGAATAGTATAGCAAAAACTGCTCAATTAAAATGCTCTGCATATTCAGATCAACACCCCTTGTTAAAAAGGATTTTTCCAATCCCCCTCAGTAACTGAGAAAGAAGGCAATCAAAAAGTTTACAGCAACCACATTAGGGAGAGAGAAGATATGATAGCTAAGAGGCAAAGTGCCCTTTTACCTAAGGTCCTGGAACATAATTTCAAGTATCACCCTACCTCCCTGGAACAAAAACCAGAGGAAGGAGGGAGTCTGAGAAGTACAATGACAAAAGCATTCCATAAATAACCACATCAGAGGCAAAAGAGAAGGCAAGAGTGGCTACTTCTCTCAAAGCCTAAAACTGAGCCAAAGTCTAGAGTGCAGATTAAAAAAAAAAATCTTTAAATGCCTCATGTGAACACACATTTGTATCCAGCATATCAAGGGAAATAAGAGAAATCTTTTTTCAGAGAGCCACTGGAGGGAGAGAGAAAGATAGTGAGTAAAGCATGCACATAAGGATTTTTTTTTTAACAGAAAAAGTCTCATAAGGTTACTTCAGCTACATTTTACTCTCTATTCCTTTCTATTTAAGTGGGAAGAGTGAGATAATTTGATTACAATTTGGTTTGTAGCATGAGAGGTTAAAGGGAGCACATTTTTGTTTCCCTAGGCAAGTCTGACCCTCCATTTTTGGAAGACCTAGGGTGATGAAACAGAATGCTAAAGAAGTTACCGAAATGCAATTGCATCTGAAATCTTGTCAAAGATGGAGAAATTTCTTTGTGTATTTATGAGATGGGAGAGAAGGGAGTAGGGGAGAGAAAACTGTTTCTAAGATAGGAAAGCTGGGATGCAACTTTTCTACGTCCAGTGAGATAAAAAACATGGAGAAAAATGCAGAATTATGAAAATATGTGGTGATTTTTTTTTTCAGGGAAGTAACCAAAAGGAGTGTGTGTGTGTGTGTGTGTGTGACTGTGTGTGTGTGTGTGTGTGTGTGTGTGTTTAGATTAAATTAACCAATGTCAAGTAAGTTAAAGGCTTCTGTATTGGGACTGGCCCTCTTCACACAGACTTGCGTGGTTGGGCACTGGTAGTGGAAAATGGGTATTAATTTTATCTTGAAATAAGATACATGATAACTGAATATAAAATGACTCCATAGATTCACCTGGCAGTTAAGAACAAAGTAAATTATTTGCCATCATGATTTGATACTTTTCTCTGCGAAGTTAAGTTCCATTTGCTTTCTATTTTCTTTAGCTTTCCACCGTACAATGACTCACACTGCCCGGAAATCAGTTTGCATTAGAGCCCTGCGAACCTGGGGCTGAATTTCTAGTCACCCTAGATCACAAAGACAAGAGAGATTCTTTAGATGGGGTTCCCCACTGTGAATTTTTATTAACTTAGAGGAAATGCTGGTTCTGACTGTCTCCTTTTCACCAAACAATCCCTGCACCCTGACTACAAATGTGTTTCCCTCCCAGACTGTGCGCCATTGGCCGTCCTGCCGCTGAGAAATGAAGCACACTTCAGGAAGTACAGACATTTTCTACATCCTTGCCTGAATGCATCTGAGCTGGCAGCAGATTGCAGTCAAGCAAATGAATCTTAAGGATATTCTGGCCATTATAAAGCTTGCCAACTGATGCAGAGGTCTGGCTCCTTCCTGGGGAAGCAGAGTTCTGTCATGAGCCAGATAGGGTCTTTGGGAACCTGAGAATTCAACAGGGAACTGGGTGGAGGGAAGGGGAGGGGAAGCAACTTTTGCTTTAGCTTAAGGTATCCTATAATAAGTATTGTACAGATACTGCTGTAGCAATAGCACTTTAATTTTAATTTTTTGTTGTGGTTTTTGTTGTTGTTGTTGTTTTGGAGAGAGAGAGAAAGAGGGAGGGAGTAAGGGAGAGAGGGAGTGTGAGGAAGAGGAGGGGCAGAGGGAGAGAGAATCCCAAGCAGACTACGCTGAGTACAGAGGCAGATGTGGGGCTCGATCTCAGAGCCCTGAGAGCATGACCTCAGCTGAAATCAAGAGTCAGTCGCCTAACACACTGAGCCACCCAGGCATCCCACAATGGCACTTTTTAAGTAAAGCTATGTATGATTCTACCAACCTATCTGCCTCAACCACTTACTTTTCTCTTTGATACTTACTTCTAATATTCTATAAGTTTACTCAGTTTGAAAGTGCCATTACAATGTAGATACAATGCTACACCCAGCTCATTTTACTTCGGTTTATCTTAATTATGTATCGTAATTTACTAAAATAATCTTTCACAAAATGGAATTTTAGATGTTTTTAATCTCTTACTACTAAAAAAGAATGTTGTATGTGAACACCTTTCTGACTGTAAATCTCTACATACTTCTTTAAGTTAAATCTAAGGGACCAGAGGACCTCGATAAATTGACAAATTGCTTTCTGAAAAATGTGCACTGGTTGCTAGTAGTGTATGATCTTATCAATTTCAACACAAAGGCAAATTTTCCTATATGCAGAACTTCCCCTGGACTCCTTCCAGCAATATTATTTTCTGGTGACTAACTGTTCTGCTATCAGGTTACTATGTTATGTTATGGCCTATTAGGAAATCACACAATGGATTTGGCAGATGGTAAGAGCTCAATTTTTTAAAAAAATAATCTGTGTCCTATTGATGGACATAAAATTTTACTTAACTCTAATACCATTTATTATAGTTTTTATTCTAACTTAAAATTTAAAAAAAAAAAACAATGACTTCCTATCATCAGGGTTAACATTTACCTGTGTCAAAATCTCAGGAATAGAACCTTTTGCTCTCTCTGTCCTGGTTCTAAGAAAAATAGTGACTGTACCACAAATATGTTCTCGTTTGGGAGAACTTCTCATTCAGGATCCAGATAGAACTGATTTGAGAAATAGCAATCAGAGAAGGACCAGGGAACAATAATTCTATCTACTCATTTTCAATAACGTGTGAAATGAGAGGAAGGCAAAGTTGCAGAGATTCTAATGTGTTTAAATAGGCAGCATAGGGACGCCTGGGTGGCTCAGTTGGTTAAGCAGCTGCCTTCAGCTCAGGTTATGATCCCAGCGTCCTGGGATCGAGTCCCGCATCAGGCTCCTTGCTCAGCGGGGAGCCTGCTTCTCCCTCTGACTTTTCCTGCCACTCTGTCTGCCTGTGCTCGCTCTTGCTCTCTCTCTCTGACAAATAAATAAATAAAATCTTTTAAAAATAAATAAATAAATAAGTAAATAAATAGGCAGCATAGGGGATGCCTGGGTGGCTTAGTTGGTTAAGCGTCTGCCTTCAACTCAGGTTATGATGCCAAGGTCCTGGGATCAAGCCCCTAGTTGATCGCCCTGCTCAGCATGGAGACTGCTTCTCCTTCTAACCCCCTCTACCCTGTTTGTGCACTCTCTCTCTTTCAAATACATAAAATCTTTTTAAAAAACAGGCAGCATAGTTTACATGCCTCTGAGCATTAAATTTTCAGATTTTCTATAGCACAAGCTATTCAGGTAAATAAAAACACTTGCCTATGCTTTCCAGGTAGTACCTACAAAATGAAAATTGCAAAACAACTAACTAGTGCTTCTGTGGGTGGGTAGGAAGCAAGCCCATCAAATCAGACTGTAGCTGTGTAAACAATGACTTTGGTTTAATGACCCAAGTCATTAAACCATGTGCTTTGTTTTTCACCTATTTTGGGAAGAGGTTAAGGTAGTCTGGAGTGTTTCACCCCTTCTGATTATTCGCAGATACGGTTTCCCTCACAAGCCCTACATGCTGGGTTGTGCTTAGCAAAGCCATAATTAAAAGTCTAATTTATTGAGAAAGGGCAAAAGTAGATGTTTTCTGTTTATTTTTCATTATAGCAATACTAAGTTACGTTTCTACCACTATTACTTTTATTGTGTGCATCTAAGTATGAGTCTGTATAACAGCTATAAGATATTTACAGATAGAGATAGATTACTGTGGCTCTGTATTTTATTACTTGCTACTATTTCATTATGTCTTTCCCCTCCCCCCAGGAAGGTGGATGTGTTCTTCTCCACCGACCAAAAGGCTAGAGGATAATTTTCTGTCACTTGAAGGTCTTCAAAGCCAACAGGCAACATTTCCAGTCAGGCAGGTAATTATAACCAGCTCTAGTTGGGCTCTCTATACTGAAGGTTGCTGATCTTGCAGTACAAAAAAATATTTTCAGCTGTGGACGATTAACAAACTCAGCAGACCAGGCAAAAGTGCAGCCCTCTTCTGCACAATTCCGCTGCCAGCACTACTTTGACAGCTATATAATTACATGGACCATAAATTACGCTCAGTAATCACCTTGTTTATAATTTCATTCCCTGTAAATTAGTAGTGTAATGAAATGAGATTTCATAACCACCAGATGCATAGTGAGCCGCTCACCAGAGACTTTGGCAATAGCTAACAGGCAACCCTGTCCCAAGGAGTGAGGCTTTGGTGGGCTGCTGTTTGTTGGTCATGCCGCTGGCAAGTGATCCCATGCTCCAAGCTGGGGACTGCCAGGGACATTCAGGCAGCTCCAGGATGGAAGCCATAGACATAACAGCAGCTGGGAGAAACATGGCATCCTGTCTACAAGGAAAAGTTTGCGGTGTTTTTTTTTCTTCTTTTTTTTTTAAATCATAGATTACAGCAGTTCCATTTATGGATGCTGCATCTTACCTAACGAGTGCATGTAGAAATCTTTTTTTTTTTTTTTAAGATTTTATTTATTTGACAGAGATCACAAGCAGGCAGAGAGAGAGAGGAAGGCAAGCAGGCTCCCCGCTGAGCAGAGAGCCTGACGCGCGGCTCGATCCCAGGACCCCGAGATCATGACCCGAGCTGAAGGCAGAGGCTTTAACCCACTGAGCCACCCAGGCACCCCGTGCCTGTAGAAATCTTAAAAGTAATGATGGTAGGGGCTCCTGGGTGGCTCAGTTGGTTAAGCGACTGCCTTCGGCTCAGGTCATGATCCTGGAGTCCTGGGATCAAGTTCCACATTGGGCTCCCAGCTCCATGGGGAGTCTGCTTCTCCCTCTGACCTCCCCTCTCATAATCTCCCTCAAATAAATAAGTAAATTTTTAAAAAAATGTAATGATGGTGGGCAAAGGTTCCATAAAGAAGATATTCACCATGGGTAAGTGGATGGCCTGTTTTTACAACATGGGAATTGGTAAATGAGCAAGAAATGTAAGCACATTCCCAAGGCTATTTTTTTTTTTCTCCATATGGAGAAATCTTTCTTGAAAATCCTTTGTGTCATGCTCAGTAACTGTGACAGAGAAAGAAGTAAGGATGAAAATAGAAATAAAAATGCTGGCCATCTTTACTCTAGGGTTTGTTCTAGGGTTTTTGCAACTTCTCAGACACAACTCCCAACTATTTCATAATGAAACAATGGCAGGTTATAGTTTTTAGAATGAATAGCATACAACTGAGAATTATATACATTTTTTAGGAATAGGAAGAACAAATGAACAATTGATAATTTCTGTCTTACATTACAAAGCCTCAACAAGTTATTTGCAAGAGATTTATTAGAACTTGAGACATTACTGCAATAAGAATTGTGCTGGAAGGAAAAATACAAATTATCTGCTACTGCTTCTAACACAGCTGGGAGGGGGAAAATGCATGAATCTAGAAGCTTTAATTACCTGCAGAAATGTGAGTTGGTTATGCAGCACCTATTTTAATTACCATCTGATTAAAATTAATCCTAGCTAGGAAATCCAGAATAAGGAAACTGCAGTCTGAAGGTTAATGTTCCAAATGCCACCAAATGCAGACAAGTAGAGAAAATCTGGTTGAAGGACATGTACTTTGAGTGACTGAAATGTGAAATATGTTTCTACATATTTGTTGTTTGACACATGCTTTCATATTTCCTGAACTTCTGGGAAAGTTGGATCCTTCTTTCTTCTACCAGAGGACTCTCGATATGGCAACATTTTCCCTAGGTAGAAGAAGCATTTCAAATGAAATAAAATTATTCCAAGGTATGAGAGACATGCCTGGGACTTTGACATGAGTTCTCAGTGGCTGTTCCTTCCATGACAAACCTAGAATGTAAATGAACAGCAAGTAATTTATTTGTCTTTTGGTCATAGTTTGGTATTTGTGACTTTTTCACAGATGGAAAATGCCAAAAAGATCCTTATGTGTTCTAGAAATTGACCGTTAGTCACTTCTTTGAAAGTCATGACAAATTGCTTGAAAAGCTAAGATTTCTGTATTAGGGCTGTGTGCACGCATGTGTATTCACTTGTATCACTTGTCTTGATGTCAAGAACCAGACAAACATGGGACTATCACCAACAGGTCAAATAGTTCCTGGTCAACACTGGCAGCTTAAAAACAATGGATCCTTTATGTAGATCCTTTATGTGGGTCATTTTCAACTCAACTGCCATTCATAGGAGTTGAACTTTGAGCTGGCTTTACATTTGAAATGATGGATTCAGTCAAGTATCTGTCCTCAGTCACCAATCACTCCTGATAAAAGTGAGCATTTCCAAGAATACTGTCAAGAATTAGGGTAGTAGCTATACACAGGGCTTGAAATTGCAACCTTGGTTACCGTTGTTGCCCTTACTAAAATGACACCTGAGTGAACTATCTTAATCAACTCAAGTTCTATCACTACCATAAGGGCAGCCAAAATCATAAGTAAGTTGTTAACAAAATATTGGTGGTTGAAAGACTGAGGATTAAATAAAAATTCAAAGAACCTAGGGGTGCCTGGGTGGCTCAATCGGTTTAGCCTCTGACTTCGGTTCAGAGCATAATCTCAGGTCCTGGGATTGAGCCCTGCATTGGGCTCCCTTCTCAGTTGCTCTCCCTCTGCCCTTGGTCCCCCCTCCAGGTGTCTCTCTCTTTCTCTCTCTCTCTTTCAAATAAATAAAATCTTTTTGTGGGGACACATTCAGTAATAATTTCATTTGCTAGATACACCACTATTCAGATTTTGTCTCTTCTTGCATTAGTTTCGTTACATTGTATTTTTTAAAGAATTTGTCCATTTTACCTAAACTGTCAAATGTGTTGGTATAAATTTGTCCATAACGCTGTTATTTTGAGATACGTAGTTGCTGTAACAGTGTTCCCTCTTTTATACCTGGTATGGATAATTTGCACTTTCTCTACTTCCTGCTAGGAATTTATTAATTTTATTAAACTTTTCTAAGAAAAAAATTTTTTTTAATTTAAAAATAAAAAAATAAAAAATAATAATAAAATAAAATTTAAAAATAAATAAAAATAATTAATATTAAGAAATTCATAGACCCTACCTTACCATACATCTAAAGGAAATTTAAAAATAGCAAAAATAAACTAATAGCATTCGAGTTTATGAAAGAACCAAATTTTGTATCACAAATCTTGAAAAGTACTGCTTAGTAGCAAAAGAATGAGCAGATCAAAATTGAAAGCCGGCAACAGTAATCCACAGGAATGCCTTCCTCTACCAGTACAGTACCACCACCTTCTACTGGGACCCCCACCACTCACCACTAGACTTCAGCATTGTGGGGAGAATGAGAAGCGAGGAATTAAGATAAATTTGACTAATTTGAGAAGGGACTTTGATGACTGGTCTGAGAGGAAGGGATGGTGAAACGGTGGTGGGCCAGATGGGAAGGAAGTGAGGTTGGAAAATGAACAAAAGGAAATAGAATACACTTCTTCATTAATGTGACTTGCTAAAAACTGACATCATTAATAAAATTTGTCAGTTTCCTTCTGACAGGGAGAAAGGTAACAATACTAATTATCCCCAATAATTAATTAATAATCAAATAAATATTTTGTTAGACGTAAGAAAAAATAAAATGTAAAGCAAATGTAAATGCCTACAGGTATATAATAATATAATATCCCAAACATAGGGGCAACATAGTTTCCCAAATGAAAGGTGCAAGCACAGTATCCCAAATGAAAGCCATCTACTCACTGTGAATGACACAAGAAGGGATGACCTGGGTCCCCTGTTACACTGGCTTAGAAGGAAACAGGAATGGCTGCTGTGTGAACTCAAATATTAGAACCATATGAAATCAGCGTAGTGGCGTCTGGTGGCTCAGTCAGTTGGGCATCAGACTCTTGATTTCAGCTCAGAGCATGATTATCAGGGGTGTGGGATAAAGACCCAATGTGGGGCTTTGTACTCAGCAGGGAGTGTGCTTAAGATTCTCTCTCTCTCCCCCCTACTCCCTCTGCCCTCCATCCACTCTTTCTCTAAAAAAGAAAAAAAAAAAAATAAGATAAACGGATCTTTGGGAGGGGGAAAAAAAAAAAGAACCACATGAAACAAGGGTAACGATATGAATCAAAGCTCTCCCATCCTCAGAGCCCACAATATATCATTCTAACAAGGCAGTATGAAATTGAAAATGTGAAAGAGCAGTGAAAAATATTCACTGGCTATAAAACCCTTAATGCCCCCTTACCACCACCAAGAGTTGATAGAAAATCATAACATAGAATATAAAACAGAGCCTAACCTTCAATTCTTGATCTGAACCTCTGATGCAAAACCCCAAACACAGAGCTCATCTGATGTTTGAAGGGAGCTAAAAATAGCATACTCAAAATACATTTGGCCAAATGTAAGATAAAGATGAAGCAGCCTATTTAGTTAATAAACAGCCTAAGAAGATACGGCAGGGCAACAATACAAAAATACTCGATCAAATAATAATAGTAAGGAAAGATGGAAATGGCAAAATAAAAAAGAAAGAAAAAGAAAACCAACTCTGGAATATATATGTGTGTGTGTGTATATATCTATATATACACACACATACATACACATACACACTAGGAAATAGAAAAAGAAAAATTTTCAACAGTAACTATACTTTTCAAGGAATTAAGGAAGACACAAAAATTTGGAACTATATGTAAAAAGAAAATATTAAGAATAAGGTAAGTGATAGCTATGTGTTAAGAAAATAACTTGTTCCTAATAAACTATACCAGAGCAAATTAATGCATTAGAAATAGAGTAGAAATCACATAATATAAGGCCAGATCAGGGACATACAGGGCAGGTATTAAAACATTACTACCAGGGGCGCCTGGGTGGCTCAGTGGGCTAAAGCCTCTGCTTTCTGCTCAGGTCATGATCCCAGGGTGCTGGGATCGAGTCCCGCATCAGGCTCTCTGCTCAGCAGGGAGCCTGCTTCCTTCCTCTCTCTCTGCCTGCCTCTCTGCCTACTTGTGATCTCGGTCTGTCAAATAAATTAAAAAAAAAAATTAAAAAAAAATTACTACCAGGTGAAGTCAAAGTCTGCACTCCTTACTGGGCTTCCATTGACACCTGAAGTTGGGATATTCTTTGTTACATTTGTGTAGAAGTGGGAGTTCTGCTCACTTCATGGTCCCATGGACACCGTGGTGAGAGGTACTACTGGGTGATAGTGAAAGTCTAGATCCTCTGTTGGACTTCTTTTTGTACCACCCACCTTCTTACTATTGGGTGGGGGGTGGAAGGCCAGAGTCTCCAATGACAACAGGGGATGGATGGCTTATTGCTGGACAACAGGGTGAAAATCCCAGCTCCTTCTGTGTTTTTCTGTAACCATCCCAGTGAAGACAGTAGGGAGCTTTATTACATTCTAGTATTGGTGTAAGTCTAAGCTTCCCTACTTGGGTTTTGCTGGCATGGGTGGGGATAGGTTCATAATTTTTCTGTGATGACTGCCTAGAGTAGAGAAGTTACTGTCTAAAACTTCCCTGTTTTTTACCAGGCTGTCACTTTCTTGATCCTTTGGCTGGAGAGAACAGACTTTTTTTTTTATTATGCCTGTGGGTGTTTTTAGTTATATGACTTCTTCAGCTCCAAGTCTCTAGTACAAAGGACCAAAAAAAAAAAAAAAAAAAGCCCCCAAACCAAAAAACCCAGGGAAATTGCATGGAGTTGTTCCTTGGGCCCAAGGTCCCTAGCCCGTCTGCCTGCCTTCTTTCCACCTCTTGGGGTCTTCTTAACATTTGCTGTATATATACAATGTCAATGTTTTAGGCTGTTCTTAGTGGAAGGAATAGAGGAAAGTACATATATTTTATCTTTCTGAAAGGAAAAGTCTGAACACGTTTTTGAAAGGTTGAAAGTGAATGGAAGAGTGGAAGTTGAAACTCAAGTGTCTGCAGAGGTTTCTAACAAAAAGTAAAAAACATCAAGTACTGGCAAGGATGTAGGGAAGAGCCCTTGTAAATCTCATACAATGCTGGTGAGAATGCAAAATAATACAGGTTCTTTGGACAAGCTTTTGGCAGTGTCTTGAAAGTTAAACATATATTTATCATACAACCCAACAATACCTTTTCTAAGGCATTTGCTCAAGAGTAACAAAACACATTTTCATACAGAAAACCTTGATTTGAATGTGAATGTCCATTTGTTGTTTATAAGAAACAACTCAACTAATGAGTAAATTTTAAAATTATGGTACATCCAGTAATATAATGCTCCTCAGCACTGAGAAGATGTAAACTCTTGATGAATTCAACAGTGTAAATGAATCTCAAACCATTTTGCTATTGACCAATGCAACACACAAAATATTGGCTGTAATTTGATTCCATTTATGTAACATTCTGGAAAAGGCAAAAATACAGCAACCAAAATCCTATCAGTGGGTGGGTAAACGAGACTGATCAACAATGGGGCATAAGAGAACTTTTTGCCATGATGATAATGCCTTATACTTTGATTGTTGTAGTGTCTTCTCCATTATATCATAAGCTCATACAACTCTACATTTAAAGGGTATAAATTTCAATGAATGTAATTTATAAACCAGTGAATTTAACTTGAAAATAATGAAGTTAAAAATGGACAATAAAATCCTTAATAGAAGACATAAAAACCAGTAAATGTTTTAAAAATGCTTTTAAAAAAGTTAAAAAATAAGCTAAGACAAGTCAATGGGGTAGTCTTTAAAATTCTGGGACCCAATTCCAAAATGTGTGTGTGGGGGTGGGGTTCATACACCTTCAACAAGCAATACTTAGTATACCAGTTAGTGTCCTAGAATTTAACTGCATCTAACACTATCTACTTGGAGACAGTATCATATCAGTTTTGATACAGGCAGGCTGGGTCTGACAACCCAGAGAGGGGGTCCCATAGGTTAGCCAAGAGGGTCCTTGGCTTCACAACAGTACTGAGATCAAATGTGAACCAGCAAGAAGTAAAAGAAATTCACTGAATTATTGAAGATCTCTCTCCCTCTGTGTATGTGTGTGTGTGCAGATATATATATCTGAATATATATACATAGAGAGAGGGAGAGGGTGTCAAAGGGACTTGGAAAAGAAAACAACATGAATCTTTTCTTTGCTTGGTATCTGGGATTTTTACTGGCAATTGTGGTCTGGTGTATGTGTCCTCTTAGCCATCCAGAAACTGGCCCTAACAAGGGCAAGGCCCAGGTGTCCTTCATAAGTCATGCATTTCCTGAAGCCAGGAGTCTTGGGTCAAGATGTTTGGAATCAGTGGTCTTGGAGAACATTTATAAGGACCCCACCTTGTCACTCCTTAGATGTTATCTATAGTGCTAAAAGTCTCTAAAGATATCCTAATCTCTTTGTCCCTTACTAGGATATATGCTATTTCCATTACAAGGCATGTGCAAATTCGGACAGTGGTACAGGTCCCAGCAAGAAGAGAAACTGGAAAAGGAGCAAAACAAAACAAAACAAAACAAAAAAAACCCACAGCTTTTTAAATGGGGTCCCTTCAGTTTTCCTGTCTCAGTTCCACAAGATTGCCTCCTACTCAGATACTAGTCACAAACAGTACATCCTCAGGTTACCCATAACTTCTATCTGATTTGGATTTGGCTACAAATTGAGGCTCCCATGGCCCCTTGCCTCAGGTTCAATTAACTTACTAGAGCAGCTCACAGAATTCAGGAAAACAGTTTACTTACATTTACCAGTTTATTATACAATGAAATATAAAGAATACAGATGAACATCCAGATGGAAGAGATACACAGGCAAGGCATGTGGAAAGAACACGGAGCTTCCATGCCCTCTCCTGGTCCACCACTCCCCTACACCACTACACATTCACCAGTCCAGAAGCTCTCCAAACTCAGTCCTTTGGGGGCTTTTATGGAGGCTTCAGCGCATAGACATGATTGATTAAATCACTGGCTACTGGCAATTGATTCAACCTCCAGATCCTTGCCTTTCCCTGGAAATTGGGTGAGGTGGGACTGAAAGTTCCAATCCTCTAATCACATGGTAGGCTCCCCTGGCAACTGGCCTCATCTATACCTACAGTCCAAAAGTCAATGGAATATGATTCAGCCATCAGAAAGGATGAATACTCACCATTTGCAAAGAAATGGATGCAACTGAAGAGGACTACACTAAGTGAAGTAAGTCAAGCAGAGAAAGACGATTATCATATGGTTTCACTCATATGTGGAACATAAGCAATAGTACGGAGGGCCATAGGGGAAGGCAGGGAAAACTGAAGGGGGGGAAATCATAGAGGGAGATGAACCATGAGAGACTATGGACCCCAGAAAGAAACCAAGGGTTTCAGAGAGGAGGAGGATAGGGGGATAGGGTAACAGGGTGATAGGTAGTAAGGAGGGAACATGCTGTGGTGAGCACTGGGTGTTATACACAACTAATGAATCACTGAACACTACATCAAAAACTAATCATGTACTATATGCTGGCTAACTGAACATAAACAAACAAACAAAAAGCCCTACAGCTACCTCATTAACATAACAAAAGACACTTTCACAGTTCTCATCACTTAGGAAATTCCAGGGGTTTTAGGAGCTCTTGTGCCAGAAACAAAGACAAAGACAAAATAATATACTTCTTACTATAAAGCACAGTACACAGTATCACAAATGGACATAGGTGAAAAAAGAAAACTAAAGAAACAATGAGGTCAAAATTCATTAAATATAATTTCAGAAAGACAAAGAGGATTAAACAAAGAGAAGGAATTTAAGAAAGATAATGTAAGCATATTTCCAAGGATTGAAGGATCTGAGTTTGCATATTGTAAGGTCTCATTGCAAAGAATAGTAAATGAAAAAAGAACCACAAGAAGGCACACCATACTGAAATTTTAGAACAGAAGCAACAGAGAACACCTAAAGTTCTCAACGTCAGAGCATTTTTAAATGAAATAAAGAAAGCTTGCACATATATGAAAACCTGAATCAAAATTGTACTGGTCCTCTCATAAGCAGCATGCAACCTCACAAGAAATGAACAGTGCCTTCAGAGTTCTGAAGAAAATTTTTTTTACTAGCATAATTCTATATCCAGCTAGATTATCAATCAAGATAAACATTTTCACGAATGTAAGACCTGAAAAAAAAGGTTTACCACTTGTAAAGAGGAAGCTAACACATCCAGAAAATAAGAAATCCAATAGCAGAAAGAGGTGAAAAGAATCACAAAGATAATGTTAAACAGAGTCTCATATTACATTGAGACTGTATATACAGGAGCAACCAGTTAAGTTTAAAGCAGGAGGATGTAGAACCCCTGAAGATAAACATATAGGTTGCCTTTGGAACAATAACATTATCTGATATATTTCAACATTTAGAAAATAGCATTTGGGGGCACCTGGGTGGCTCAGTGGGTTAAGCCTCTGCCTTCTGCTCAGGTCGTGGTCCCGGGGTCCTGGGATCGAGCCCCGCATCGGGCTCCTTGCTCAGCGGGGAGCCTGCTTCCCTTCCTCTCTCTCTGCCTGCTGCTCTGCCTACTTGTGATCTCTCTCTCTCTGTCAAATGAATAAATAAAAAAATCTTTAAAAAAAAATAGCATCGGGATTCTATGAGAGGATTTGGAAAGAATTACTGATAAGTACACTGAAAACTGAGCAAATTAAAACTGAAACAACTCAGGGCGCCTGGGTGGCTCAGTGGGTTAAAGCCTCTGCCTTCAGCTCAGGTCATGATCCCAGGCATCAGGCTCTCTGCTCGGCAGGGAGCCTGCGTCCTCCTCTCTCTGCCTGCCTCTCTGCCTACCTCACATAAATAAATGAAATCTTAAAAACAAACAAACAAACAAAACACAAAAAAACTAAAACAACTAATAACTCCAGGAAAAAAAGAAAGTTGTTTATTGTATGTAATTTAATGTTAGCTGTGACACAGGTTGGCACAGAAATGAAAAAATATTTGCATACTCAAAAATAATGTACATACTATATACTGATTTAATATAAGCGTACTTTGGGGGAGAGGGGGAAACAGAAGTGGTTCATGTGATAATGCTTCCTATTTCTTAATAGGCATCAATAAATTATTAATAAAATCAAGATAGTAAGCGTGCTTATATAAATGTATTAGCTGGAAATAACAGAGCTAAATAAAAGAAGGAGCAGTTCATATAACTGCCAGAAGTTGCCTTTAGAGGACAAATAGGGCATGTGAAAGAAGGCAGGGACATATTTTTCATTATACATTTTATAATTCTGTTCAATAAAATGGAGGATTGCTAAAAAGTTCCCTCTGCCCCACAGTCCTAATGCCTCAATCCAAAGTGCACATGATTTGGAGTCAGAGACAATGTAAAATTTTTGCTTTACCACCAACTATGGGAGTTGGAGTAAATCACTTAACTTCAGTGAGTCTCAGTTTCTACTATTGAAGGTATAAACAACAGAAACTAATTTCATGGATTGAAATGAGACTTGAATGATGAAAGAGAGTTCTCATCGTAGGGAGAGGCAACATATACATGTTACTTTTACTTTTGAAGATTCTCTTCTCTAGGTCTCAGCATTTATGCTGAGAGGTCTACCTTTATGACTCTATTTAAAGGTCTACCTTTATGACTTTATTTCTTTGGAGTAGATTTTGCAAACTCATTTTAATTTAGAATTTTGGGCAACTAAATTTAATGTGAAATTCTTTCTTTTTTTTTTTGCTTCAGTGTTTATTTTTTAATTTTTTTAAGAATTACTTTATTTTTTATTATATTCAATTAGCCAACATATAGTACATCATTAGTTTTTGATGTGAAATTCTAATATAAACAATTTAAGCTTAAATTTTTGAAATTCTTTTTTTTGCTTTTTTTAGTGTTTATTTTTTAAAATTTTTTAAGAATTACTTTATTTTTTTATTATGTTCAATTAGCCAGCATATAGTACATCATCAGTTTTTGATGTGAAATTCTAATATAAACAATTCAAGCTTAAGTTTTTATGACTGAAATGCACCATTAATAGTATATAAAATAAGTGTGAGATACGTTGAAATAACATTATGCCATACTACTAACTTTTCATGCTAGATATTATACCTACATATAAAAATGCAGAAAGAAAAGCATCACTGAAACAATATAATCTCCAAAATGCTTGGATAGTAAATAACATGTTAAAATTGCTTTTTTAAATTACTTTTTAAATATGAATGATATCAATGTTAATACCATTAGCGAAATAAAATAATAAAGTAATATTTATTTTTGAATATAAAATCAGTTGTTGTGCTTGTGATCTTAATTTACCTTCTGTTTTCAACATTAGTTTCTAATATGCCCCAAAGAATCATGAACGGACATTTTAAAATGACAGATCTTGAGCTGAGATACTCAGCTTATATATGGAGGAGGAGACTTTAGTTAGTAATTAAGCAATAATAATCAAGGCAGATTAATGGCTGTCTCAGAAAGTTCATTGCTGTGGGCCATTAACCCTAGTATAGCAATTAATTCCCAAGGAAATGACCTATGCTTCAGAGGCCATTTCTGGAGTTAGAAATTATCAGAAGTAAAACCACACTGAACGGTCCATTGTCAAAAAGTAAGCATGCCATTTCTACTCCTGTGATGATTAATTTTGTGTGTTAATTTGACTGGAAAATGGGTACCCAGGTATTTTGGTCAACACTATTCTAGGTGTCTGTATTTGATGAGATTAACATTTGAATTGGTAGACTGTGTAAAGCAGATTGCTCTCCTTAATGTGAGTGACCCTCATTCAATCAGTTGAAGTTCTGAATAAAACAAAAGGCCTGATCCTCCCCTGAATAAGAGGGGCACTCCTCCTGACTGCCTGCCTTAGCTAGAACATTGGTCTTTTTTCTGTCATGAGAGTGGAATGGAAACACTTGATTCTTCTTGTGTCTCAATTCTGCCAGCTTTTGGACTAGAATTTATATTATTGATTGTTCTCAGGCCTTCAGATTGGGACTGAAATTACATCTTCTGGGCCTACAAATAGCTGACTGCAGATTGTAGGACTTCTCAGCTTCCTTGATCACAATAAGCTAATTATCTACCTACCTACCTACCTACCTATTCTACTGGTTCTGTTTCTCTGAAAAACCCTAATATAATTTCCTTTCCTCCCTCCCTCCCTCCCTTCTCTTCCTCCTTTCCTTCCTTCTTCCCCCCAACTTCCTTCTCTTTCTCTTCCTTCTTTCCTTTCTGTATACATGTAAAGGGAAATTTGAAAATATGCACACTCAAAAATTCAACAACTAACAATTTCTTAAGCATATGAATTGATTTCAATTTTCTTAAATTGTAATTCAAAATTATTTGAAAAGAAAGAAGAAATTAGTATTTATTTAGGATTTATGATGTGACAGGTACCTCACATATGTTATTCAATTAGTTCACAAGACAAATGGTAAAAAATAAGGACTATAAACATTATTTTATAGATGAGAAAACATGGGTTCAGATTATTTATTTAATTTTTATTTATTTATTTTTTTTTTTAAAGATTTTATTTATTTATTTGACAGAGAAATCACAAGTAGGCAGAGAGGAGGCAGGCAGACAGAGGGGGGAAGCATGCTCCCTGCTGAGCAGAGAGCCTGATGTGGGGCTTGATCCCAGGACCCTGAGATCATGACCTGAGCTGAAGGCAGAGGCCTTAACCCACTGAGCCACCCAGGCGCCCCGGGTTCAGATTATTTAATTAGCTTGCTCATAGGCACACAGTAAGAATCATCTAAACAGATCTGATATCATAATTTCTGGTTTTAAAACCTATGATCTTTCTGCAGTGCATTACTGTAGTCTTTTTGAAGACCCTCCTTTTAGACTAGCACTAACCAAGAATGCTTACCAGAACTTGCTTTATGTAATGGTTTAAACAGATATATCATGCTAATATATGGTATAATAATAATAATGATTATTTAATATAGATTAATTAATCAAAACATATTTATAGTTAAGTTTAATATCAAGTAATATGACAAGAGTATGCACAGGTATTATTTGAGGGGACACTGACATTACCATCTAAAATTTCATATATCAAAAATATATCAATCTTATAATTAAAAATATATATGATATTGGCATGCTTCTTAAGATATAACTTCTAGCCAATAAGATATGAAAAAAAGAGATATTACACAAGGGAAAGGAATTATAGATTGTCTTTATTTATACGCTTGAACATTTTATTTATTCCTCATTTTTGCAAGGGCATAAATTATTTCTATGCTCATACAAAAAGTAATTAGACAATGGTTTAAAGTTAGGTGTGTGTCAAGTTTACCTAATCCAAAGAATTTTTAAGTCAGAAGTAAGAAAACAAGTATAATATTCATTAAAAGATTAACATATGAAGTAGCTCTCTCTTAGGAAATGTAGTATTTAATCCAATATTAATTTTTTGTGGAGAGAGGAAAATAAGAAGTTAAGGAATATCACTACAGATTAGGACTTCAGTAACCCGGCAATAGAGAAAAACCTTAGAAATGATTACCACTGAGGTGACATTTGCTAATTTTATATATTGAGCTAAGGATATCAATAAATACATAATCTACATGTTTTTAAACCTCTAGAAATTTTGAAAACTGCTTGTGTTATATTGTTTCAATTTCTTTGCCTTTTTCAGGCCCACTCCCTCCTTTAAACCATAAATGAAAAGTAGAATATTTGTGTAGGTGCAAACCTACCAAAGTTGCTAGCAGTGGGGGGTTGTTGGTGGAGAAGGAAACCTAGGGGGAAAGAAGTGTTTTTGATGGAGACAAGTGTTTGTCAATTGATTCTCATTTTATTACTCAGTCATGTGTACCTCTCAAGAGAGATACTGTTTGAAAAATGAGAAATGCCTTAAGAAAGGAATTTAGCCCATTACATATTTATTTGCATATTGTATTATTCCTGTTTTTTTTTCTTTATTCTTTAAGATATTATGGTCCAGATGTCAAAAATCTGTAGATTGTAGTTAATAGCTAGTAAAAATAAGATTATTGGTACAGGAATTCATTTTAAATTCATTCATATCACAAGAAAATATAGATGATAGTATCCATCTGCTAGCCTCAGTGAGGCGTGCATCCCTTTTACCCTGACATTATATCATCAATATAGTAAGCCATAGGCTACGTTTAAGATGATCCAATATTCTCTCCTTTCATAACTTTTATGCCTCCTTGTCTACCTCTCTACAATTAACATCATCTGACCCTTATCATGATGGTTAGCCCTCCATCAAAGAACATGAAAATCTTGAAGCTGATGCACAGTTCTAGTTTCAGTATCTACTGGATATATAAAGTTCCCTCCTTCCTTCCTTTCTTCCTTCCTTTCTTCCACTTCTATTCTTTTTTTTTTCTTTTTGACAATATACCTTTTATTTAAAAACCAATGCTCCTTAATTTCATAGTAATCCTATAAAATACCTTTGTTTTTGAGTAGAGTGAGAGTAAATCCTCATTTGTGCCCTCCAGCTGGGTAATCAGAACGTTCCATTCCTCTGAAAAGAGTAATGGTTCAAAGATCTCCATGAATTAGCACCTGCCCTAGGACTGGTTAACATTAGTGAGAAAACCATTCCACTTTTGCTGGGATTTTAAGCCACAGAAAGTATATTAACTATAAGCTACTTGTACATCTTTACCATTAGTTATACAAGAAATACTCCCAAGAAATGAAGACAATGCTGGGAAGAACAGAACCCAGTGATGAAATGGGGTAGAACCTTGATTCTGCTATTCCTGAAGAAAATCTGCCAAAGGACTTTACAGTTATATAATCTAATAAAGTTTTACTTTGTTAACTATATTGAGTTGCATTTCTATAAATTTCTGTTAAATTCTGTAAATTTAATGACTCCTACTCTATTAAGCAATTAGGGCCTAGAAGTCATTTACTGCTAGTAACGGTTGTAGTAATGAAGTGGCTAACCTGAAAAAGGATAGTGTGGTGAGGAGCTCTGGACTCAGTTACTATTGTATTTAAGGTGATGGTTAAAATATTGTTCCGTCTCTGTGAAAAATATCAGGTACCCATCAATACCGGAGAGTTAAGGGACTTGGTAAAATCTTTCAGAACGTTGGAGTCTTTCTGTAATGTCCTTTTGTAAAATCCCATCCAAAAAGAGAAAGTTACAGTCTCAGATGACATGTTGGAAAGCAAAAAGTAAACACAGCATGTGTTGTTGGGAGAGGTCCTGTGCTCCTTCAAACCACAGTCAAGATGGAGCAAGTCATAAAATCGTGCAGACTGCTGGACTGAAAAACAACAAACGAAACGAAACAAGAACAAAAATCTCTGTCTCCAAGCTAATAAAAACAGGAGAAAAGATCTAGAAGATGCAGAGGATACAAAAATGGAACTTGTAGGTTTCCAGAAACTCTGTTAGGTGTATCCTGCCATTTAAATTAAACCATTATCCACAATTTAAAGAGACATTGTATTTGATACAGTCTGGGTTCAAGGAGCATAGGAGGCCTCCTCTACCAGGTAATATATACCTGAAACTATTGTTTCTTTTTTTAAGAAGACTTTATTTATTTATTTCTGAGAGAGAGAGAGAGTGCACAAGCAGGGGAGAGGGGCAGAGGAAGAAGCAGACTCCCTGCTGACCAGGGAGCCTGAAGCGGGGTTCAATCCCAGGACCCTGGGCTCATGAGGTGAGCTGAATGCAGACACTTAACTGACTGAGACACCCAGGTGCCCCCTAAAACTACTGTTTCAAAAGCCAAGGCCTTTTATTTTGAAAGTCTGCAAAGCTGGGCTGAACACTGCTGTTCAGTACAAGGCAACAAAAGCCACAATGGTGAAAACCATTTTCATGATCTGTTGACATTGGATTTGAGGACACTTTTTTAAAAAGATAGATAGATTGACTGATTGATTTTACAGAAAGAGAGAGCTTCGGGGGAGGGGGGGAGCAGAGGGAGAGAGAGTCTTACAGATTCTGCACTGATGACAGAGGCCCACACCAGGCTTGATCACACAACCCTGAGATTATGACCTGAGCCAAAACCAAGAGTGGGATTCCTAACCGACTAAACCACCTAGGCACCCCAAGGATTTCAGGCCATTTTAAAAATCTACTTATTAGCCCACAATGCTTTCAGGTGGTGGATATAATGATAACCTATTTGCTCAATGCCCAAGATATTCCACAGGGCCCTTAATTCTCAGTGAAAGGAAATGGGCTCCAGAATCCATGCTGGCCCCCAAAGCTGTACAAAGATGTGGCAAGGAGGAAAATTATCCTCTCAAGAACAGGAAGGGAATGCATTGGCTGATTAAAAACTCATTATTGGTAAACAAAAAGTGTTTATTTACTCTTCCTTTCCAGGAAGAAATGCTATATATGTTATGGATCAGTGAATGTTTTATGTTGTTTCAACTTCTCCCCTTTTTCTAATGAAAGATCTTAGCAAAGTTGTTCTTATTCCAATTCATGTTCGTCAGACATACATATTGGGCACAAATGATTTTATCATTTAGCCTCTTTCTGACAATGAAGAAGATAAAACCTATACTTACTGATCTGGAAGTAGTATCTATAGGCAGGTTTAGGTAGATCCCTTTTGGAAGAATGGGGATATGTTTAAGTTGAACATAGAATTATTCTTTGTTTTTAACTTGTAAATTTATGTATTTTTTAAAAATTTGTTTGGTGGAGATTTTAAAACATTTTATGTACAGAAAGAAATGTATTCTAGGTTTTGACATATATATATATATACCCAGTCACAAGCACAGGCAAATGAAAAAGTATGCCATTCCTCGGATAAAGTGATTGGTTCGTAGATGGTGACATGACTCAAATCATGACAATCAGAATTTGAATTGTTTCTCCAGAGCTAACCAGAAAGATGCTCCCCTTTCCTTAGGTCTGTATGTTGTAACAGCAAACCTCCCATCTGAGGACTTAAGACACGGCCATGTCTAAACTGAACTACTTTTCTTCTTTTAATTGAGTTAATATTCTTCTTTGTTTAGTTATTTGAATAAGATGCCAATCATTTATAACTAGAAGCTCTCTAATAAACATATTAAAATTCTTAGTAGGAGCTAACACAGTACACTTCCTTGATATCCAGGATTAGGTCTATAAAGCTAAGATAGCATCCTAAATAATAGTTGTTTTTTTTTTTAATCATGCTTTGTTCTGTTTTACTGACATCAAGAACATTATAAGAAGATATTTGAAGGTCTACTCTCATTCTTATATATAGTTACTGTTAAACTTATAGGCTGAACTATTGGTTCTTTCTTCTGTGAAAAATTACATCTCATCAAAGTTTTCCCACACTTACTAAATAACAGATTCTTTTTTTTTAAGATTTTATTTATTTATTTGACAGAGAGATCACAAGTAGGCAGAGAGAGAGGGGGAAGCAGGCTCCCCACTGAGCAGAGAGCCCAATGCGGGGCTCGATCCAAGGACCCTGAGATCATGACCTGAGGCATGAGGTTAAAGGCAGAGGCTTTAACCCACTGAGCCACCCAGGTACCCCTAAATAACAGATTCTTAAGGTATAAATTAAATAGACCATCATTGGGCTGAAAGGAAAACATAATCTATTTCAGTCTAACAGTTTATTTGCCTTCTTATGAATATAACCCCACAATAGTATGTCTTCAGATAAAATACATTTGGAAATACATTTGTCTTCTATAGTGAATTCAGTGCAGTCACTCATTTGCCCCCTGCTTTTTTAAAAGATTTAATTTATTTATTTGAGAGAGAGAGAGAGAAAGAATGAGAGTGAGAGAGCATGAGAGGTCAGCGGGAGAGCCAGACTCCCTGCCCAGCAGGGAGCCCAATGTGGGACTTAATTCCGGGACCCCAGGATGATGACCTGAGCCAAAGGCAGTTGCTTAATGAACTGAGCCACCCAGGCACCCTCGTTTACCCCTGTAATATATGAACTTGCACTTAATGAAATGGATTGCTGAACTCCCATAGTATTATGGTTGGCTTTACTATATTTTAATTCCCCTAATAATTACCTAAAATTAGGAAGGTGTCTAGAAACATAAAAGAAGGGAATACCTTTCTGCTAATAACAACTATATTACCCAACAGGTAAAGACTACACATGGCACTGCATTTTCTCATTTCTGAGTGACTTAGTAAAGAAGTACTGAAGCTGTTTTCCACTAAAGTTTGTTTTTATGCTCCCAGCTTTCTACGATAAAGCTCTCTTAAATCTAGGACAAAATGATAAGCTCCAGAAATGCCATATTACAAAGTAATTCATTCCTCTGTGATTTTGTTTACAGAGCTCTTTTCACTTAACACCCATTATAATTGGTATAGCTCTTGGCACTGGATCAGGGGCAATATTTTTTTTTGGGGGGGGAACAATGTATAATTGGTATCTGCTATGTACAAAATGTCAGCAATAAAATAAACGGAAACTACCTTAACTTCAACTATCTTACAACTCATGGGAAGGCAAGCTAATGAACAGACAATTGCAATATAGTGTATAAAATGCTTTGATGAAGGTAAGTAGTGAAGCATGTGTGCTTCTTGGCGGGGGGAATTAAAAACCTGATTTTGTAAAAAAAAACAAACCTGATTTTGTCCTATTTGTTCATTTCCATGTTGTAAATAATTCCACCATGGCCAATTTCAAGCTACCAATAGTTTAACAACTGTTCACACATTTCTTGAATGTTTGTTTTTGAACCAATGCAGGTAGTCTCTGGCCCACTCCTATGGGGATTACCACCATCATCATGGCCAAGGAAGATTTCCAGAAGGGAGTGATATCTAACTGAATATGAAGAAAGGACATTAATTAGTGAAGCAGAGAGAGGAGGGGAAAGACTTGCAAGCAGATAGAGGAGCACAGATAAACATCTGGAAGTGAAAGAATACATGGCATTTGGGGGAAACTGCAAGGAACTCATTTTTGACTGGATAACATTTTAATACATGAAGTAGATAAAAACGTACTTAAAGAAGTAAATGTGTTCCCTCTCTCTCTGCCTGCCTCTCCGCCTGCTTGTGATCTCTGTCAAATAAATAAATAAAATCTTTAAAAAAAGAAAAAAAAAGAAGTAAATGTGTGGCGAATGTCCTCACTAGCCACAATAAGCAATTTGAATTTTTTTCCAAAGACAATGGTAGGTAGATCATCAGAATTTTCTGATGAAATGGGCATCATAAATGATGCATGGGCATAATCAGATAATTAGAAATATCACTCAGGTTGGATCTGGATACAGATCCAGTTGGAGAATGGATTAGTTCTATGAAATATCAGTTGGAGAAGACTAATGAAAGATAATCTAGCTCCAAAAGTATTAGTAACTCCGAGTCCATCTGCTAGAAACAGACCCTAAACCAGTGACAGTACAGACGGACAGACTTTGACACTGGACATTTGAGAACACATGAAAGGTGACAGATTGGCAAGGCATAGGGTATGGCGAGGGCAGAGAAGTGTTAAGAACAATTTCGAAGTTTCCATCTTAGAAAACTGAGTGGATACTGTGGTTATTTATGAAAAGAATGGATATAGAAAGAGAATAATGTTTCATAAGGGAGGCAAATCTCAGTTATGTACAAATCGAGTTAGAGGTATCTATGAGACATTCAAATGGAAATAGATATGTTATACAGAACTAAGACAGTCAGGACCTGACCAGAATCAAGCTATAGTCTGATTCCTTCCTAAGTACTCGGGATAAAATTATGACTGAGATATATTCTCACATGTAAGGTCCCATGGCCCCATGAAACATACAGGTAGTAAGTCAATGATTCAGTTTTGCACACTGTAAAAAGCGTACTGAACTGTGGAACACACAAAATGTTTTTACAAAAAGGAATTTAGACTTGAAGGAATGAAGTCTTTCTGAAAACTTAAGTGGAGTTAAATGGTAAAAAAAAAAAAAAAAAAAGGAAATGAAGGATATTCTTAGTAGATGGGATGATATGTGTAAATAGGCACTGGCATAAAGCAATAAAAGTCTGAAATGAAGCCTGCAAGAAAGTGACAAGAAATTAAGTTAGAAATAATAGCAAGGACTTCAACATAAATGGACTTTTCTGCTAAGCTGAGGAACTTAATATCATCGAAACTATAATAGATATGGACACATTTAAATCCATGATCATATAGGCATTTCAAAAAATTAACTTGAGCAGAAATATAAGGGATGGAATAAGTCAATTATCATATGGTTTCACTTATTTGTGGAGCACAACAAATAGCATGGAGGACATGGGGAGTTAGGAGAAGGCATTTGGGGGAAATCGGAAGGGGAGGTGAACAATGAGAGACTATGGACTCTGAAAAACAATCTGAAGGGTTTGAAGAGGTGGGGGGGTGGGATGTTGGGGGAACCAGGTGGTGGGTATTAGAGAGGGCACGGACTGCATGGAGCACTGGGTGTGGTACAAAAACAATGAATACTGTTATGCTGAAAATTAAAAAAAAAAAGATTAAAAAAAAAAAGTTAAAAATGGAACTACCCTATGATCCAGCATTTGTACTACCAGGTATTTACCCAAAGAATATAAAAATAATTAATTCAAAGTGACACTTACAAACCAAGAAAAAGACTCTCAACTATGGAAAACAAAATGTTGGTTACCAGAGGGGAGGCAGGTGAGAGGATGGATAAAGTTGGTGACAGAGATTAAGGAGTACACTTGCTTTATATGTAAGTGTTGAGTCACTAAATTATATACCTGAAACTAATATTCACTGTATGTTAACTGGAATTTAAATAAAATTAAAAAAAAAAAGAAATATAAGGGATGGGAGGGATTTGAGGAGATAAGAAGAATTTAGTCAACCTTCTTTACATTTTCTTATAATTATGGGTAAATTCTTGATGCATAAAATATGAATCCATCCTGCCCAATTAAGAAATCCTAGCAGATAGCAGAAAGAAATTAGAAGGAACATACTGTCAGCCATCTGGGAGTCAAAGAATTTTATGAAAGAATTAGAGGTTACTGGCAAGAGGAGGTCCCTGAGAGGTCTGAGACTGGAGGGAACAGAGATTTCCACATTTGGTATAAGCAAGGAAGAGGGAATGAGAGCGTGCTATTTCAAACTGTAACGACTAAGGTCTCGGGAAAGCTCCAGATAATGTACCAAGAAAGCATTAAGTGGCAGGTTTGCCATCACTTTGTTTAAGTGTCATCAATTTATTGACAATCTAACTTGCAGATAGCCTTGGTGATTGCAACTAATCTTATTGTTACTCTCTTCTCGGGAAGCTGATAAGCAGACAGGAGTGACTGCCTTATCTATCAACATCTAAAATAGGTTCTGCTTTCCACCAATTTTACCTCCATGATTGAATGAGATAACGCATAGAAAGTTGTATGCAACTTTCTCACAGTTGGTGGCTCATAAATGAGAAAACAGAATGCTGAGAAGGGTATCAAATAAACTCTGAAGTACAGTGCTAGTGGGGACAGTACTGGGTTCCAAACCAGCTAAGACGAGTCTAGACTGAGGTTGAATTTCAAGGGTGGACCTTAAGGTGTGCATGAGTATGAGTGATGTTGTGACAAAAATGAATGATGCTGGACCAAATTTAAGGTGAAAAAGGGAGACAAAAATACATGTGTAGGGGTGCCTGGGTGGCTCAGTGGGTTAAAGCCTCTGCCTTTGGCTCAGGTCATTATCTCAGGGTCCTGGGATGGAGCCCCACATTGGGAATCTCTGCTCAGTGGGGAGCCTGCTTCCCCCTCTCTCTCTGCCTGCCTCTCTGCCTACTTGTGATCTCCGTCAAATAATAAAATCTTAAAAAAAAATACATGTGTGACTTATCTTGATGAGCACTGAGAAATGGACAGAATTGTTGAATCATTATATCGTACACCTGAAACTAATCTAATTGTATGTTAATTATATTTGAATAAAAAAATCATGTGTGAATATTTTATAGACAAATGAAAGTAATGATCTCTTTTCCAAGTGGCATCAGTCCATCTTTTGGCCATAAATACTTTATTTTTTGTATAATTTTTGTATTATTTTTCCTTACAATGAAAATGTGTTTTTTGTAACTCCTGTATGGTATTGGTAGTAGAGGATATCTTTTGTATCTATTCTGAATAAATCCACTACTACTAGTAGTACTAATTTACAGCAATTGCTGTTGAAAAAAACTTCTTGAAAAAACCAATTTCACCTTCAAAGAATCGAAGCAACATAGCATCCATATTATAATGCTTAACAAGATGCCTATAAAAATGAAAAGAGTACTGGGCCGATAGAAGGCTTCACTTAAAATATAAGAACCAGAGGAAAAAAATCAACTATGCCTTAATCCTATGATGAGTAGATGGACAATAAAAAAGTTTCAGGGCTTTAGCATTATGGAATGTTTCGTGTTTATTTTTATTTATTTATTTGTTTTAAAGATTTTATTTCCTTGCCAGAGAGAGCATAAGCACAAGCAAGGGGATTGGCAAGTAGAAGGAGAGGGAGAAGCATACTCCCCAGTGAGCAAGGAGCTGATGTGGGGCTCTATTCCAGGACCCTGGGATCCTGACCTGAGCCAAAGATGCTTAATCGAATGAGCCATCCAGGTGTTCCATCGTGTTAAAAAATAAAATAAATTCAAGGCACATAACTCAGTACCCATGTTTTACATTGGAATTACAATACCTAAAAAGATTATTTGATTTTCCTATTGTTTAGATAGTTACTCTCAGCAAAGACTATTATTCAGATCTCTTCAAACTTTAAATTATGGTGTATAAGTGAATACTGATTAACATATAAAAGTGTGTTATTTTTGTCAGGAGAAATAAATTCTAACCTTGGGAAAACAATCTTTGCAACACATGAATTTATAATCAAAGAAAGTATTAATGAAAAAGTTAACAGAATGGCTTTGTCTTTTTTTTAAAAGATTTTATTTATTACTTAAAGAGAGAGCACGAGTGTGTACATGCGAGCAGGGGAAGGGGCAGAGGAAGAGGGAGAGAGAATCTCAAGCAGACTACAAGCTGAGTGCAGAGCCCGACACAAGGCTCCATCTCAGGACTCTGGTCACGACCTGAGCCAAAACCAAGAGTCAGACACTTAACTGACTGAGGCAGCCAGGCACCCCTGGAATGGCTTTTGTCTTTGTGCATGTGGGTGAGAACTGAGTCCTTAATTAGTAAGCACATTTGGGACCAAATTCTTGCTTTGTCATTTATGTCATTTAGGGCATTAGATATTGGTCTTAAAACTTAGATTTTTAATTTTTTTCATTTGTAAAATAGGGGAAATAATGCTTATCTGAATTTGTTGTAAAACAGATAATTTTTGAGGAAGTACTTCAAGAAATATGAACATATTGCATGTGATGTTTCTTTTCATTATCTTGCTTTTATTTGCGCTATTATTGGAATGACCCACCGGTCAAATATTTGAAAGTCCTTAGCCTAACAAGGTTAAGGTATTTTGCCTCCCTAAGATCCCTACGCCATTCAATGGGTTGGTGACACATTTTCTACTTAGGTCTGGAGAAGATAACAACAAAGCACCCCTCTTTGAGGAATGTAATTTGCTCTATGCATGCGGGACACACTATGGAGATAAATTCTTGGGGGATAAAAGAATTCCGCCAGTTTTTTGTTCAGTGGTATAAAACTAAGCTGCTCAACTGGGACACCAACTTGATTTTTAATTAAAAACCCAGACTGTTGTCCAAGATATTGTTAACAAAACTAAGGGAAGTTAAAAATAAAACCCTGTTGGGTGAACACAATTTAAAAAAAAAAAAAATCCAGACTCCTCAAGGAAGAATTTAGATTTGTCTGGTGAATCTCACTAGGACTGCCTTGTGCATATCCAGCCCACGCATTTGAGTGGGTTTGCAGAGCTCTGGCAGAGGGGCAAGTAATTTTTCATCTATCTCTATGATAGTACGTGTCCAGAAGAAAAATGCCCAAATCCAGTCAATCATGCACTGTATTTGTGTGTTTCTGGATGCAAGTGTGCGAATGTGTGTGTTTATTTGTGAAAGTGCACAAGTACTTTCTTCTGATGTATTATTACCAACAAGTTCCAGAATATTTTCCCGCAGGTGCTCACTGTGGGTTTTGCTATTTGCCTCAATCACTTGCTATCTGAATTAACAGCCTGGACTACATATGTATGTTCGGATATATTAAGATTTCACTGTGGTGTGAGAACTGTGAAATGAGAATGAGAGCATGTGCTAAGCATGTATACTCAAACACTGCAGAATCTTCAGAAATCTTAGTTTAGCCAATCCCCATAGCAACTCCATGAGCAGTGTGCGATCCTCCCTATTTCGTGGATGAGAAAGCTGAGGGAGGGTCAATCTTTGCAGTACTTATCCCAAGCTTATAGTAAGTGACTGACAGATCTGAGACCGTAATTCAAGTTTCTCTGGCTTCAAAGACTGTGTTCTTCTTAAATTTACTGTAGTATAGTAAGCACCACTCTGAGCAGGGTTCAAGATCCTATTTTTAGCCAGAGTCTGAAAGACGGAAAAAGCCATATCTAAGAAGAAACCACAGAGGGCAATGCTCCTCCTTAGGATCCTTTCATCGTCATGTGAAGTCTGTGTTTGAATCGAATGACTGCTATAATACATCACTACACACTTAGTGTCTTAAAACAGCAAAATCTGTTCTCTTACAGTCCTGGAGGTCATAAATCTAAACTCGGTCTTACTGAACTAGAATCAATGTGTCAGCAAGGCGGCATTCCTTCTGGAGGCTCTAGGGAAGACTCTGCTTTCTTGGCTTTTCCAGTATCTAAATTCCACTCACATTCCACGGCCCTTGGCTCTCTTTCCCCATCTTTAAATCCAGCAGTGGCAGACTGGGTCTTTCTCATGTCTCATCAGGCCAACGTCCAGCTCTGTAAGTCAAATCTCCTTCTGTCTCTCCTGCCTCTTGCTTCCACTTTTAAGGACTTTTGTGATTACACTGGGCCTCCTGGATAATCCAGGATAATATTCCCATTTCAAGATCCTTAATCACATCTGCAAAGTCCTCTCTTGCCATGTTAAGGTAACATATTCACAAGTTCTGGGGATTAGGATGAATTCACATCTTTGGGTAGGAGGAAGCTATTATTCTTCCTATCATAAGAATTTTCAAAGTCATAAATTTTGCCAAAATATCTCCACACCTTGAAACTATCAGAGGTTCTTTGCTAACTGGAGAATACATTCCAGATGCTACAAATCTGTTTAACTTTGCTTATAATACATTCTACGGTTTCAATTCCACTTACTGCAATGTTTTCCACTTTACGCAAAATGTTTATATTCCGCTATAACAGTGTCTTTGGCCTTCCTCCACTGTCTCAAACTCTTTCACACATCTGTGCCTTGAGATGCTGGTTCTACTGCCTTAATGCTCCTTTGTTTCATCTTTTTCTGCACAACGCCTACTTATCACTCAATTCAGTTCAAATGTTTTCTCTTCTGCAAAGTATTTCTAGACTCACCCCAGATAAGGTCAGTTCTTTCCTCTGTGGACCTACAGCACTTCACAGATACTTTTGTTTTAAGCACTTTCCATACTATGTTATGGTGATCAGTTTGAGTAGCTGTCTTCTGTACTTTACTGTGAACTCAGGGAAGACAGAGTCTTATTCATCTTTTTATCCCCAGTTCCAAACACAGAAGCCTGCACTTAAGAACCTGCTTTAGAGGGACAGGAAAATGAGGTCATTGTAAACTTTACTGAAATGAATTCTCTCAGATAGCAAGTTGATATAACTCACATGGCGTTCTTCTCTAACTTATAAGAGTCTTTTGTTGGAGCCAACTTCTTGTACCATTTCATTTTGCCCACTGCCCAAGCTGTTGTAATCTTTCCCTGCTCGTGAACTTGTTAGGGCCATGGTCAACACATGGCATATACAAAACATCCAGATATTTAAAACAGGTAAGTCATTTAATTTTTTATTGTTATTAATCTGTTTTATCACGCTAAGGAAATTTTCTTAAGGACCAAAGTTGTTCAACGATTTTTTACTTGCTTACTGACATCTGCATATATTTTTAAAGAAGTATCTACTTAGGTCTTTTGCCTTTTTTGGGGGGGAGTTAAATTGGATTGGTCATCTTCTTATTTACTTACTTTTTATTTGTAGGAATTCCTTATATTATGTAGAAACAGGTCTTTTCCAAATAAATGTATTAAGAATAATGGGGCGCCTGGGTGGCTCAGAGGGTTAAGCCTCTGCCTTTGGCTCAGGTCATGATCTCAGGGTCCTGGGATCAAGCCCCACATTGGGCTTTCTGCTCAGCAGGGAGCGTGCTTCCCCCTTTCTCTCTGCCTGCCTCTCTGCCTACTTGTGATCTCTCTCTCTGTCAAATACATAAATAAAATCTTTAAAAAAAAAAAAAAAGAATATTATTCCCTGGTCTGTATCTTGCCTATTCAAAATATGTGTACATGACACACACAGGTATAGATACAGATTGGGGTATATACAAATGTAATAAAGCTATATAAAAATTAATGTGAATCAAGAACAGCTTCTCTGTGTAAAAGGAGAAATAGATGGGATGGTGGGGGCATGAAATTTTTTTTTTAAAGAAATTTGGATATATTCTCAATGCAACAATAAACTATTGAAATAGGGCAGATGGTTGTCATGGTTAGATTTATGTGTTTCTATAACCACTCTGGTTTCTCCTTAGTAATTGTTTACAGTAGAGAAACATGGGAACAGAGACTGGTTTGGAGGCACTGAAGTCCTCCAGGCAAGAGATGGTGATTGCTTGTACTGGGGTGGTAAGAGTTGGATATGGTAATAAGATAGATCTATTTTGTGGGAAGAACTGAGTTGACTTCCTAATTCACCGCACATTAGGTAGGTTAGGCCACTTTACAAACCAAGTACTAAGCCTCCTCTGTTGCCTTTTTACTTGTGATGAACTGCTGCCTTATGGGTCCTATATACCACGTACCTTATTTTTAGTGGTAGATCAGTTATCTTATTTCAATTGAAATTCCTTCTAATATGCCTGGCCTAAAAAGCAAACAAACAAAAAACAAATAAACAAAAACACCCCGAAGAACCAGGCAAAGCCTTTTAAAAGACATGGTTACCCTTCTTCCCAGAATACTTGGAAGCTAACTGAACAGAAAACACATGACAGACACAATCCAACATGTTTGTCTTCTGAAATTTTTGAAGACCTATCCCTGTATTGGGCAGGGGTAATCTGATCATTTAATAACACTGGGAGCAATCAAGCATGGTGTCCATATTTGCATCAGCAACTCTTAAAAGGGTTACAAACACAGCTGACCATCCAAACTAAGACATTAAATGCAGTTTTCCTTATGTTAAATTCTTGGTTGAGAACCTTCAACATCTGCAAGTACAGATTTTAACTTCACCACCACCACCTCCAACAGATTTTCATGATATCCTTTGGTAAATTTTTGATGTAAGTTCTTTTGTTTTTATTCTGATATTACTAATCATATTTGCAGCTGAATTTGATTTTAAAGAGTCCCATAACAAGTGACAATGAAGGCATCCATTGCTTTGGTATTTCCTTCAGCAAGAGTGGCTCTAGATAAAGTGTTTAAGGGATATAGGGTGGATTTGGACCATATGACTCTTCTTAAATTCTTTGAATGCTTCCTAGAAATTCTAAATCTAATCTCCAAAAGACCATTCCCAGTTGACTAGCAACATAATGCATACATTATAATCACGGATAGCTCATGAATTAAGCTGAAGTAAGCAAATAACCTAAACAAATACATTTCTGTGTTTGGTTTTCAGTGATTTGAACTGCTGAAGAAGGCCACCAAACACTGATTCAGCAGTCACGTTGCACAGTGCAATCAGGAGCAGCCATCCAATTCTGCAAGAATGGCATTGGCCAAGTCTCCGAGAGTATCATCCTCGGGAGATACCTGTAATGGGCTGTTTCTAGGTCACTAGTTTTCTTCCACTAACATAGGAGATAGTCTGTTCACCTTTCACTTCATTGTCTCCAATTCTAAGTATCCCACATTTACCTGAAGGTCTGTCTATACAACACACTCTTCTGTACATAATTATGTGTTAATGTTCCTTTAAAAGCACCTGAACCTCTTTCTAGCTCAAGTAAAAAAGAGGGAAAAATGCATAAATATTGATACAACAGGATAACTGTGGTTTATCATGAGATCACAGACAGAATCAGGAGACAAGGAACTATGCCAGCTCAGGAAAACTCAGCAGCAAGAACTTTTCTTTTTTCCTCATTTAAGAGTTTTCTTGTAACGTGATCCAGATCAAGTAGCTCCTAAGGTCTGTGTCCTCCCTATTCTGAGGGCCATTTTCTGAGAGAATCTGGCCCAGATCAAAGCTCCACATCCATGAGCTTCATCTAAGAACAAGATCAGGTGGTACGGAAACGGCATCTGGAAGACCACCTATGTGCCTTCAGAACTGGTCTCAGAAGAGAGGCATTGGCTGAGGTGGATAACCATTCAAAGGGGACATGACTCCCACAGCTAAACACTGTTCTAGAAGCTCCATTTACATCATAGCATTTAGTCTTCACTATGAAATTATTTCACAGCTGGAGAAACTAGCTTTTCAACAACCTGTCCATATTAAGTGACAGACTCATTCCTTAAACCCCACACTATCTGACTCCCAAAGTGCTAAATAAAGACAAGTTATAAAATCATTCTTTGTACACAGGAAATTTTTCAAAGCTCACCCAGGTAATATATATACTCAAGTTGACTGAAAAACTATATCCACAATTGCATAGGGGGAAAAAAAAAAGGAAAAACTTCTGCTGTCAAATGTTTTGAAATAGGAAACAGAAAATTTCTAACACATAGTTGAAAGGAAACTCTCTAGTCAGAAAATATGTCTAAATACAATTAAGTGAGTTTAAAAATTGTATTGCACTTTAGTTAAAAAGGAAAAAAAGAAAACTAAAAAAATTATATCTCTATCAACATTTAAGGAAAAAAATGTTTACTCCTGAGGGAGGAGTCAAGATGGCAGAGAAGTAGCAGGCTGAGACTAGTTCAGGTAGTGGGAGATCAGCTAGATAGCTTATCTAAAGATTGCAAACACCTACAAATCCAACGGGAGATCGAAGAGAAGAAGAACAGCAATTTTAGAAACAGAAAATCAACCACTTTCTGAAAGGTAGGACTGGCGGAGAAGTGAATCCAAAGGGACGGGAAGATAGACCGCCGGGGGGGTGGGGGTGGCTCCTGGCAAGCGGCGGAGCAACGGAGCACAAAATCGGGACTTTCAAAAGTCTGTTCCGCTGAGGGACATCACTCCAGAGACTTAACTGGGGTGAAGCCCGTGCAGGGTCAGCGTGGCCTCAGTCCCCCAGGGTCACAGAAGGATCGGGGGTGTCTGAGTGTCGCAGAGCTTACAGGTATTATAACGGGAAAGCTGGCTACAGAGACAGAGCCGAGAAATGAGCTCTAAACTCGAGGTTACCTTGAACCGGTCGCAGGCTCGGTCAGCTCGGAGCGCAGCCAGAGGCCAGGGTGACGGGAGTGATTGGGCGCTGTTCTCTGAGGGCGCACTGAGGAGTGGGGCCTCGGGCTCCTGGCTCCTCCGGGCCGGAGACTGGGAGGCCGCCAACTTCATTCCCGTCCTCCAGAACTCTATGGAAAGTGCTCAGGGAACAAAAGCTCCCGAAAGCAAACCTGAGAGGATTACTCAGCCCGCCCCGGGTAAGGGTGGTGCAACTCCGCCTGGGGCAAAGACACTTGAGAATCACTACAACAGGCCCCTCCCCCAGAAGAGCAACAAGAAATCCAGTCAGGACAAAGTTCACCTACCAAGGAGTGCAGTTTCAATACCAAGGAGAGCAGCGGAATTCCAGAGGAGGAAAAAGCAAAGCCGGAGATCGAGGCTTTCTCCCCATGATTCTTTAGCCTTGCAGTTAATTTTTTTTTCTTCTTTTTCACTTTTTTTCTCTTCTTCTGCTAAATTTTTTAAACTTTTACCCTTTTCTTAAAGATTTTTAACTAGTTTATCTAATATATTTTTTCCTTTTTATATTTTTTCTTTATTCATTTTCTTCTTTTAATTGTTTCATTTTTTTTTTTTTCTTACTGAACCTCTTTTTATCCCCTTTCTCCCCCCTCACGATTGGGGATCTCTTCTGATTTGGTTAAAGCATATTTTCCTGGGGTTGTTGCCACCCTTCTAGTATTTTACTTGCTCCTTCATATACTCTTATCTGGACAAAATGACAAGGCGGAAAAATTCACCACACAACAAAAAAGAACAAGAGGCAGTACCCAAGGCTAGAGATCTAATCAATACAGACATTGGTAATATGTCAGATCTAGAGTTCAGAATGATGATTCTCAAGGTTCTAGCCGGGCTCGAAAAAGGCATGGAAGATATTAGAGAAACCCTCTCCGGAGATATAAAAGCCCTTTCTGGAGAAATAAAAGAACTAAAATCTAACCAAGTTGAAATAAAAAAAGCTATCAATGACGTGCAATCAAAAATGGAGGCTCTCACTGCTAGGATAAATGAGGCAGAAGAAAGAATTAGTGATATAGAAGACCAAATGACAGAGAATAAAGAAGCTGAGCAAAAGAGGGACAAACAGCTACTGGACCACGAGGGGAGAATTCGAGAGATAAGTGACACCATAAGACGAAACAACATTAGAATGATTGGGATTCCAGAAGAAGAGGAAACAGAGAGGGGAGCAGAAGGTATATTGGAGAGAATTATTGGAGAGAATTTCCCCAATATGGCAAAGGGAACAAGCATCAAAATCCAGGAGGTTCAGAGAACCCCCCTCAAAATCAATAAGAATAGGTCCACACCTCGTCACCTAATAGTAACATTTACAAGTCTTAGTGCCAAAGAGAAGATCCTGAAAGCAGCCCGGGAAAAGAAGTCTGTAACGTACAATGGTAAAAATATTAGATTAGCAGCAGACTTATCCACAGAGACCTGGCAGGCCAGAAAGAGCTGGCATGATATATTCAGAGTACTAAACGAGAAAAACATGCAGCCAAGAATACTATATCCAGCTAGGCTATCATTGAAAATAGAAGGAGAGATTAAAAGCTTCCAGGACAAACAAAAACTGAAAGAATTTGCAAATACCAAACCAGCTCTACAGGAAATATTGAAAGGGGTCCTCTAAGCAAAGAGAGACCCTAAAAGTAGTAGATCAGAAAGAAACAGAGACAATATACAATAACAGTCACCTTACAGGCAATACAATGGCACTAAATTCATATCTCTCAATAGTTACCCTGAATGTTAATGGGCTAAATGCCCCAATCAAAAGACACAGGGTATCAGAATGGATAAAAAAAACAAAAACCCATCTATATGTTGCGTACAAGAAACTCATTTGAGACCCGAAGACACCTCCAGATTTAAAGTGAGGGGGTGGAAAACAATGTACCATGCTAATGGACATCAGAAGAAAGCAGGGGTGGCAATCCTTATATCAGATCAATTAGATTTTAAGCCAAAGACTATAATAAGAGATGAGGAAGGACACTATATCATACTCAAAGGGTCTGTCCAACAAGAAGATCTAACAATTTTAAATACCTATGCCCCTAATGTGGGAGCAGCCAACTATATAAACCAATTAAGAACAGAAAGAGCGGGCATGATATATTCAGAGCACTAAATGAGAAAAACATGCAGCCAAGAATACTATATCCAGCTAGGCTATCATTGAAAATAGAAGGAGAGATAAAAAGCTTCCAGGACAAACAAAAACTGAAAGAATTTGCAAACCCAAACCAGCTCTACAGGAAATATTGAAAGGAGTCCTCTAGGCAAAGAGAGAGCCTAAAGTAGTAGATCAGAAAGGAAGAGAGACAACATACAGTAACAGTCAACTTACAGGCAATACAATGGCACTAAATTCATATCTCTCAATAGTTACCCTGAATGTTAATGGGCTAAATGCCCCAATCAAAAGACACAGGGTATCAGAATGGATAAAAAAACAAAACCCATCTATATGGTGCCTACAAGAAACTCATCTTAAATTCGAAGACACCTCCAGATTTAAAGTGAGGGGGTGGAAAAGAATTTACCATGCTAATGGACATCAGAAGAAAGCAGGAGTGGCAATCCTTATATCAGATCAATTAGATTTTAAGCCAAAGACTACATTAAGAGATGAGGAAGGACACTATATCATACTCAAAGGAACTGTCCAACAAGAAGATCTAACAATTTTAAATATCTATGCCCCTAACGTGGGAGCAGCCAACTATATAAACCAATTAATAACAAAATCAAAGAAACACATCGACAATAAAACAATAATAGTAGGGGACTTTAACACTCCCCTCACTGAAATGGACAGATCATCCAAGCAAAAGATCAACAAGGAAATCAAGGCCTTAAATGACACACTGGACCAGATGGACATCACAGATATATTCAGAACATTTCATCCCAAAGCAACAGAATACACATTCTTCTCTAGTGCACATGGAACATTCTCCAGAATAGATCATATTCTCGGTCCTAAATCAGGTCTCAACCGTTATCAAAAGATTGGGATCATTCCCTGCATATTTTCAGACCACAATGCTCTGAAGCTAGAACTCAATCACAAGAGGAAATTTGGAAAGAACCCAAATACATGGAGACTAAACAGCATCCTTCTAAAGAATGAATGGGTCAACCAGGAAATTAAAGAAGAGTTGAAAAAATTCATGGAAACAAATGATAATGAAAACACAACGGTTCAAAATCTGTGGGACACAACAAAGGCAGTCCTGAGAGGAAAATATATAGCGGTACAAGCCTTTCTCAAGAAACAAGAAAGGTCTCAGGTACACAACCTAACCCTACACCTAAAGGAGCTGGAGAAAGAACAAGAAAGAAACCCCAAACCCAGCAGGAGAAGAGAAATCATAAAGATCAGAGCAGAAATCAATGAAATAGAAACCAAAAAAACAATAGAACAAATCAACGAAACTAGGAGCTGGTTCTTTGAAAGAATTAATAAGATTGATAAACCCCTGGCCAGACTTATCAAAAAGAAAAGAGAAAGGACCCAAATAAATAAAATCATGAATGAAAGAGGAGAGATCACAACTAACACCAAAGAAATACAGACAATTATAGGAACATACTATGAGCAACTCTACGCCAACAAATTTGACAATCTGGAAGAAATGGATGCCTTCCTAGAGACATATAAACTACCACAACTGAACCAGGAAGAGATAGAAAGCCTGAACAGACCCAACCAGTAAGGAGATTGAAACAGTCATCAAAAATCTCCAAACAAACAAAAGCCCATGGCCAGACGGCTTCCCAGGGGAATTCTACCAAACATTTAAAGAACTAATTCTTATTCTCCTGAAACTGTTCCAAAAAATAGAAATGGAAGGAAAACTTCCAAACTCATTTTATGAGGCCAGCATCACCTTGATCCCAAAACCAGACAAGGATCTCATCAAAAGAGAACTACAGACCAATATCCTTGATGAACACAGATGCAAAAATTCTCACCAAAATTCTAGCCAATAGGATTCAACAGTACATTAAAAGGATTATTCACCACGACCAAGTGGGATTTATTCCAGGGCTGCAAGGTTGGTTCAACATCTGCAAATCAATCAATGTGATACAACACATTAATAAAAGAAAGAACAAGAACCATATGATACTCTCCATAGATGCTGAAAAAGCATTTGACAAAGTACAGCATCCCTTCCTGATCAAAACTCTTCAAAATGTAGGGATAGAGGGCACATACCTCAATATTATCAAAGCCATCTATGAAAAACCCACCGCAAATATCATTCTCAATGGAGAAAAACTGAAAGTTTTTCCGCTAAGGTCAGGAACACGGCAGGGATGTCCGTTATCACCACTGCTATTCAACATAGTACTAGAAGTCCTAGCCTCAGCCATCAGACAACAAAAGGAAATTAAAGGCATCCAAATCGTTAAAGAAGAAGTCAAACTATCACTCTTTGCAGATGATATGATACTATATGTGGAAAACCCAAAAGACTCCACTCCAAAACTGCTAGAACTTGTATAGGAATTCAGTAAAGTGTCAGGATATAAAATCAATGCACAGAAATCAGTTGCATTTCTCTACACCAACAACAAGACAGAAGAAAGAGAAATTAAGGAGTCCATCCCATTTACAATTGCACCCAAAACTATAAGATACCTAGGAATAAACCTAACCAAAGAGACTAAGAATCTATACTCAGAAAACTATAAAGTACTCATGAAAGAAATTGAGGAAGACACAAAGAAATGGAAAAATGTGCCATGCTCCTGGATTGGAAGAATAAATATTGTGAAAATGTCTATGCTACCTAAAGCAATCTACACATTTAATGCAATTCCTATCAAAGTACCATCCATTTTTTTCCAAAGAAATGGAACAAATAATCCTAAAATTTATATGGAACCAGAAAAGACCTCGAATAGCCAAAGGAATATTGAAAAAGAAAGCCAAAGTCGGTGGCATCACAATTCCGGACTTCAGGCTCTATTACAAAGCTGTCATCATCAAGACAGCATGGTACTGGCACAAAAACAGACACGTAGATCAATGGAACAGAATCGAGAGCCCAGAAATAGACCCTCAACTCTATGGTCAACTAATCTTCGACAAAGCAGGAAAGAATGTCCAATGGAACAAAGACAGCCTCTTCAATAAATGGTGTTGGGAAAATTGGACAGCCACATGCAGAAAAATGAAATTGGATCATTTCCTTACACCACACACGAAAATAGACACAAATGGATGAAGGACCTCAATGTGAGAAAGGAATCCATCAAAATCCTTGAGGAGAACACAGGCAGCAACCTCTTCGACCTCAGCCGCAGCAACATCTTCCTAGGAACATCGCCAAAGGCAAGGGAAGCAAGGGCAAAAATGAACTATTGGGATTTTATCAAGATCAAAAGCTTTTGCACTGCAAAGGAAACAGTTAACAAAACCAAAATACAGCTGACAGAATGGGAGAAGATATTTGCAAATGACATATCAGATAAAGGGCTAGTGTCCAAAATCTATAAAGAACTTAGCAAACTCAACACCCAAAGAACAAATAATCCAATCAAGAAATGGGCAGAAGACATGAACAGACATTTCTGCAAAGAAGACATCCAGATGGCCAACAGACACATGAAAAAGTGTTCCACATCACTCGGCATCAGGGAAATACAAATCAAAACCACAATGAGATACCACCTCACACCATTCAGAATGGCTAAAATTAACAAGTCAGGAAATGACAGATGCTGGCGAGGATGCGGAGAAAGGGGAACCCTCCTACACTGTTGGTGGGAATGCAAGCTGGTGCAACCACTCTGGAAAACAGCATGGAGGTTCCTCAAAATGTTGAAAATAAAACTACCCTATGACCCAGCAATTGAACTACTGGGTATTTACCGTAAAGATACAAACGTAGTGATCCAAAGGGGCACGTGCACCCGAATGTTTATAGCAGCAATGTCTACAATAGCCAAACTATGGAAAGAACCTAGATGTCCATCCACAGATGAATGGATAAAGAAGATGTGGTATATATACACAGTGGAATACAATGCAGCCATCAAAAGAAATGAAATCTTGCCATTTGCGACGACATGGATGGAGCTAGAGGGTATCATGCTTAGCGAAATAAGTCAATCGGAGAAAGACAACTATCATATGATCTTCCTGATATGAGGGAGAGGAGATGCATCATGGGGGGTTAAGGGGGTAGGAGAAGAGTAAATGAAACAAGATGGGATTGAGAGGGAGACAAACCATAAGTGACTCTTAATCTCACAAAACAAACTGAGGGTTGATGGGGGGAGGGGGGTTGGGAGGGGGGGGTGGGGTTATGGACATTGGGGAGGGTATGTGCTATGGTGAGTGCTGTGAAATGTGTAAACCTGGCGATTCACAGACCTGTACCCCTGGGGATAAAAATATATTATATGTTTAAAAAAAATAAAATTTAAATTAAAAAAAAAATGTTTACTCCTGACTGATCAAAAGGACTCTGTTGAAATAAAAATAAAAACTGTGTCTCCATGGATATGTTACAGAGTCTCTATGTTATAGTTGTGGTTAAATATGTATTTTATTGTTTCTAAAGATGCCTGAATCTTTGTGTAATTTAGGGGCATTTTTGTCTTTTGCATATTCATAATCATTTCTTATTTATGAAAGAAAATAGGAGATGGAAGAGGCTAATGAGGGTAGAAATAGGGAGAAAAGAAAACAGAATTCTGGTGCGGGGGGAGGAGGATGGAAGAACAAACTATGTTTCTTCAAATTCTAATATTATCTCTTTGGGTTTATTTTAGAATTCATCCAGGCCACTTTTAAGAACTTGAATTTGGTCCCTCCTAGTAGTTCAGCCTAACTGTTCCCATGAGAGTAAACTGAATTTCGGTTAACTTGAATTTCTCTCTCAAGTTGGGATTATTGTGTGCTTGTGAGGTATCTCTGAGGCCCAATTGGAATTCCATTTCTACGGAGATTAGATTGGAACCTGCAACCAGGAATCATAGAGCAAAATACTAATGCATTTCTTCCTTCAAGGACTGTTATAGGGCATTTTCCTTTACTTGCTGTGAAGTGTTATTTCAGGAACTTTCAAGTTTATTGTGTTTTGCATGATAACACTTTGAGAACAAACTGTTTATTTGATTCACTGTCTTCATTAGTGCCCCAGTAATTAAAAACTGATGTTATTTTTTCCCCCTGAGTTCCCTTTTCCTTTTTTCCCACCTCCCCTTTTTATCCTTTTCTCTATATTCATGAATTGTTTTGGGCATTATTAGTGATTTTTGCAAATCTGGGCAAGAAGCCAAATGAGAATATGAGAAGTAGGCCAGAACAATTGTTAACAATGTTTTTCTAATGACTGGGTCTCTTAGAAAAATTTCTGTTACTACCCACCCTCCCTTCCCCCTGGAGGTCTCTTGTTAAATCAAATTTCCAATAAGTAGGGAAAAGATTAAGATGACACTGTTTTAAAACTGTAATTATATTTCACCTTTTTGTGTAGCTGGGATGCTGCTGGTCACTGTGATATATGGACTTTTATAAAAAAGACTAAATATCATTGGTGTTTGAGGTTCCTCTTTTGCATCCTTCTGAGTTTTCTTTCCTAATTCCTTAATGTGAAACTTAGTTTACAACACCCATGCATTTATCAATTAAAGTCCCTTCCAGCACTAGGAGGAGGCATTATTATTTCCATTTCACAGATAATGAAAATGAGGTTTAGTGACCTGACCAGGAAGACAGAGTGATACGGAGTGACAGCAAGCAAACTGAAGCCTAGGGGAAGTTGTCCAAAATAAAATAAATAAAACAGGGTCAGAATCCAACAGATGAGCTGGTTTAAAATTGAAAAATAAGTCTTAGAGCAGGATCAGAGTGCCTAAGTCAAACCACATTTAGAAAGTGGGAGAGCCCACAGATTAGGAAGCTATATTGGAAATAAGAAAGGAAAACTAGAAGAAATTAGGTATCAAGTGCTTGAACATTTGCTCCAAAGTTCCTTTATCTGTATCTCATTACAGCTTCACTGTGCAATGTAAAGTTCAGATTATTTTTTAAAGATGTATTTGTTTTAGAGACAGAGTCCATGCATGTGCAGGCACACAGAGCTGGGCTGGGCATAAGTAGGGGGGAGAGAGAGAATCTAAGGCGGACTCCCAGCTGAGTATGGAGTAGGAGGCGGGGCTTGATCTCATGACTATGAGGTCAAGACCTGAGCCAAAATCAAGAGACTGATGTTTAACAGACTGAGCCACCCAGATACCTCTAAAGAACAGATCATTGATTCAACTAAAAAATGCCAATTAACTGATATTTTCATATTGCATATATGTTGAATTACTAAATACATGATTTTGGTAGAAAAATGAAAACAATGTAAAAAGTGTAGAGTAACACAGTTAAAAGTGTCTCATTATTCTATTCCTACATATAGGTAAGCATATGTGGTTATAAGATAGAGTCATATTTACAGATGAATAGACAGAAACATAAATAAGTACATAATTTCAAGCAAGATAATTTGATTTTTATTTAAGCATTATGACAATTAAAAAGTCATTTGCTGCTTCAACAGATTACTAGAAAGACTTGTCTATAGATGTATGTTCAGGCATACTTTTACTCTCATATGTATACTGGTATAAAAAATAAGTCATATCCGAATGGATAAGGAAGATGTGGTCCATATACACTATGGAGTATTATGCCTCCATTAGAAAGGATGAATACCCAACTTTTGCAGCAACATGGACGGGACTGGAAGAGCTTATGCTGAGTGAAATAAGTCAAGCAGAGAAAGTCAATTATCATATGGTTTCACTTATTTGTGGAGCCTAACAAATAGCATGGAGGACAAGGGGAGTTAGAGAGGAGAAGGGAGTTGGGGGAAATTGGAAGGGGAGGTGAACCATGAGAGACTATGGACTCTGAAAAACAATCTGAGGGGTTTGAAGCAGCGGGGGGGGGGGGAGGTTGGAAGAACCAGGTGGTGGGTATTAGAGAGGGCACAGATTGCATGGAGCACTGGGTGTGGTGCAAAAACAAGGAATACTGTTATGCTGAAAATCAATCAATCAATCAATCAATCAGTCATATCACTCTACCATTAGAACATTTTCACAACCACTTGTCCTTAAAAACCATTGAAGGTTCATTGTTATCATCTATAAACTGACAAAAAACTAAAGTGTACATGTACAGATCTTCCTCAACTTACCCTGCAGTTACATCACAACAAACCCACTGTAAATTGAAAATACTGTCAAGTTGAAAATGCATTTCATGTACTTAACCTAACAAACAGGGGCACCTGGGTGGCTCAGTAGGTTAAGCTTCTGCCTTTCGGCTCAGTTCATGATCTCAGGGTATTGGGATCGAGCCCCACATCGAGCTCTGTGCTCAGCAGGGAGCCTGTTTCCCCCTCTCTTCGCCTGCTTCTCTGCCTACTTCTGATCTCTCTCTCTCTCTCTATTTCTCTTTGTGTCAATAAATAAATAAATATATATATCTTTAAAAAAAAAAAAAAACAACTAACAAACATCATAGCTTAGCGTAGCCTACTTCAACCATGCTCAGAACACTTACATTAGCCTACCGTTGGGCAAAATCATCTAATGCAAAGCTTATTTTATAATAAAGTGTTGACTATCTCATAAAATTCATTAAATACTATACTGAAACTGAAAAACAGAACAGCTGTACTGGTAGAATATGGTCATAAGTTACTGACTGTTTAACCTCATTATCAGGCTGACTGAAAGAGGCAGCTTACTGTCACTGCCTGGCATCACAAGACAGTACTGTACTGCATATCATTAGCCCAGGAAAAGATACAAACTTGCAACCAGAAGTAGAGTTTCCACTGAATACATATTGCTTTTGCACCACCGTAAAGCTGAAAAAAATCATAAATTAACCTAAGTGAGGGGCTGTCCATATTTCATTCCATATGTGCAAAATCTACAAAACCATCTAACCTGAACTGAAAATTTTATTCCTTTTCTCTATACAGCTTCTTATACACAACATGGCTCCACATCTTCTACTATACTTGAAACTATTATTCTTTTAAATGTTTAGCTCTTTTAATGGATGTATAGCATAATCTTGTTAACGGCTTTCATGTGGATTTTCCTGATGACTAACACTGATAATCTCTTTCACATATTTTTTGCTCTTTAGATATTTTTTTCTTTGGGTAATTTCTGTTTAATTCCTCTGACCATTTCTATATTATGCCACCTTATAAATTTGAAGAATGTCCTATGTTTTGGTTATGAATCCTTTGTCAGCTCTGTGTATTGCAAATATGTTTCCCCCAGTCTATGATTTCTTTTTCACTTCCTTAATGGTGTCTTTGAAAAAAGAAGTTGTTTATTTTTAAAAATTTTTGTATTTTGATGGCATACGATTTATGTTTTCTTATATGGTTTGTGCTTTCTGTAACCTAGCTGAGAAATATTTGCCTAGCTAAAGCGGCAAAAATTTTTCTACTATATTTTTCTAGACCTATTATTAGCTTTTTACATTTTGTCTTAATTTTTGTTAAGGTGCAAGGTCAGGGCTGCAGTTCAATTGTTTTACATGGAAATCCAGTATTGCTGTGTCATTAATTGAAAAGACTCTGATTTCCTCACTGCATTTTATTGGCACCTTTGTGGAAAATCAATTTGCCATATATGTGTGGAGCTATTTCTCAATTCCCAGCTCTGTTCCATTGAAGTCACTACTTTCACTAATGCCTCAATTGCTGTGATTTAATGGTAAATCTTAAAAATCAGGTGGTGTTGTCCTCTAACTGCATTCTATGACAAATCGCTCTGACCATTCTTGGTTATTTGAGTTTTCATATGTTACACATATATTTTTAACTTCTTATCAGAAAAGCCTGCTCTGCTGAGATGCTGTATGGAAATGCCCAGGATGAAATCATAAAGATCAGAAATAATAGGTAAGTCATGGCACATTCATATGGTCAAATAGTATACATCAATGAAAATGAACAAGCTAAAGACAGAACATGGGGGAATCTTAAAAACCTGTTGTTCAGGACAGGAAGTTAAATTCAAGACAAATTATTCCATTTTAAGAAAGCTGAAATGGGCCACATTCAGATACGGTGCTAGAAATCAGGACGATGGTCTCTTTGAGGAGGAAAGGAGCTAGTAACTCAGAGTAGATTGGAGAAGGGGCGTCTTTAAATTAGCTAATCTATTCCTTGATCAGGGTGTGATTTATGAACAACATAGATATGTGCTCTTTTATGAAACAGTACTTCAAATTATTTTTAAGAAGGAAATACACGTGCTTTTAATTGTGTGAGGCAATGTGATTACTACCGAACATATGTTTTATCTGATGAGAAAATGGGGGAGCGGTTGGGTGTGTATGCATGCCATCTAATTACAAAGGTAGTTTTTGAAAAGAATTCACATTAGAGGAATTATCGAGAAACACTAATCCCTGAAGTCCTTCTAAAAACTTTGCCTTTGTAACTTTCCCTCTGTACCTTTCTATCTCTTTTCTAATTCTCCTTTTTTTGACCCTTTCCTTATAGGTTTCAGTATGAATCTTCCACCCTATTCCCCCAGAGCTGGAGTCTGATGCAGCTGTCATACTTCTTCAAAATGCTGGTTGATAAAAGCTTATGGTGTCATTCTCCTGTGGGGTGTGTAACATTTTAACAGAAATTCTAGAAGATATCAACCAGCCTTTAAGAAACAATTGCATGTGTCAATAATGCTAAAATTTGAGACTCTGTGACAAAGAGAATGAAAAAATTCTATCAGTCAGGACGAATTCTAGTTGCCTCTTAAATTATACTTTAGGTTTTTTTGTATATAACATTTACCTTTCGAGCCAGCTCTAGGGAGTGGCTTCAACTTGCATGTTGAGCCATGCAAGTTCTCCTAAACCATCTTCAATCAAGTTTTAAAAATCTCTTGAGCCCCACCCTGTTGTAAGCTTTATACAACTTCATCGTAAAAATTTAACAGATTATTCATTATTGTTGTATGGAGTAGCTGGAGGGAGAACCTAAAATTTATGTAACTCAATCACACATCGCTTGCTGAATCCTTCCACATTACTGTGAAGCATTTAGTCAACCTTCTCTTGGAAATATATAGGACACTCCCTACCTCCCTGGGAGCACATGACAGTTTAGACATTTTAGACCATATACTTTCTTATTTCCCCTATAATCAGCTTGTAACATATAAAACATCACTTACATTTCTCCCTGTGTCTTCAAGTATTTGGTAATACTCCAAGTAATACTTGAAGACACATACGGATCTTAAAACAGTCTTTTCTATCTAATAGTTTAGAGTTTGTTCATTATCCATGCTGTCCATCATTAAGCAGCCTCTGTTTTGTCAATATCTTGTTTTAAGTTTTAAACAAAGAGCCTCAGGTAAACCATATTGTACTTTGGTTCCTAAGACTGTTTTTAGAGCTGGATTATTCACTGATTATGATATGTTGCCCTTTTTAAGTGTCAGTGTAGGAGGAACAGCTAAAATGCACCTGTCTTGAGAAGACCTGTGACGAGTGACAATGTCCGTGAGAATTCTATATTGTGTACTTGGAATTAGAGATGTACCTCACTCAGCTTAACTACATATTGTCTAGGTATTGTTTATGTATCATCTTCAGCCACTTATTACCTTCCCCAAGCCTTAAAGTGTTGATCTAATAAACAGAGGTAAAAATAGGACTTGTGTTAGGGCTTTTTTAAAGATAGCATATGTGAGAGCACCTGACATATAGTTATAGCTCAATAAATGTTACCTGACTCCAAACCACAAAATAACACTAAATCGATATTTTGGTCACAATGACCTTTCAATACCCTCCAAAAATTATGCCAGATGGCAGCTGCTACCTTCTGGTCATAAATACGACTGGTCATAAATAGGACTGGTCATAAATAGAGGGTGTGTTATTCATGCCCTGTCTGACTTCACCACCTGCTATCACTTGGCATGAAATGTGGACTTGAGAAATGGGAATTTTCTCTTTGGGGTATAATTTACACTGATGCCAACTCTCTTACCAAGTTCTGGGTTTGAAAATATCTCCTCACCAGGACTATGATATTAAAACTGCTGACTAACTGAACACTTAAAAATTCAGTTACCATTAAATTCTAATGAACGTAAAAACCACATTAACATCTAATTAAGCCATTATGATTAGTGCTGCACAATGCATACTTTATCATCTTGGATACCTTAACATACTTTTATCTTTGAGGCAACTGAGCTCATTAAAAACTGCTATTTGCTGAATAGATCATAAGAACTTTATGATGCAGAGTGATCAACATCATTAACCTCTTTATAAACTTTCTCAAAAACTGAATACCGTTGGGGGATTACTCTAGGGAAAGGACGTTTTGAGAAAGAAAAACAACAACAACAACAACAACAACAACAAACCCCTCCCAAATCCACAATCTTTACTTGGGCAGAAATTTTGGAAGGACTTATGCCTAGATCAAAATAACATGCAGAATTCACCTGAAAGGAACAAACCTTAGACATTCTAGATAACTGAACAAGCCATTTGTTCCAATGGAAGTGAATGTCTGTGTTTAGAATAAAGCCTTAATTTTCATCCAGATCACTGGTATTGTATTTATATTGATTTTTAAAAAATATTTATTTATTGATTTATTTGAGAGAGAGAGATCACACGTAGGCAGAGAGGCAGGCAGAGAGAGGGGGGGAAGCAGGCTCCCTGCTGAAAAGAGAGCCCGATGTGGGGCTCGATCACAGGACCCTGAGATCATGACCTGAGCCGAAGGCAGAGGCTTAACCCACTGAGCCACCCAGGCGCCCCCATATTGATATTTTTTAACCAGTATTTTATTATCCAGGTGCAGATGGATCCATGTCACAACTCTTGAAATCTTATGGGCAGATACATTTTTACTTTAAATAGAATGCAAACTTTGCACCTCTGTTTCAACCCCAACTCCGTGTTTATGGGATATGAAATTTTGGATTTGTGACTTACACTTTGAACTTCAATGTCATTACCATATATATATATATATATATATATATATATATATATATATATATCTCCAACATTATATATTGTTATAATAGGGCATACAAGTTACACAGACCAGAAACAAGTTAAAAAGATAATCATAAATATATATTATGCATCCAATCAGAGCTTTGGTTACTGTTGGCTTGTAGTATTAGTACTGATAACAGATTAAATGTTCACTGAAATTGTTATTAAGTTTTAACAGTGTCTCTCTTTCTACTAGTTTCTTTCATATCTGTCTCTCTTATCACCTGAAATTCTATAATTTATTCATTTGGGTTGACATGTACATTTCCCCATCACAGGAAAAGAAAAGGAGAGAATTAAAGATAGTAATTGTTAGTCATCTGGACCCAACTAATAATTAACATATTAGGTTATTTCTCTTGAGAGCTCCTGATTGTTGAGTAATGAGATACTGGAAATTAAGATAGAGTTTAAATTTCAGATCCATGCCAGCCTTGGGTGGAATGCTGCAAGGAGTAACATGAAAATGCTTAAAAAGCCACAGATTATAGAGAAGAAGAGGGGAAGGGGAACTTGAAGCCTTGTTATTCAAAGTTGTTTAATTATCTCAGAAACCTGTTCTTATTTTCCTTACCTCTAGAGACCTCTGTCCACCATTTCGGGCATGAAGGGCTGGTCTGCCCTCAACCTGGCATCTTTTATCCTGGGCATAGCTTCACATGTCCAGGCAGGGGAAACTGCCTGGATCTGGGCTCTGCCTTTAGCTGGAACTTGACAACCAGACATTGGAGTAACTCTACATTTTTCCAGTGCTTCATGCTGCCCAGTGATTTGGATATCTAAGGAAGTGGAATTCCTCCATATTTGAAGGTGTATCTTATTCAATCCTATCCTGATTTACTATCATGGACTATTAAAATGTCATTATTATTTTTGAGTGCCTTACAGCAACTTCAAGAATATGAACAGCATATGCTCTTCAGTGTGGCCAGGAAAGTAACTTAAAATAAAATCATGTTAGAAATTCTATGATTTAGGGGCTCCCTGGATGGCTCAGTCAATGAAGTGTCCGACTCTTGGTTTCAGCTCAGATCATGATCTCAGGGTCCTGAGACTGAGGCCCGTGTGGGGCTCTGTGTTCAACAGGGAGGCTGCTTGGGATGCTCTCTCTCCCTCTGTACCATACTCAGCTCATGTGCATGCTCTCTGTTTCTCTCTAAACTAATATTTAAAAGAAAATAAATTTTATAATTTTAAGTTCACTTTCACACGCTATATTTCCTGTTAATGACACCTCTAAGTACAGTTATTTTTTTTTTCACTCCCATTTGGCATATTAGGAAATTGAGACTTAGAAAGAAAAGTCTCTTGTTTCATTAAATAGTTTGCAGTGGCACCAAGGTTTAACTTATTTAATAAATATTTATTTAATGCCCACTCTCTCCCTTGCCAGCATTTTAGTGAGTAAGACAGAAAAAGGAATTGCTCTGATATTGCTTGAACTAGTAAGGGAAAACAAACACTTACCTATAGGAGAACATGAAAAGTTGTAATGCTAAGAAAACAATTAAAATGGTATAGTATGATAAATTGAGTCTTAAGAAGCTACTCTTGATAGAAAAAGAAAGCAATCCAGAATTGGATTGGGAAATGGGAAAGATGAAGAACATTTGACTGAATAAACAGGCGGTGACCAGGCATGGTTTTGCTGTCAGAAATCAGACGTCTTGGCAGGTTCGTTTGTTTTGGTCCCAGTGCAGGATGAGCTGGGCATCAGAAGTTAGGCACATAGACTTAGCACTAAAGGCCACAGGATTAGTTTATGATTATGAAAGAAAAAAGGAAGGGGACTAGGTAAAAGAGTAGATCCTAGGAGTTCTCAAGGAGAACATTTGTTTTCACTGTAGCTATACGACATGATGGATGTGAACTAAATTCTCTGTGGTCATCATTTCATAATCTAGGTAAATCATGCTGTGAACCCTTTAACTTGTCCGGGGATGTATGTCAATTATTTCTCAATAAAACTGGGGGGTAAAAAAAAGGGGGGGGAACTGGATTGTTAGGCAGAGTCCCCAGTACAGAAGCATATTTCGACAGGCAAAGCTAAAGTAGCAAGTGTCAGGAGCAAAATGCAACTTAAAGGCAGGTTCTTGTTGGTTTCATTTGCTAGGATTATAATAGGGATAGAGTGGGGATTCAATACATTTTTTGTTTTTTTATTAAAGATTTTATTTTATTTTATTTGACAGAGAGACAGAGATCACAAGTAGGCGGAGAGGCAGGCAGAGAGGGGTGGGGAAGCAGGCTCCCCGCCGAGCAGAGAGCCCAATGCGGGGCTCAATCCTAGGACCCTGAGATCATGACCTGAGCCGAAGGCAGAGGCTTAATCCACTGAGCCACCGAGGCACCCCGATACATATTTGTTTACTAAAGAAAAGATGTCAGTGTTGTGCTATTTAGAAAAACAAACAAGGGACTTTATGAATCTGAGAAAATACCAAATAGAGGTAATAAAAACAGCTGTACAGAGTGGGGTTAGAGGGCAGAAACAGGATACATGAAAATGATATGAAAATTATAAGGTCGCAAGGGCTCCTTCTAGGCACACTGACTACCAACGACTGAGACTGGTCTCACCAACAAATAATGGAGCTCAGACTGAAAGCTAATTCACACTACAATTAGGACAACATAAAGCACTGATCAAGTCTGAGCAATTGGTGATCGGCATTAACGAGTTTTCCTAAAAAGGATCCATATTAAAGGGCTGGATGGGAACTGTTGGGTCCTAGAGCAAGTTGTTAAATTAAATAAGGGAAAATCTCCAGTATAGTGTAGGTGACTCATCTAGAATAATACTCATGTATGTCACATAATGAAAGATATCAAACCCATATGCCATAGACAAAAAGATTAAGTGGACCTAAGTTGCCAAGAAAATTAAGATGTAAAAGATAAGAAAAGCCACATAAACCAAAGAAGAAAGGTTTGTTTCTATATTGACTTTAACCATATAAATCAAGGGACAGAAAGCAGTAAGATGTGATTTTTGAAACTTTAAGCTTTTAAACTGTTAAATAAAGACAAGAGTTTTAGAGGCACATAAAGAAACACTCCTGTTATTGGCAGAAGATTTACATACCCTTTGATGAGTCATAGAACTCACTGTCTATAGCCATGTAACCACCACCTCAGTTAAGATATAATACACTGTTGTCATTGACTAAATCTCGGACATCCCTTTCTATCAATCCCCTCCCACCCAAAGGGGAACCAAGATTTTTTTTTTTAAAACCTTGGAAAACATAATTTTATTAATGTTTCTTATGAATAAACCATCTCCCTTTACTTGGCTAATTTCTCTTATTATACCTTACACTGTAACAAATGCCTGTGTACATAAATATTCTCTCCCAGATCTATTCATTTCTTTACAACAGGTGCCCCTAAACAGAACTACTGGTTAACAGTAAGATGATATATGTTGCAGATAGTTTTCTATAAATAGAAATTTTTTATTTTTTTAATCTTTTTCTTTTTTTTTACTTTTTAAAATTCTTTTTATTTTTTTATAAACATATACTGTATTATTAGCCCCAGGGATACAGGTCTGTGAATCGCCAGGTTTACACATTTCATAGCACATACCCTCCCCAATGTCCATAACCCCACCACTCTCTCCCAAACCCCTCCCCCCCGGCCACCCTCAGTTTGTTTTGTGACATTAAGAATCTCTTATGGTTTGTCTCCCTACCAAGCCCATCTTGTTTCATTTATTCTTTTCCTACCCCCCAAATCCCCCACATTACATCTCTACTTCCTCATATCAGGGAGATCATATGATAGTTGTCTTTCTCTGACTGACTTATTTTGCTAAGCATAATACCCTCTAGTTCCATCCATGTCGCCGCAAATGGCAAGATTTCATTTCTTTTGATGGCTGCATTGTATTCCACTGTGTGTATATATATATATATATATATATATATATATATATATACAC
>NW_019154110.1:19091322-19137002 GCF_002288905.1 Enhydra lutris kenyoni
ATACACACCACATCTTCTTTAGCCATTCATCTGTTGATGGACATCTAGGTTCTTTCCATAGTTTGGCTATTGTGAACATTGCTGCTATAAACATTCGGGTGCACGTGCCCCTTCAGATCACTATATTTGTATCTTTAGGGTAAATACCAAGTAGTGTGATTGCTGGGTAGGGTAGCTCTATTTTAAACTATTTGAGGAAACTCCATGCTGTTTTCCAGAGTGGTTGCACCAGCTTGCATTCCACCAACAGTGTAGGAGGGGAACCAAGATTCTTATTTGTAGCACTAGAGTTTAATTTTGCTTATTCTCAAATTTCATATGAATGGAATTACCCAGTATATATTCTTCACATCTGGCTTCTCTCAGCCTGTTTGAGGCTCATCAGTTATGCGTGTTCACTGGATACATTTGTCTAGCTGCAGTGGAACAGTCTCTGTGTTGGATTAGACCACCATCGTTTATCCATCTTCTGGTTGACGGACAGCTTTTCTCTGTGGAGATGACCATTTTCAGCGTGAAGTTATAGGATTAAAGCCACAAAACATACTTTTGTCCTTTTATGGACATGTGTTTAAACTTCTGTTGGATAAACACCTAAGGGTGGAGTTTCTATGCCACAGAGTAGGTGTGTAAGAATTGTTAAATTGCTTTGCAAAGTAGTTTTAAAACTTTACACTACTAACAGCAATGATTCCACATTCTCCTTATCAGCATTTGGCATCATCAGTGGTTTTTAATTTTAACCTTTTTTGTTGTGTGTATAGGTGTCTCATGGTTTTTTGTTTTTGTCTTTTTTTTAAGTTGCATTTCCTTGATGACTAATGAGGCTGAGCAACTTTTCACATGCTTACTGGCCTTTTACATATCTTGTTTTGTAATATGTCTGTTCAAACCTTTTGTCCTTTTTATTGGATTATTTGCCATCTTACTCTTGTGTTTAAAGCTGTATTCATATATACTGGATAAAAAATATGCTTAGATATATGTACTGTGATTATTTTCTATTAGTCTGTGCATCTACCTAATGAAGTCTTTCATTATGCAGAAGTTTTAATTATTTTTTTATTTTTAAAAGTTTTTTAAGATTTTATTTTTAAGTAATTGCTACACCCAACATGGAGCTAGAACTTACAACCCCAAGATCAAGTGTTGCATGATCCACCAATTGAGACAGTCAGGTGTCCATAGAAGTTTTAATTCTCATAAAGTGTTTCTGTATCTTCTATAATAAATCTTTGTCTAATCTGAGGTCATATTTTTCCAAAAACTTTATTGTTTTCTATTATTAAAAAGCCCTTAAATCATATGCATAATTTTTGCTTATCTATTTATCTGCCTTTGACAATATTAAATGAAAATATACAATTTTTTTTACCTACATAATCATCATTTCTGATGCTCTTCATTTCTTATGAAATGAATTTTCATTAAATGTCATTTTCCTTTAGACCAAAGAACTTTCCTTAGCTCTTCTTGTGTTGCTGGTCTACTGGCAATAGTTTTGTTTGTTTTTTTTTTTCCTGTTTTAGCCTAAAAATGTCTTTATTTTACCTTCATTTTTGAAGGATAGCTGTTCTAGATATAGAAGTCTTAGATGACTTTTTTTTTTCCTTCAGCACTTTTAATATGTTTTTAAACCATAAAAATAAAAACATAAAAAAATTGGGGATTCCATACATTCTGATGAAAAGTCAATGCTATTTTATCATTTTTTTTTGCAGATGTAATAAAATTAAAGTCATACTAGACAAAATATAAGGTCATACTAAATCAAATATGACAGATATGTTCATTAAAAGGAGAAAATTTGAACACAGAAAGACACACAGGGGAGAAGGCCATGTGCAGATGATGGTGGAGATTACAGTAAGCATCTCCAAGCCATAGAATGCCAAGGATTGCTAACAACCATCAGAAGAACTTAGAGGCTGGGAAGAACTCTTGCCTGGAGTCACTGGAGAAAACAGAACCCTGCCAAAACCTTGATTTCAGACTTCTACACTGTGGAACTGTGAACTTACAAATTTCTGTTTTACAAGCCACCTAATTTGTTGTAATTTGTTATGGCACCCCTAGGAAACTAATACACCAGGCATAAAACCTATTTTGATCCCAAATACAATGCTTTAGATATATCCACCAGAATTTATCTATGGTCAAACAGAAGACTTTATAACATAAATCTCTTGCTTTAAGATGCCCATTTTGCAATGATCAAAACACATTTGAATGGTTGTCTGCATCCAAACCATTTTTTTTTTATTATTTTTCTTTTGTCAGCGTAACAGTATTCATTGTTTTTGCACCACACCCAGTGCTCCATGCAATCCGTGCCCTCTCTAATACCCACCACCTGGTTCCCCCAACCTCCCACCCCCCACCGCTTCAAACCCCTCAGATTGTTTTTCAGAGTCCATAGTCTCTCATGGTTCACCTCCCCTTCCAATTTCCCCTACCTCCCTTCTCCTCTCTAACTCCTCTTATCCTCCATGCTATTTGTTATGCTCCACAAATAAGTGAAACCATATGATAATTGACTCTCTCTGCTTGACTTATTTCACTCAGTATAATCTCTTCCAGTCCCGTCCATGTTGCAATACACAACTTTTGGTTGTTTTTTTTTTTGGACCCAAACCTATCCAGCTATGCTTGGCCTCAGCGACCTTTCCAATTTTATGCCAATTTCCTTAAATCCCCAGCTTTGCAACCCCCATGCCCAAACCAGTGGTTCTCAAACCAAATGTAGTTAAAAATCACATGAGAATAATTTTGTTTCAATAAAGATCCAGGGCCCCACTGCAAACCTATTAAAACAGAATTCCTAGGTGTAGGATCCCAGAATCCAGGATTCTGTTGTAGATGGGTCCTTATATTCCACTTTGAGAAAAACTGAACTAGACCAGTGTTTCTTTCTTTCTTTTTTATATTTATTTATTTATTTTAGAGAGAGAGTGAGAAGGCATGTGAGCAGGGGGGTGGCACAGAGGTAAAGAGGGAGAGAATCTCAGGCAGACTCCCCACTGAGCATGGAGCCTCATGCTGGACTCAATCTCAGGACCCTGAAGTCATGACCTGAGCACAAATCAAGAGTTGGAAACTTAAGCAACTGAGCCACCCAGGATCCCCAAGATCAGTGTTTCAGAAGATTTAATGAATATATCAATAACCTAGGGATTATATTAAAACATGGGTTCTAATTTAATATGGCTAAGTCTGGACCTGAGATTCTATATTTCTAACAAGATCCTAGGGAGAGTCAAGGCTGCAGGTACATGGACTATATTGGGAATAGCAAGAACTTAGAAACAATGCCTCATTCATTATAGTGTTCAATAAGTTGACATTAATTGAAAGAGCATTTGTATCACTATATCTATCCTTGCCTTAAAGTGTTTACTACATTCTATAATGCAATATAAATCTCTTGTGCCTGATAAATTCTTTTAACAAGCCTTCTCTTAGGTGAAAGAAAGGATCTTACTCCACATTTGTATCTTCTCCAAAGCACCTGGCGTAATATCTGAGAAACAGAATAATTTCCCCTAAATAGGTGTATAAACCAAAGAAGAAATAAGCTAGTCAACAATCAATAAACTAAAGAGGATGGACTACACTGGTATGGGGCCTTTGGAACTAAATGGTAACTAACAAATATGTATCAGGCTTATCAGAGAATAGGGGGACTTTTAAACTGTCTCTAAGAACAGCCAAGATCAGTAAGGGACACTGGTTAAATCAAATATCCAATAGATTTTATGTTTTTAATTACTCCCTCAACTACCATCTCTCATCACACAACTTGATGATAACATAAATTTGTTGGGGCACCTGGGTGGCTCAGTGGGTTAAGCCTCTGCCTTCGGCTCAGGTCCTGGGATCGAGCCCCACATTGGGCTCTCTGCTCAGTGGGGAGCCTGATTTTCCACCTTTCTCTCTGCCTCCCTCTCTACTTGTGAGCTCTCTTTGTCAAATAAATAAATAAAATCTTTTTTTAAAAAACCATAAATTTGTTGCATTTTTTAATTGAAGGGATAAGCTAAAGGATAATACTTTTTTTTAACAAAATGGGAAAATGGAATTTTATACAGGTTGTATTACTTGCCTAAGACTCAACAGCAAGTTGGTAAGACAAATATTATTAACACTCCTGATGTGTTCAATTGATGTCTAATGTCTAAATGTATGACAGAAAATCTGTTAACTCAAAACTGTTGTAGCAAGTTTCCAGATAAGCCTGTTTTATAGTGAGTACCAGTCAAAATCAATAGGACCATTACTCTGTCAACATTGAGATGATGGTTTATGGGTGATGGTATCTATCAAGGGGTAATGTATAGGGATATATAAATGATTACACAGTAAGTACAACCAAGAAATACCAAGCACAAGGCTGTGGAGTTTTCTGGATAGTCCTTGACTTTTAGTTAGAAAGGATTTCTAGTTACTTCTTAATTTTGGCAAATTTCTTGTTCTTGAGAGAGATTACAGCATGATGTTCATGAACTTATTAAACTGAGATGGATATGAGAGACAAGAAGAAATACTTTGGAATCAGAACCAGTATCTAAACCTGAGCTCCTCAATTACTAGCTATGTTGAAATCCTAAAATATTAATATTAAAAATATGTAATAATTTCAGTATCTATGTAAAACAATTTTTTGAAAGGGGAAATTTAAAAATTTTCTTTTCAATTAAGGTAGATTTTTAATTAACTCTCTACCCATTCTTGCCCTAATTATTTAACTACATTTGTTCTCTACTGTTGAAAAAAATAAAACCTGCTACCTTTTTTACAACTTTCAAAATTATTGTCCCTTTAATCCAAAGAAATCAACTTCATACTCCTCTTTACCTTTGTCACTGTAAGATAGTTGCTACTGCCACCTTCTCCAAACATGCCATATTGCCCTTCTCTAGCTATATTAACACCGTCAGACCTTTATTGATTTCCTTACCCAAATTTTACAAAACAAAAATTTGTGATCACTCTCCCTACATCTCATCACTCCTTCATTCCTCAACACACTCTATCAAGCTGGTCTACCCTGAAAAGTACCTTTCTTAGGTTACTAATGGCCCCCTAGTCTAAGACTAAATAACACTTCCTACTCTGAATTTAGATCATTTCTTCATTGCAGCAAATAATATCTTGGAAATCTGTTCTTCCTTGGCTTTTATGACTCCACACTTTCCTAATTTCTTATTAAATCTCTTTAGCATTCCCTCTGGCTACTTCCATTGGCAGGTTTTCCACTATTTATTCCTGAAATGATGACACAGTGTAGATTTCCATCATTGGTCTCCTGCCTTTCTCATTCCACACACTGCCCCTGAAGAATAATATGCATTGGGGTGTTTTTAACCTCCCCTTCAAGACACTGATGACTCTAAAATTTATACCTTCAAACTGAAAATATTTTTCATAGTACTAACATTTTATATCAACTTCAAAGTATTGAACTATTACATTCACTTGTTTGTTGACTGTCAACATTCAGATATACCATGGGCACCTTGAACTTAATATGCTCATTTGGAAAGCATTATTTTTTCCCTTCAGGTTATTCAATCTCTCACCTCCTCTAGCTGAATTAATAACATCACCATTTGCAGACTTTTCCAAAATAGGACTCTGGGCACAATCCTAGATGTCTCCTTGTCTCTGTTCTCTTTCATTCTTTTTTTCAATCAGTCAAGTCCTATTGATTTATTCTAAGTAATTATCTAATTCAGTGTTTCTGAACTTTTATTAGGTATCATAATTACCTGTGGAGCTTAGAAAAAATTCCAATACTTGGTACCCAACTCAGACCAATCAGTGCAGAACCTTGTTGATGGTACATGGGTAGTGGTCCCATTGCCCTACTGTAGTTCTTCATTCTCTCTCAAATTAGTACAGTAATATATCCACTGTCCTTTGTCTCCTCTTTTATCTGCCTCTTTTACCTTCCTCATCGCTACCTAAAAGATTTCTCAAAAAATATCTTCTATTCTATAAAAAAAATTACAGTTCTTACATAATTACTAAGGTCCTCAAAGATCTAGTCCCAGCCTTTCTCTTGACTCATGGATAGCTGTTGCTGGAGATTTCCCATGCATATCAGGGTATATCTTGTTCATATTCTTTTACTTATTTATTCTCTATACTTCTCTTTGCCAACAATACAACGTCTCCCCATTGGGAAAAGCACTCATTTCCTGCAGTCTTTTCATGATCTCTTCTTGGCTCCATAAGATTGAGTCTTGAGATAGGCACACACACTTACCAAGAGATGAAAAGCCCATCAGCCTGTGCCAGGCTTGTCACCTCGTGTGGGACTATCTTTCCCTGTTTCATGCTCAGAGAATGTTCCATTTTTTTCTATTTAAGCATGTATGTCAGTGGCACTCTGACACATCTTCAGTTTTCAATATTTAATATTCCATGAGTGAGGGTTGGGATCCTTCTAGCAGCAGCAGAAGGCTGTATGTAGGCAAACTGCCTTGCACTGGTGGCCTGGAGATTCATGCTGGCCACGGGGACCAGTATCCACTATTAAAACTGATTGTGCTCTGTTTCTTCTCTATGTAAGTAAATACACATAATGTTGTGTCATCCATGCCTGACTACACTGTGTTTTCTGTAGTGACTGCAATACCAAGGTGCAGTGGGCAGAACTCTTTGAACTTCTATCCCTGGTGGTCTTTATAGTGATTTTTGCTATCTTCCATGTAGCTGGAGTCTTCCCCTGGGTTTTGTAACTTGTCACATTGTTTTTCTCCCCTGGGACTGCTCAACACTCCCTCTCTTACTGTAAATCTTACCAGTGAATTAAGTTCTAATCAGTCCATCTCCTCTGAGATGTCTTCCTCAGCTCACCTTTCCTCCACACTTGATTAGAGGCCCTCACATCCGGCATTGAACTTGCCTCCTTGTCTAATCACTTATATATGCATCTCTTTCTCCTACCAGACGTACCTGATTTGGGGGATCAAAGACTCACTCCTTTGTGAATCTCCACCCCTATTACAGTCTTGTAACTTCATATTTATTAAATGCCTAAATGAATTTATTAATCAATTAATTTATCAGTTTGTCCCTTTTTCTGCTTCTATCAAAATATTTTATCTGTACCTGACTTGGTATAGGGCTGTCAGTGACTAAGTAAAGTATATCCTCAGGGTCTTTATTCTCTTCTTTCCCAAAGGTCTTCCTGTGGCCTTTCCCATATTCCAAGCTCATTCTTTTCCACATTTTCCTATGCAATGCCCTTTCTTATAACACATATACATAAGTAAAGCTATCTTTATTATCTTGCATTAAATCCATAATATCATTTATATTCACATTTAATGCCTTAATTAAAATTATAGAGGATAAATAAAAGGAAAGTAATTTATAATAAAATATATATCAATAGGTAAAACCTTGAGGAAACGCTACACTAGAAGTCACAATGAAGGAGAGGATAAACACATCTATATAAATTTGCCAACAGTGTGCCATCTACAAATGCAGATCAATAGTTATAATTGTGAAACAAAACAATAAACATCATTATCACCACCAGGGACATGTATCTCTGAACTTGTGAACAATTCTGAAGCTCAAATTAACATTTGACCTAGACTTCCATTGCTTTCCTGCAAAGTTCATTGTATTGTAAAACCATGGACCCCCCCCCCCAAAATATGTCTTTATAAAATGGAATATAGATTGGCTTAGGTAAACTTTTTCTGAATGTCTAGCAGGGTATTCAAAAGTCCAGGAACAAATGGGTCAATATTTTGTTTTATTCAACAGCCTGCCCATCAGGCCATTTAGCATCTCTTTCCCACTCATTAAATGAATTAGTGACCCCCGTCACTGGGATACAAAATTCACAAAATGTCCCAAAACTTTCAGATCTTCCTCTTGGTTATGATTATATTCCCTGCCTACATTCTCCCATGCCCCTCCTAAAGCCACCCTGACCTCCTGCTCTCATTTCCCTCAGCTCCCCATCTCATTTAGTATTTCTTCGCCATACTTGTTCGGTATGCTGGGTATGATTAATAATTGTCCAGGATGGAAATATCAAGCCCTGTAGAAGGCATATTAGAGAGGCAGCCTCATATTGTTAAGAAGGGAGAGGGAAATATATGGGAATATTTCTCTGCCCCATACTTCATAACAAATATCTGTGATTAAGAAAGTTCTGAGCCTTATTAAATCTATTTAAATCTTCAAGTGGCACAGATTCTGGGAATAGGTTTGGGAGTTTTATTCCCCTACCTCCATTAATAACCTAATAATATAGCATCATCAACAATCAAGTTTTTGATGGCAAATAATTGTAAAGATAAACATATGCAGAACAAATATTTTAAAAATGATCATTCTACAGTGATCATGTAAAATCAAGAAGAGGCACATTAAATGCTTGTTGCATTTTTTTAGGTGGCGTTAACTCCAGAGCTTCATTTATGCTGAGTGCTTCTGAATCTGTATAAGCATAAATAAAGAATTCTGCAAATCTGTGGAATTTGTTTTAACCTTTATATCTGCAGCCTTGAAGTAGGGTTCTCTGGAGAGTTTAGCTGTAATTAATACTATTCTCTTGCTGTGACCCATTTTCAGCTGAAAGCTAGTCTTTCCTAGTCTTACCTGAGAAATGAAGTGTAAAAGCTTTCCAAATCTCTGCTAAAACCCTTCATAGTTCTCAACAGTGAGATTCAAGAATGTCCTCACTGCAAATATCTCAAGTTTTAATTTCTCATGTAATAATTTAATCACCTGTCTTATAATAAAGCTCATTTTAAGCTGTTTCAAGGTATCCTACATGTTTTCTTGGAATGTTTTTTGTTTCTTTCGTCTGTGAGATTATGGTAAATCAGCCTTAGATTCCAGCTGAACCCTTCCATATTTCACAAAGCATTTACCAGCACTGATTGTTCATCTAAACAAGGGTTCTTAGAAAACTGCATTTCTGTAGAGGAAGAGGTCAAAGGGTAGGAATGAATGGTAGAAGGTATAATAAACTCAACAGTGAATGAGAAAAAATATAGAGTGCTCAAATACCGTTATAGCTTCTCTTGTGGTAAATTAGATTGAAAAAAAAATTAATCAAGTTCCCTACCATCTAAACTCTGTGATAGCCAACAAGATGTGGATTGATTTAAAGATTTTAAATGCAAACCCTTATTTTTGGTGGTATTTCAAGAACAGCTGTTCAAACTATAACACAATCTTTGATAGCTTGATCAATACTAGTTTAAGCAAAGATAAAACTAGCTGCACAAAGTGTCGAATTGGTATACAAAGGGGTCAATTGAGAAGCTTCTAAACAATTTTTTTCTACAAACCAAAGTGTTTTACTCTGCCACATTGAGAGAGATCAATGTGCAGACACATGCCATCTGTTTTGCTGAAGCCTAAGTCAGAAGAAAATATACCTACTATGGGATTTAAACCAAGATGAAATACAACAATCACAAATACTGGCAAGTATTAGTCACTTGGAAAAAATATTAATCCTGTGCCTCCCATGAACAGGTGCTTGACCAAGGCAATCTGGACATGCAAATGACCAGAGTACTTGGTGAGTACCTAATAAAATACAAGAGACAGAGGAAAATGCTGGCCCATGGGAACATTTGGGAAATATACATTTAAACAGAAGAAATTGATAATGAAAGTTCTAAGGGCATAATAAAGGAAAATGATACAGTCAATCATGGAAAGATTTCTAGGCAATATGGGTTATGAATCAGGTTTTGAATGACAGGTCACAGATCAATATCACAAATAACTAGACTATGTACATTCAATAAATTTGCTTAGCATAATTTGGTTAAAATTATTTGGTTTCTACCATGTGTGAGACTTTCCATAGATACCTGGAGATATGAAGGAAGAGTAAAACTTTGCCTCTTTTAGGGAGCTCAGTCTAGGCTGGGAGGTCATCAGGTACATGGAATGGAGACAAGACTTCCCAGAACTCTACTATGCTATTCATAAATTTGTAACTACTGAGGACTCCAGGCTGCCAATTCAGATGAGCAGACCCTCAAGCCCCATAGTTCTCCAAGGGGCTTACACAACTTCCAAAACTACTGCCTAAAGCTGGCGATCAGCTCCAACAATGCTTCTGCTTTATACCCTCTTCTTGAGGTTTATAGGGCAACAAACCTTAATCTGAAGATTTAATTAATTGGGACACTTGAGGAAGTGAAATCACGTGATTTATTGTATGTATTTATCTCCCGCAAATTTGATTTGATCGTCAATAATCAAATGGACATAACAGTCATTCCAAACAATATAACCAAGTTTAATGCAGTATCAAATGTATAGTTTAAAAATTATTTTTATAGTGTTCTGTGAAAAAAAATGGAGAAGCTATATCTGTCCAAGGAATCCTTTGTAAAAATCTAATTTTTTTAAAAAGAACAAGTTAATTCTCATAATTTTTTTAAGACAGAGGCATGTCTAGAGCAAATCTTCTTTATTCACGAGGCAATCTGATCACCATTTTACCTAAGTCAATTCTGTTATTCTCTTCACTGTCTCTTATTTTTCATCAGACTCACTTCCTTCCTCAGCTAATATACATAAGGTCTCAGCTTCAATACCTGGGTGAGGGTAGGGGTCTCAAATATTCAGCCTTCACTACTGACTGATGGTTCTCAAAGCAATTTATCTGCCCAGGTCCTGTTATCCATTTTTTCTGAGGCCACTTCAAGAATGTTCATAGTTTCCAGGCATCATTTTACCCTAAGTCCTTATATATTTTTCAATGACTACATAAATAACACAAATTTAGTAACTTACAAGAACAGATTTATTATCTCAGTTATGTGGATCAGAATTCCAGGTTAGCTGGTCCTCTGTTCAGGGTTACACCAGGCTGAGTTCAAAATGTGGGCTGAGGGATGCCTGGGTGGCTCAGACAGTTAAGTGTCTGCCTTCAGCTCAGGTCATGATCTCCAGGTCCTGGGATTGAGGCCCATGTTGGGCTCCCAGCTCAATGAGGAATCTGTTTCTCCCCCTGCCTCTCTCCCACACAACATGCCATCTTATTTCTTGAAAGAGAAACAGTGAAATGCCTATCCAGTCTGCTACCAACATGGAATATTATGTAGCAACATAACCATGGGAGTGACTCTCACATCACCCTTGTCATGTGTCCTAATGTAATCAAAGGAACTACTATCCCCCCATACTCAAGAGGAGGTGATTATACATCAAGGAATATGAATCTTAGAATCTTAGAGCCATCTGAGAATTCTGCACACCATTCTCCAGAAACATCAGCCTTTCCAGGTGACAGTCATTTTGACTTAATGCTCCTGTCCTCCTTTCTTTTCCAACACCCAGAATTAGGTCTATAAGTAAATTTACAATGAAATTTAGAATATATTGGGGATTTGTGTGTTTATCAATTGATATTTATTTTCCAGGTTGTTAAATTCTGTGAAAATCAATATGATATAAGTTATCTTCCTCCTTGTAGACATACATTGTTACTTCCACAGTAAAGTGAATCCTAGTTTACTTGATGAGCTTTGGGTCACAGAATTCTTAAATGGCCCATCAAAGTTTTGAATATAGAACTTCCAAATTTTTTTTTAAAGAGAGAGAGAGAGAGAAAGCATGATAGCAGGGGTGGGAGGAGGTATAGGGACTAGCAGACTCCACGCTGAGCACAGAGCCAGATACAGTGCTCAATCTCCCAACCCTGAGATAATGACCTGAGCCAAATAAAGAATTGGATGCTTAAATCAACTGAGCCATCCAGATGCCCCAGAACTTTTGACTTTGTAAACCTCCATTGTTTCTATCCCATCACTGTTTTCTACAGTATTCTCGAGGATGCTGTTAAGGAAAAGGACAAGTAACGAAACAAACAACCTTTGGGTTTTCATAGGATCAGTACACCACAAAGCTAATGTCTTAGTCCATTCAAGGCTGTGGGATGCTGAAAATATGCAGGGTTCCTTTCTACACCAGATCCCATTGGGAAAAGGGAAGACTTAGTTTGGATAAGGAGAACCATCAATTCCACTTAGCTCTTTGGTAACAAGGGAGGAGCCTCCAAACTCACTCAACTAAACCATCTTGGCTGTCTATATACTGATATGGAAAATACACTTTGTCTCATCTGAATATTTCATTTTTCACTTACTTTTCATTTGCTCTATTGTTATTTCTTTTCTGTCCCAAGTTGTATTGAGATCTCTTTTCTCTTCAATAGTTGTCTCAAAAAGTTTGCTAGTCATGTGCGTATTTTGCATACTATTTCTCATATTTCTGTGGTTATATCATTTAAAAATGTGTGCTATAAACAGCTTTCTTAATCAGTATCAAAATAATATCATTGTTATCAATTATCATCCTTCAAATAACACAATATCCTTTGGACATTTTCATTTGCTCACCTCCTCCTCCAAATTGTTATTTTGATAAAGCTTCTGTGAATGTTATTCACAGCTTATTTTACATTTGCCTTTTCTTTCCTGTGAATCATTTCTTAACAACTACACCAATGCTCACAGCTGCCATACTGATCATTATTTATACCTACCTATAATATTACTATTTTTCTGCTCAGCACTCTTATTTACATATTAATTTTCTAGACATCTAGCATTCATTTTCACTTAGAGAGTATTTTCAATAAAAACAAAGTTGACAGTAGTAGCATTTTAAAAGATTTCTATATCAAAATATAGCTTCACTTTTTTCTGCATACTTAAATGATAGTTCTGAAAAGGAGTGGGAGATAAAGGTTTATCAGGGATGAAGTAGGGTTTTTCAATATATTCTGCCACTTCCATTACTTTTTGCCTTTTATTAATAGATGTAAATTACCTCCAAACACTATCATCTTCTCTGACTATAATGGCCAATCTAGAAGCTGATCTCTTGTGATATTCCGGTTCGAAAAACAAAAAACAAACAAAACAAACAAGAAAGAAAAAAAAAAACTGTACTCTTGGGTTTTACCTGGAAGCAAATAGGAGTAGCAGCGCTGAGCTGTAGGAACTGGTTAGCTGGGCTGCAGTTCCTCCATTCACTGTATCTCATAGAACACAGACCACATCAGTGATGAAGTGTATCATTATTTCGTGAACAGTTACTAACAAAAGTTGCTACCAACTTACATTGGATGACTGTAAGACACTTTTAGATTATTAAATAAATATTAACATGTGAAAAATTCTAAAGCTAAGAATTGATGAAATATAATTACCTGGTTGATTGCTCACAGCTCTCTTTTCTCTCCCCCTGGCTTTTGCTCTAGGGTATCTTGGAGGAGCTATTCCTGAGAATTTCTGTGGAAAAGCAGTATTGTTCTTGAAGACCTCCTCTTTTGCTACCTTAATTCTGTCAGATTTCACTGTCAATCTTATTCCATCTGCTTTTTAATTTCCCCAAATTCCTAATGAATGTGACTGTGGCAACCCTTCTAGTCTACCAGTGAGGCTACAGATTTGTTTTTATATGTATTCTGTCTTATTGACCCATATTGAACAATAACCAGATTTTTTAAAAATATCGTCTCTGAATATTCTTATTTCAATTGTGTATACTGTGCTTCCCTTCCCATTCTCATCTTTCCTTCACACAGTGCATCAGGCAATGAGCCAAAAATGGTTTTCATCTCAGGGAGATGAGATTTTATTCCTCTAGGCAAAATTTTATTTTAAAATAAAGGCAGTCAAATTCCTCAGCCAGGAGCTCAGGTTTTCATAAGTAACACTAAAACACAGACATCCATTAATTCAAAACTTACATAATATCAACAGTTAAGCAAGGAAGTATCTCAACACTTTCTGCCTGGAACATGTTTTAGCTACTAGCAACCTACCTCTCTATTCAATCCAGAATATAAATTATATGGACAGAAATAAGTTTTAAATGTTTTTTTTTTCAAACCTGTGTTTATCTTGGGACTGTTAGTACAGAATCCCTAGGAACATGATACTCAGCTATGCATTCTCAGCCCGCAGAGAATGTCTAAATCGTACCTCAGGAATTCACAAATATCGAACTACTCCAAGTAAACACTTCTTTCCTTTAGAAGTAGTTTCCTGTACCATTTTGATTGATTCCTTCAATGCTTACCTTTCCAAAATCTGTTCTTATTTGTTTGTTTATATTGCTTCTCATTTACTAAAAACTTAGTTATCATAGAAAATCTGTACAATTTAAAATCTTTAAGAAATTTGGTGGAGGGACATGGAAATAGATGGCTAAATAAAATCAAGCTAAGGATAAATTTAGTACAAAAAAAAGAACTTCTAAAAATGTTTTTGGAAAGGTTAGGAATAGATTGCAAATGTGGCTATTAAACAGGTTAAAATGTTTAGTTTGAATGAATGTTGTAGCTGAGTGGACATGCTTTGACCAGTATCTGTGCTCTCCCACTTACTACTTAAAACCTTCAACATGTTTCTAAACCTGCCCAAGTTTTGGTTTCCTTATACCAAAATGCTAGATAATAATGACATTTTCTCATAGGTTTGTTACGAAGTTTAAATTAGGTAATGAATCTAAACCCCTTGATAGTTTCTGACATGTAATTAAACCTCCATAAATATTAGTTATTACTAATATTACTGTGTTTGAGATAAAAACGTAGAGATGAGCGGCACTTAGTTAAAATGCCAGACACTTTTGTTTAATATAAAAGTGATAGGCTCATTTTAGTACAGATATATTGCTTAATTCTTAGACTTTAGGTGTAATTAGATACTATGAATTCGGCAAAGTTCTACAAAACTGTAGAGTGTTGTAACTCAAAGTACAAACTAATTTGAACTACACTTCATAATACCAAAGAATGCAACTGCTTTGAAACAAATCTACAGAAAGAACAGAATAAAAACAGATTCATGGTTGGCATTATATTCTCTGATCTCCGTTGATAGTAGCAAAAGAAAAATGATATTAAGGCTAGTCAACTGTCATTTAAGAAGACATTTACATGTATAATTACAATTTGGGATAGCTTTATAAAATTTTTTTTATCAGTTCTCTAAAAGAATTTTTATGTAATTGACTTCAAGTTCACAATGACATAAATAAGTTGAATTCAGGTGGTAGAGGGGCATAAAGAGTAGCACAGAACAAGTTCAGGAAAGGATGGGTTTCTATTATTAATTCAATCACAGGAAATGATTAATAGAAAATGTAGGTGCATAATGGATAAACCAATGAAGCTTCTGGATGAATGCTGAGTTTTTAAAATTACTGTGGTAAAATACACATATAATTTACCATCTTAACCATTTTAAATGTACAGTACAGTGGTATTAAAAACAATGATAATGTTGTCCTACCATCCTCACCATGCATCTCCAGAACTCTTTCCATCTATTAAATCTGAAACTCTACTCATTAAGCAGTAACTCCTTCTTTCTTTCTCCTCAGTCCCTGACAACCACCATTCTACTTTCTGTCTCTATGACTTTGACTACTCTAAGACCTTCATTAAATGGAATCATGCACATTTATCTTTTTGTGACTGGCTTATTTCACTTAGCATAATGTCCCTAATCTTCATCCCTTTTATAGCATATATCAGAATTTCCTTCCTTTTTAAGGTTAACGAATATTTCATTGCATGTTTTTAACCACATCTTGCTTATCTATTTATTCTTTGATGAACACTGGGTTGCTTCCATATTTTAGCTACTGTGAATACTGCTCCTATGAACATGGGTGTGCAATATCTCTTAGGGTCCCTGCTTTCAATTCTTTTGAGTACATACCCAGAAGTGGCATTATGGGATTTCATAATTCTATCTTTTGTTTTTTGAGCAACTGTCATACTGTTTTCCACAGTTGTTAGAGCATTTTATATTCCCACCGACAGTTTACAAGGATTCCAATTTCTTCACCTTCTCACCAACACTTGTAATTTTCTTATTTTTTTTTAATATTAGCCACCCTAATGGGTGTGAGGGTATATCTCATTTTTTACTTGCATTCCCCTGATTATTAGTGACATTGGGTATCTTTTCATGCCCTTATTGGACATTTTTCTCTCCTTTGGAAAATACTCAAGCTCTTTGCTCATGTTTGTTTCAGACTATTTGTTTATTTGTTGTTGAGTTTTAGGAGTTATTTATATATTTTGGATATTAATTCTTTACCAGATATATGGTTTGCAAATAATTTATCTCATTGTGAGTTGCTTCTGTACTCTGTTGACAGTGACGGTATCTTTTGATACACTCTATTCATTTTCAAAATTTCGATTTTCTCTTTTGTTGCTATACCCTTGCTGCATGTACAAGAAACCACTGTCAAATCCAATGTTGTACATCTTTTGTTCTATATTTGTTCTAAGAGTTTTACAGTATTAAAACTTGCACTTAGGTTTTCTGGTCCAATTTTAGTTAATTTTTGGATTAGGCAAGGATTCAACTTCATTCATTTGCATTGGTTATCTAGTTTTCTGTGGATAGTAAAGACTTTTTCCTCAAAAAAGTCTTTTGCCCCACTAAATGGTCTTGGCACTCTTGTCAATAATCATTTGACCATATGTGTAAGGCTTATTTCTCAGCTCTCTATTCTATCTCATTGGTCTATTTGAGGTCCCTGGAGATTCCATATGAATTTTAGAATAGCTGCCTTCTGTTTCTTCTAAATATATAATTGATATTTTGATGAGGATTATAATGCATTTTAGATCACTTTGAGTAGTATTGACAATATTAAGTCTTCCAATCCATTAATATGTGATGTCTACTTTTTAAGTCTTTTAAATGTCTTTTTTTTTTATTTTTTTTTTCGGCAAAACAGTATTCCTTGTTTTTGCACCACACCCAGTGCTCCATGCAACCCGTGCCCTTTCCAATACCCACCACCTGGTTCCCCCAACCTCCCACCCCCTGCCACTTTAAACCCCTCAGATTGTTTTTCAGAGTCCATAGTCTCTCATGGTTCACCTCCCCTTCCAATTTCCCTCAACTCCCTTCTCCTCTCTAACTCCCCTGTCCTCCATGCTATTTGTTAGGCTCCACAAATAAGTGAAACCATAGGATAATTGACTCTCTCTGCTTGACTTACTTCACTCAGCATAATCTCTTCCAGTCCTGTCCATGTTGCTACAAAATTTGGGTATTCATCCTTTCTGATGGAGGCATAATACTCCATAGTGTATATGGACCACATCTTCCTTATCCATTCGTCTGTTGAAGGGCATCTTGGTTCTTTCCACAGTTTGATGACCGTGGCCATTGCTGGATAAACACTGGGGTACAGATGGCCCTTCTTTTCACTACATCTGTATCTTTGGGGTAAATACCCAGTAGTACAATTGCAGGGTCATAGGGAAGCTCTATTTTTAATTTCTCGAGGAATCTCCACACTATTCTCCAAAGTGGCTGTACCAACTTGCATTCCCACCAACAGTGTAAGAGGGTTCCCCTTTCTCCACATCCTCTCCAACACATGTTGTTTCCTGTCTTGCTAATTTTGGCCATTCTAACTGGTGTAAGGTGGTATCTCCATGTGGTTTTAATTTGAATCTCCCTGATGGCTAGTGATGATGAACATTTTTTCATGTGTCTGATAGCCATTTGTATGTCTTCATTGGAGAACTGCCTCTTCATATCTTCTGCCCATTTTTTGATATGATTGTCTGTTTTGTGTGTGAGTTTGAGGAGTTCTTTATAGATCCTGGGTATCAACCTTTTGTCTGTACTGTCATTTGCAAATATCTTCTCCCATTCCGTGGGTTGCCTCTTTGTTTTGTTGACTGTTTCCTTTGCTGTGCAGAAGCTTTGGATTTTGATGAAGTCCCAAAAGTTTATTTTCACTTTTGTTTCCTTTGCCTTTGGAGACATATCTTGAAAGAAGTTGCTGTGGCTGATATCGAAGAGATTACTGCCTATGTTCTCCTCTAGGATTCTGATGGATTCTTGTCTCACGTTGAGGTCTTTTATCCATTTTGAGTTTATTTTTGTGTATGGTGTAAGAGAATGGTCAAGTTTTATTCTTCTACATATAGCTGTCCAGTTTTCCCAGCACCATTTATTGAAGAGACTGTGGAGCAAATAATCCAGAAATTTGTATGGAACCAGAGGAGACCCCGAATCGCTAAGGAAATGTTGAAAAACAAAAATAAAACTGGGGGCATCACATTACCTGATTTCAAGCTTTACTACAAAGCTGTGATCACCAAGACAGCATGGTACTGGCATAAAAACAGACACATAGACCAGTGGAACAGAGTAGAGAGCCCAGATATGGACCCTCAACTCTATGGTCAAATAATCTTCGACAAAACAGGAAAAAATATACAGTGGAAAAAAGACAGTCTCTTCAATTAAATGTCTTTTTTTATTTAAATTCAATTAGCCAACTTATAGTACATCATTAGTTTTCGATGTGGTTCAATGATTCAATGATTAGTTGCATATTAACACCCAGTGCTCATCACAACAAATGCCCTCCTTAATATGTCCATCCCCCAGTTACCCCATCCCCCCACACACCTTCCTTTCCACAACCCTCAGTTTGTTTCCTGGAGTCAAGAGTCTCTCACGGTTTGTCTCCCTCTAATTTCTTCCCATTCAGTTTTCCCTCCCTTCCCCTATTATCTTCTGCACTATTTCTTATATTCCGCATATGACTGAAACCATATGATAATTTTCTTTCTCTGATTATTTCACTTAGCATAATACCCTCCAGTTCCATCCATGTCAATGCCAATGGCAGGTATTCATCCTTTCTGATGACTGTGTTGTTGTTGTTTTTTAATTTTTTGTTGTGTAAGTCTTTAACCTCCTTGGTTAAATTCAATTCCGAAGTATTTTATTCTTTTTGATACGAATGTAAATTGAATTGCCTTCTTAATTTCCTTTTTTGTCCTAGTCATCATTAATGTAGATGGTGCAATGGATTTTTGTGTACTGACTTTGTATCCTGCTGCTTTGCTGAAATTCATTCATTAGTTTTAACAATTTTTTGTGGAATCTTTAGGTTTTCTTATATCTTCAAACAGAGATAACTTTACTTCTTCCTTTCAAATTCAGATGGCTTTATTTTTTTACCTAATTCCTATGGCTAAAACTTTCATTACTTTGTCAGATAGAAGTGGCAAAAGTGAGCAGCCTTGTCTTATTCCGGGTCTTAAAGGAAATAAAATAAAATAAAATAAAATTTTACAAAAACCAAACTTTCAGTATTTTACCATTGAGTATGATGTTCACTGTAAGTTTAAAATATATACATATATATATGTATATGTATACATATATATATGTATGTATATGTATACATATATATATATGGCTTTTATTATGTTGAGGTAGTTTCATTCCATTTCTACTTTGTTGAATATTGTTTACGATGAAAGAATGTTGAATTTTATCAAATGATTTTTCTGCATCAATTTAGATGATTGTGTATGTGTGTGTGTCTTCCTCATTCTATTAATGTCATATATTACATCTATCAATTTTCAGCCTGCAATCAGGAAAAGGAAGCCAACTTGGTCATATTTGATAATCCTTTTGATATGCTATCACATTAAGTCGGTTAGTATTTTGCTGAGGATTTTTTGCATCAACATTTTACTAAGGGAGTTTGTTCTATGGTTTTTGTTCCTTATTGTCTCTTTTCCTATGGTTTTACAATAATGATAGCCTCAAAGAATGAGTTAGGAAGTGCTTCTTCCTGTTCAATTTCTTGGAAAAAATTTGAGAAGGATTGCTGTCAGTTCCTCTACAACTGATAAAATTCACCAGTAAAGCAATCAGGTCCAAGGTTTTTCTTTGTCAGGAGATTTTTAATAACTGGTTCAACCACCATACAATTTAAAGGTCTGTTTAGATACTCTTTTTTTTTTTTTAAATTTTATTTTTTATAAACATATAATATATTTTTATCCCCAGGGGTACAGGTCTGTGAATCACCAGGTTTACACACTTCACAGCACTCACCATAGCACATACCCTCCCCAATGTCCATAACCCCACCCCCCCTCCCAACTCCCCTCCCCCCATCAACCCTCAGTTTGTTTTGTGAGATTAAGAGTCACTTATGATTTGTCTCTCTCCCAATCCCATCTTCTTTCATTTACTCTTCTCCTACCCCCTTAACCCCCCATGTTGCATCTCCTCTCCCTCATATCAGGGAGATCATATGATAGTTGACTTTCTCTGACTGACTTATTTCACTAAGCATGATACCCTCTAGTTCCATCCACGTCATCGCAAATGGCAAGATTTCATTTCTTTTGATGACTGCATAGTATTCCATTGTGTATATATACCACTTCTTTATCCATTCATCTGTGGATGGACATCTAGGTTCTTTCCATAGTTTGGCTATTGTAGACATTGCTGCTATAAACATTCGGGTGCACGTGCCCCTTCAGAACACTACGTTTGTATCTTTAGGGTAAACACCCAGTAGTGCAATTGCTGGGTCATAGGGTAGTTTCATTTTCAATATTTTGAGGAACCTCAATGCTGTTTTCCATAGTGGTTAAACCAGCTTGCATTCCCACCAACAGTGTAGGAGGGTTCCCCTTTCTCCGCATCCTAGCCAGCATCTGTCATTTCCTGACTTGTTAATTTTAGCCATTCTGAATGGTGTGAGGTGATATCTCATTGTGGTTTTGATTTGTATTTCCCTGATGCTGTGTGATAATGGAGCACTTTTTCATGTGTCTGTTGGCCATCTGGATGTCTTCTTTGCAGAAATGTCTGTTCATGTCTTCTGCCCATTTCTTGATTGGATTATTTGTTCTTTGGGTGTTGAGTTTGCTAAGTTCTTTATAGGTTTTGGACACTAGACCTTTATCTGATAAGTCGTTTGCAAATATCTTCTCCCATTCTGTCAGTTGTCTTTTGGTTTTGTTTACTGATTCCTTTGCTGTGCAAAAGCTATTGATCTTGATAAAATCCCAATAGTTCATTTTTGCCCTTGCTTCCCTTGCCTTTGGCGATGTTCCTAGGAAGATGTTGCTGCGGCTGAGGTCGAAGAGGTTGCTGCCTGTGTTCTCCTCAAGGATTTTGATGGATTCCTTTCTCACATTGAGGTCCTTCATCCATTTGTGTCTATTTTCGTGTGTGGTGTAAGGAAATGATCCAATTTCATTTTCTGCATGTGGCTGTCCAATTTTCCCAACACCATTTATTGAAGAGGCTGTCTTTGTTCCATTGGACATTCTTTCCTGCTTTGTCGAAGATTAGTTGACCATAGAGTTGACGGTCTGTTTCTGGGCTCTCTATTCTGTTCCATTGATCTATGTGTCTGTTTTTATGCCAGTACCATGCTGTCCTGATGATGACAGCTTTGTAATAGAGCCTGAAGTCCGGAATTGTGATGCCACCGACTTTGGCTTTCTTTTTCAATATTCCTTTGGCTATTCGAGGTCTTTTCTGGTTCCATATAAATTTTAGAATTCTTTGTTCCATTTCTTTGAAAAAAAATGGATGGTACTTTGATAGGAATTGCATTAAATGTGTAGATTGCTTTAGGTAGCATAGACATTATCACAATATTTATTCTTCCAATCCAGGAGCATGGAACATTTTTCCATTTCTTTGTGTCTTCCTCAATTTCTTTCATGAGTACTTTATAGTTTTCTGTGTATAGATTCTTAGTCTTTTTGGTCAGGTTTATTCCTAGGTATCTTATAGTTTTGGGTGCAATTGTAAATGGGATTGACTCCTTAATTTATCTTTCTTCTGTCTTGTTGTTGGTGTAGAGAAATGCAACTGATTTCTGTGCATTGATTTTATATCCTGACACTTTACTGAATTCCTGTACAAGTTCTAGCAGTTTTGGAGTGGAGTCTTTTGGGTTTTCCACATATAGTATCATATCATCTGCAAAGAGTGATAGTTTGACTTCTTCTTTGCCGATTTGGATGCCTTTAATTTCCTTTTGTTGTCTGATTGCTGAGGCTAGGACTTCTAGTACTATGTTGAATAGCAGTGGTGATAACGGACATCCCTGCCGTATTCCTGACCTTAGCGGAAAAACTTTCAGTTTTTCTCCATTGAGAATGATATTTGCGGTGGGTTTTTCATAGATGGCTTTGATAATATTGAGGTATGTGCCCTCTATCCCTACACTTTGAAGAGTTTTGATCAGGAAGGGATGCTGTACTTTGTCAAATGCTTTTTCAGCATCTATGGAGAGTATCATATGGTTCTTGTTCTTTCTTTTATTAATGTGTTGTATCACATTGATTGATTTGCGGATGTTGAACCAACCTTGCAGCCCTGGAATAAATCCCACTTGGTCGTGGTGAATAATCCTTTTAATGTACTGTTGAATCCTATTGGCTAGTATTTTGGCGAGAATTTTTGCATCTGTGTTCATCAAGGATATTGGTCTGTAGTTCTCTTTTTTGATGGGATCCTTGTGTGGTTTGGGGATCAAGGTGATGCTGGCCTCATAAAATGAGTTTGGAAGTTTTCCTTCCATTTCTATTTTTTGGAACAGTTTCAGGAGAATAGGAATTAGTTCTTCTTTAAATGTTTGGTAGAATTCCCCTGGGAAGCCATCTGGACCTGGGCTTTTGTTTGTTTGGAGATTTTTGATGACTGTTTCAATCTCCTTACTGGTTATGGGTCTGTTCAGGCTTTCTATCTCTTCCTGGTTCAGTTGTGGTAGTTTATATGTCTCTAGGAAGGCATCCATTTCTTTCAGATTGTCAAATTTGTTGGCGTAGAGTTGCTCTTAGTATGTTCCTATAATTGTCTGTATTTCTTTGGTGTTAGTTGTGATCTCTCCTCTTTCATTCATGATTTTATTTATTTGGGTCCTTTCTCTTTTCTTTTTGATAAGTCTAGCCAGGGGTTTATCGATCTTATTAATTCTTTCAAAGAACCAGCTCCTAGTTTCGTTGATTTGTTCTATTGTTTTTTTGGGTTTCTATTTCATTGATTTCTGCTCTGATCTTTATGATTTCTCTTCTCCTGCTGGGTTTAGGGTTTCTTTCTTGTTCTTTCTCCAGCTCTTTTAGGTGTAGGGTTAGGTTGTGTACCTGAGACCTTTCCTGTTTCTTGAGAAAGGCTTGTACCGCTATAGATTTTCCTCTCAGGACTGCCTTTGTTGTGTCCCACAGATTTTGAACCGTTGTGTTTTCATTATCATTTGTTTCCATGAATTTTTTCAATTCTTCTTTAATTTCCTGGTTGACCCATTCATTCTTTAGAAGGATGCTGTTTAGTCTCCATGTATTTGGGTTCTTTCCAAATTTCCTCTTGCGATTGAGTTCTAGCTTCAGACCATTGTGGTCTGATAATATGCAGGGAATGATTCCAATCTTTTGATAACGGTTGAGACCTGATTTACGACCAAGAATATGATCTATTCTGGAGAATGTTCCATGTGCACTAGAGAAGAATGTGTATTCTGTTGCTTTGGGATGAAATGTTCTGAATATATCTGTGATGTCCATCTGGTCCAGTGTGTCATTTAAGGCCTTGATTTCCTTGTTGATCTTTTGCTTGGATGATCTGTCCATTTCAGTGAGGGGAGTGTTAAAGTCCCCTACTATTATTGTTTTATTGTCGATGTGTTTCTTTGATTTTGTTATTAATTGGTTTATATAGTTGGCTGCTCCCACGTTAGGGGCATAGATATTTAAAATTGTTAGATCTTCTTGTTGGACAGTTCCTTTGAGTATGATATAGTGTCCTTCCTCATCTCTTAATGTAGTCTTTGGCTTAAAATCTAATTGATCTGATATAAGGATTGCCACTCCTGCTTTCTTCTGATGTCCATTAGCATGGTAAATTCTTTTCCACCCCCTCACTTTAAATCTGGAGGTGTCTTCGAATTTAAGATGAGTTTCTTGTAGGCACCATATAGATGGGTTTTGTTTTTTTATCCATTCTGATACCCTGTGTCTTTTGATTGGGGCATTTAGCCCATTAACATTCAGGGTAACTATTGAGAGATATGAATTTAGTGCCATTGTATTGCCTGTAAGGTGACTGTTATTGTATATTGTCTCTGTTTCTTTCTGATCTACTACTTTTAGGGTCTCTCTTTGCTTAGAGGACCCCTTTCAATATTTCCTGTAGAGCTGGTTTGGTGTTTGCAAATTCTTTCAGTTTTTGTTTGTCCTGGAAGCTTTTAATCTCTCCTTTTATTTTCAATGATAGCCTAGCTGGATATAGTATTCTTGGCTGCATGTTTTTCTCATTTAGTACTCTGAATATATCATGCCAGCTCTTTCTGGCCTGCCAGGTCTCTGTGGATAAGTCTGCTGCCAATCTAATATTTTTACCATTGTATGTTACAGACTTCTTTTCCCGGGCTGCTTTCAGGATCTTCTCTTTGGCACTAAGACTTGTAAATTTTACTATTAGGTGATGGGATGTGGACCTATTCTTATTGATTTTGAGGGGGGTTCTCTGAACCTCCTGGATTTTGATGTTTGTTCCCTTTGCCATATTGGGGAATTTCTCTCCAATAATTCTCTCCAATATACCTTCTGCTCCCCTCTCTCTTTCTTCTTCTTCTGGAATCCCAATTATTCTAACGTTGTTTCGTCTTATGGTGTCACTTATCTCTCGAATTCTCCCCTCGTGGTCCAGTAGCTGTTTGTCCCTCTTTTGCTCAGCTTCTTTATTCTCTGTCATTTGGTCTTCTATATCGCTAATTCTTTCTTCTGCCTCATTTATCCTAGCAGTGAGAGCCTCCATTTTTGATTACACCTCATTAATAGCTTTTTTTAATTTCAACTTGTTTAGATTTTAGTTCATTTCTCCAGAAAGGGCTTTTATATCTCCCAAGAGGGTTTCTCTAATATCTTCCATGCCTTTTTCAAGCCCAGCTAGAACCTTGAAAATCATCATTCTGAACTCTAGATCTGACATATTACCAATGTCTGTATTGATTAGGTCCCTAGCCTTGGGTACTGCCTCTTGTTCTTTTTTGTTGTGTGGTGAATTTTTCCGCCTTGTCATTTTGTCCAGATAAGAGTATATGAAGGAACAAGTAAAATACTAAAAGGGTGGCAACAACCCCAGGAAAATATGCTTTAACCAAATCAGAAGAGATCCCCAATCGTGAGGGGGGAGAAAGGGGATACAAAGAGGTTCAGAAAGAAAAAAAAAAAAGAAACTATTAATAAAAGAAAACGAATAAAGAAAAAATATAAAAAGAAAATATATATATATATATATATTAGATAAACTAGTTAAAAAACGTTAAAAAAGAAAAGGGTAAAAGTTAAAAACAATTTAGCTGAAGAAGAGAAAAATAATATTGAAAAAGAAAAAAAAATTAAATTAAATGCAAGGCTAAAGAATCATGGGGAGAAAACCATGAGTTCCGTGCTTTGCTTTCTCCTCCTCTGGAATTCTGCTGGTCTCCTTGGTATTGAAACTGCACTCCTTGGTACGTGAACTTGGTCCTGGCTGGATTTCTTGTTGATCTTCCAGGGGATGGGCCTGTTGTAGTGATTCTCAAGTGTCTTCCCCACCCCCCACCTCCCTCCCCCGCCCCAAGGCGGAGTTGCACCGCCCTTACCAGGGGCCGGGCTGAGTAATCCACTCAGGTTTGCTTTCGGGAGCTTTTGTTCCCTGAGCACTTTCCATAGAGTTCCGGAGGACGGGAATGAAGATGGTGGCTTCCCAGTCTCCGGCCCGGAGGAGCCAAGAGCCCGAGGCCCCACTCCTCAATGCGCCCTCAGAGAACTGCGCCCAATTACTCCCATCACCCTGGCCTCCGGCCGCACTCCGAGCTGACCGAGCTGTGACCGGTTCAAGGTAACCCCGAGCTGTGAGCTCACTCCTTGGCTCTGTCTCTGTAGCCGGCTTCCCCGTTCTAATACCTGTAAGCTCTGCGGCACTCAGACACCCCCGATCCTTCCATGACCCTGTGGGACCTGAGTCCACGCTGACCCCGCGTGGGCTTCACCCCGGTTAAGCCTCTGGAGCGATGTCCCTCAGCGGAACAGACTTTTAAAAGTCCTGATTTTGTGCTCCGTTGCTCCGCCGCTTGCCGGGAACGGCCCCTCCCCCCGCGGTCTATCTTCCTGTCGTTTTGGATTCACTTCTCCACCAGTCCTACTTTTCAGAAAGTGGTTGATTTTCTGTTTCTAGAATTGCTGTTCTTCTTCTCTTCAATCTCCTGTTGGATTTGTAGGTGTTTACAATCTTTAGATAAGCTATCTAGCTGATCTCCTGCTACCTGAAGTAGTCTCAGCCTGCTACTTCTCTGCCATCTTGACTCCTAACCCGATTTAGATATTCTATTTCTTCCTGATATAGTCTTGATGAGTTTCATCAAGGCTTCAAGGAATTTGTCAATTTCATTTAGGTTATCTAATTTGTTAGCTTACAGCTGTTCTTACTACTTTCATATACTCCTTTATATTTCTGTAGAACCCAAACTAATGTTCCCACTTTCATTCTTTTTTTTTTTTTTTTTTTTAAGTAATTTAAGCCACATTTCAGTGGTCTGCTTTTGGGTATTTAAATGTTTATAAATGTCATATCCTCTTGCTGTTTTGAAACTTTTATTAATACATAATGTTCTTCTTTGTCTCATATAGCCCTTTCTAATTTAGTATATTTTATTTGATATTAGTATAGTTATCTCTGTTTTTGTCTGTTTACTATTTGCATACAATATGGTTTTTTTTAAGATTTTATTTATTTATTTGACAGAGAGCACAAGTAGGCAGTGAGGCAGGCAGAGAGATAGAGGAGGGGGGAAGCAGGCTCCCTGCTGAGCAGGGAGTCCAATGCAGGGCTTGATCCCAGGACCCTGGGATCATGACCTGAGTTGAAGGCAGAGGCTTTAGCCCACTGAGCCATCCAGGCGCCCCACAATATATATATATTTTTCCCCATCCTTTCACTTCCAAACTCTTTGTGTCACTGGAGTTTCTTACAGACAGCAAATAGTTGCATTATCATCATTATTATTTTACCCATTCTGATCATCTTAGTGATAAGGGAAGACTTTCTTCTGCCACTTTGGTATCTGTTTTCCATATGTTTTATAGTTTTTTCCTGTCTTTGGTTTCCTGTATTACTTCCTTATCTTGTGTTTAGTTAATTTTTTTAGTAAAATAATTTATATTTCCTTCTCATTGCTTTTTGTGTATAATCTGCAGCTATTTTCATTTTGGTTACCATGAGGATTACATTTAACATTTACCATGAGGATAACATTTAATTTAGAGTATTAGTTATAATACTCTAAAATGAATTTATACTTACTTAACTTCAATAACATATAAAAACTCTGCTCCTTACAGCTCTATCCCTACTTCTTTTAGTTGTGATGTTACGTGATTAAATCTTTATACATGTGTGCCCCAAAATATAAACCAATAACACTTTTAAATGCATTGGTCTCAAAATTTATGTATAAAATAAAATATGGAGTTACAAGCCAAAGCCAAAATTACAATAATATTAGCATTTAGATTAATAATTATTTTTAAACGTCTTAGATTTTTAAATCATATAGAAAATTAAAAGCAGAGTTATAAACTATTGTTACAATAAAATTTATGGTTTCAAGTCACTGTCTAGTTTCTTTCATGTCAACCTGCAAGACTCCCTTTAGCATTTCTTGCATGACAAACCTAATGACAATGAACTCCTTAAGCTTTTGTTTATTCTCCCAAACTTAATTTCTCCCATGCTTTTGAAAATGGTTTATGTACCCCAATGTTCACAGCAGCAACGTCCACAATAGCCAAACTGTGGAAAGAGCCGAGATGCCCTTCCACAGATGAATGAATAAAGAAGATGTGGTCCATATATACAATGGAATATTACTCAGCTATCAGAAAAGATGAATACCCAACTTTTGCATCAACATGGACAGGACTGGAGGAGATTATGCTAAGTGAAAAAAGTCAACCAGACAAAGTAAACTATCGTATGGTTTCACTTACTTGTGGAACATAAGGAATAACATGAAGGACACTAGGAGAAGGAAAGAAAAATTGAAGCGGGGAAATCAGAGGGGGAGACGAACCATGAGAGGCTACGGACACCGAGAAACAAATTGAGGGTCTTAGAGGGGAGTGGGGTGAAGGGATGGGTGAGCCCGGTGATGGGTATTAAGGAGGACAAATACTGAATGGAGCACTGGGTGTTATATGTAAACAATGAATCTTGGGAACACTACATCAAAACGAATGATGTACTGTATGGTGACTATACAAAAAAGAAAAGAATATCTAAAAAACAAAATGAAAGATGGTTTTGCCAGATATAGGTTCTTGACTGAGGTGGAGGTTCTGTTTTGTTTTGTTAAGCACTTTGCATATACTGGCTCACTGCCTCTGGGTCTGCAACTTTTTTGTTGAGAAATTGACTCATGATATTGTTGAGAATCCCTTGTATGTGATGAATCCCTTTTACCTTGTTGTTTTAAAGATTTCTCTCTTTGTCTTTATCTTTTAGAAGTTTAATTATAATGTGTCTCAGTATGGGTCTCTACTGTCATTTTGGAGTTTGTTGAGCTTCTTGGGTATTTATATTCATCTCTTTCATCAAACTTGGGATATTTTCAGCTGTTATTTCTTCAAATATTTTCTCTGCCCCTTCTTTTGGGACTCTCACAGTAAAATATTCATCCATGTGATGGAATCACACAGGCATCTTAGGTTCTGTCCACTTTTCTTCCTTTTTTTTCCCTCTGTTCGTTAGACTTGACCTTTGTTCTTTTCTGTATCTTTGTACCCCTACTGATGTTTGTTTGTTTGTTTGTTTTTGGAAATTGGACATTTGAATCGAATAATGTAGCAACTCTAGAAATAAGATTCCTCCCATTCCCAGGGTCTAATGTTTTTGTTTTTGATATATATATATATATATATATTTTTTATTGTTATAGGCTGTCTCTGTGCTGAGGATCAGCCTGAGCTCTAAACTTAAGGTCCTTTTAGGTGTTTTCTGAGCCTGCATTTTCTCTCTGTATGTGTGTGACTTTCTAATTTCCCCCATATATGCAGTTGCTTTTAAATGTCCTAGTCTTTAATGTCTGGCTTCAAAATTTGAAACAAAAATAATGGAAGGGGAGGAGAAAGGGTACCAGTCCTCAAAATCCCTTGGAAGTCACTTCTGCTGGAGGGAGGAAAGGGTTGCAGCAATGGAGGGAGTGTGAAAACAGTGGCCATCCACCATTTTATCTGCACCTCTGAGATTAAATGTAGCATTCAGTGATTGGAGCGCTGATTTACAATATTTGAAGGACAGTTATTTTTCCCCACCCTGGCTCCTGAAAGCTGCTCCAGGAACACATGCGTAGGTTGCCGGCTGTGAGGCTGGAGAGTGGAATACAGGTAATTGCTACTGTGATAAGACCTGAAATTGGTGGAAATTAGCTGCAATTTTCTGTTCAACCCTCCCTCTGGAAATTGCAAGCCTTCGGTAGACTCCAGAGTTATAAAATAGTTATATCAGAAAATTTTGCCAGTGCTATTGTTATCTAGGTGGGGAGAGAGATTCCTAGTGCTTTCTACTCTGCTATTTTCCCAGAATCCCCAATAACCCTAGAGTTTTTGTCAACTGGTAGTTCTCTGGTTTGGAAAGTATTTTTTATCTAAATTATAAAACTCTTCTAATATTTAAAATGGAGTTTATTTTTTCCATTTTTTCTCTTTCTCTCTCTCTGTCTTTTTCCCTTAGAACTGGAAGAATCCAAGTATTTGTGACAAATTGTGGTTTTGATCAGTAGAAAAGTATTCCTTAACAGAACTCAAATTAGTGGGCTACATATACCCTATAGAACTATTAAAATTTGGTAGGAATTGCCTAATCATTCTGAAAATCTGCATTACAAATTTGTTGGGTTTAGGACATTAATGACATCTTCATAAGCTTCATTTCCTATAATAATTCTATTCAATCCAGCATTCTTTATTCTTCTTTACTTAATGACATATATGAAAAATAGTGGTAAGGAATATCCATTGCTTCTGGCTTTGGTAGTATAGTTAAATATTATTTAACATTAAAGATTATGTACATGAGAATTTAAACAATCTACTAGAAATTTTAGGTTAAAAATTAATGTACTAATCACTATTAGCCTAGATTAAAGAATAATCTCAATCTCAGATGAAGACTATTTTTACGTGATAAAACCTAGCTTTTTCTCACTTACCTCATATCTAAATCTGACTTGCTTTCAAGTCTGACAGATATAATTTACCATTTAGTATTTGAGATGCAAAAAGCAAAGATGAACTAGATACTGTCCTTAAATTTGAAGATGTTCACATCTCTTATAGCCATAAATTCTAATGTCTAAATGACCAGTTTCAAAAGCTTTACATGTATGCATGTATGCCCTCTCATAGACTATCGTCCCCACCAACATACACATACAGACACATAAACACACACAAACAGAAATACTTTTGATTCCTAGCCTAATAGAATACTGGGAAAATATCTCCATAAAACATAAACCACAATAATACATTGTTTTCCTGAATTATCAACTTCTTTGTAAATTTAATATGATCAAGTCATCTGGTGCGTGTTTGAGATGACAATACGTTAATGGAAAATATCAATCCCATAAGTGGTTTTACTATCTTCTTTCTGGTTCTTACCTGTTGGAAAAGAAGTGCTTTTCATGTTTGGTTTGGCAGATAACTTAGTGTTCCAGAGTTCATTCCAAAATCAAATATTCCATCATTTTGCCCATAACTATAATCTGGCTCAAGTAAAGAAACCACACAACTTTATGGGTCAATTATGGAAGAAAAATGGAATCTTACTGTTAGAGCTCCAACCTCTGTGATCCAGTTCTTGGTTTTATTCCTGGTTAGTAGATGGATAAGGTGAAATACTGATAGTCTTCTGAAACAGCCATTGGGTGAGACCTATCTTTTCTGATTTGTGTAGTATTCCTGTGGATAAATAAATAAATATTAAAAACTTGTATTTCTGGTTAAAAGTAATATATACATATATTTTTAATTTAAGCTGGCTCTGCTCCTGGGACTAAATTTTAGTGAACATAAATATCACATAGATAATTTGTGAAAAATGCTTAGGAATCGGTCCTACCCATTGAGTTTCTGATTAGTAAAGCTAGCATAAATTTAGTGTTTCCGATGTAGTTGAACTGAGTTTCATATATTTGTGGAAAAAATATATTTTAAAAAGAAATAAAATGGACTGGTAGAAAGGAGTAATTCAGAGACTAAGATCTAAACATATAGCTGTGGTTTCACATATAGTTACATGAGTGTTTTTAAAAAAGAATTAATGACATTCGTTAAAGAATAGTAAGGCAGCCTTTATTCAGAACATTTGGACAGAGAAGGGGATAGTACAATGGGGTTTGGCAGTGGCAATAGAAGAGATTAGAATCAATTCCAAATACAAGCAAAAATGGGAATTTTCAGCTGGGGTGTGAGTGTGCTCGCATCAGGGGATAGAAAATTACTAAGAGAACTACTTTTATCAGAGGTGAGGGAGGATCCTGGCTAAAATGACCTAAGAAAATTCTTGCTGAAGTGATTTCTTCATAAAATCCCCTTGAAGACTGAGGGATGAGGAAACTGATTAGATATTGAGGGTGATCAGATATCAAGGATGGTCGATTCTAGACAAACAGACTCAGCAGGATTCTTCCTAAAATTGAACAATGCAGAGACAAACATAAAAGCTCAAAAGTCAGAGTCTTTGAGAAGTGGATTCACAGGAACCAGAGAGATATTTGGCCAAGGAGAGTATCTTTGTCATTAGTAATAAGCAATTACAAAGAAAGCATAATTGTACCCTATCCATCATCACTGTTATAGAACCTCAAACTAGTTTAATAACCTTTTCATTAGAGAAACAAAGTTTTTCCTATGTGTATCATTCTATACAGATAATCCCCATAACCTCATAATCAGACAGTCTTCTAGAACACAGAAAGAAAGCTGAAAATAGGGGCGCCTGGATGGCTCAGTAGGTTAAAGCCTCTGCCTTTGGTTCGGGTCATGATCCCAGGGTCCTGGGATCAAGCCCCACATCTGGCTCTCTGCTCAGCAGGGAGCCTGCTTCCTCCTCTCTCTCTCGGCCTGCCTCTCTGTGTACTTGTGATCTCTGTCTGTCAAATAAATAAATAAAATCCTAAAAAAGAATAGAAAGCTGAAAGTAAATGATATAATGGGGGTGTTGGTGGGACCTTTAAAGTAATGTCAGCATCAATATCGGATTAAGAATAGACTTGCTAAACCAGTGGATCTCAACTCTGGCTCCATATTAAGAACAGACTTGCTAAACCAGTGGATCTCCAGTAAGGTGGAGAGCTTAAAAAATATATTGATGCCTGAATAGACTTTTTGAATCGCTATGTTGTACAACTAAAATTAATGTAACATTGTGTATACTTTAATAAAAATAATTATGAAGGAAAAGATATAGATAGATATTTATAACTATGAAAAAAATGATTATGAAGAAAAAGAAACCTGGAAATATATATATTGATTCCCCAGAGATTCTAACTTAATTTACCTAGGGTACAGCTTGGGCATCACTTTTTAAATATCACAGGGCATGTAGATAAATTTGGGACTACTGCTTGAAACTAATCCTTTGCCCCAACAGGAACAAATTCAACAATAGACGGTGACCATATTTCTTCACTGAATGCTCATAACTGTTTTGACAGTTATGTACTGTTTGTTAAGTAAGTTCTTAACTTACCTAACTACCTTCTAACAGATTACAAATGTGTACTGTTTGTTAGGTTGGTTTGCTTGGAATTAATTCATTGTTACTGAATGTAGCCAAGTATTTGTTGTTTCTTCTTCATAACTTGGCTTTCAGTGAGAGTGAAATAAAGTTGGCCCAAAAGTTAACACACACCTCTTTATTCTTTTAGAAGTAAATAAGGAAAGCCCTAATGAAGGACTGAGAGCTCTTGGGTAGACGAGTTTTCGCCAATTCTGAACTCCTATTTTTGAATAGAGAGAAGGAAAATGACACCTGTATAATTAAATCTCTCACTTCTTTCAGTTGTCTAACTGCCTCCCTAAATATGATGGTAAGGAGATAGATGTCTTTCCAATATTAAAAAAAAAAAAAAAACCTCAGGTGCAACTTAATTTTTGCATGCCATGAAACAAAATATGTTGAAGGGGGTGCATTTTTAAATTAAAGAAGTCCATTAAGAATTTTGTGATGTCTTATTGAAAAAAAAAAATTGTGATAAACTGAAATCTTTTGAGACTTTTCTTTTTCCTTTGTCATCATCTTTATGTCTCAATTCTTGGTTGTACTATAAATTTATGTTTTTGAAAGTTTTATGGAAATTTCTTCAAGTGAACTTTACATAATGATATATGAAATACTCAACTAAATACTTCTAAAATTTTATACATCTTCAAAAAATTTTATGAGCATGTTATCAAATTGAGTGTTTTTCCAGAAATACATTCTTGGCACAAAGAGGGATATATGAGAATTCAGTATTAGAAACTTTTAATTTGTTAAAAGTTCTGTTTCTTATTTTCTAAAAATTATAAAGGATAATTGGTAAGTTTGCCTCCATAAACCCTCTAGGACTTCAAAGTTAAGAAAAGTCTTTTAATCTCTCTGTGCCTCAGTTGTCTCAGGTGAGGACTGATTGAAATAATGTGGAAAGACATCTTGTAACCTAGTACCAATGTTCTAATGGTCTGCATTGGTCTTCAGAACTACAGGAAAAGAAAGGTCTTGGCTATAGAAAATGACTCATAAGAAACAAAGGAGAAAGGGAATCTAAAGCTAGTAGCAGACAAATATTGGCTACAGATGACCAAATATAGTAAACAACCTCCAAATTGAAGAATATGTTCTCTGCAGAAAACATCTAATTAAAATTCAAAAGTAGCTACAAGACTTCCACATTTGGGAAATTTGAAAGGTACTATTTTTTTTTTTTTCTTTTAACCCCCAGGAGGATCAGTACTGCAGTCAGGACCTACCTATACTTTCAACTTTTCATCCATTTTCTGCTATTAAGGGTGTTAATTTCATGGTCAAATTCATACCATCTATCAGCCCTCCTGAATTCAGGAAAGGTCTTCTCATTCTGACCTCACCCAGATGGTGACTTGTTTTAATAGGGACTTCCTAGTACTAAGCTCTCTTTTAAAGCAATTGATGTATTTGTTAATCTGAAAAAGCATCTCTGCATCTAAATGTGTTATTTAATTTGTTAAATATAAAATCCCACAAACTCATAAACTTTTCTGAACCTAACATTCAGTATGTAAAGATGTGTAAGAAAAGATGGCCTCCATTTCAATGGAGGAAATAGAGAAACAACATACAAAAATTTTCATTTGTTAAATTTAAAATGTTAACAATTTGTTAAATGTTATACTTTAGGTAAGATGAAGGGTTTTTTTTAAGATTTCTAAAAATTTATTTTTTTGTCAGAGAGGGAAAGCGTGAGCGAGCACAATCAGCAGGGGTGAGGGAGAGGGTCCACAGGCAGAGGGAGAAGCAGGCTCCCCGCTGAGCAAGGAGCCCAATATAGGACTTGATCCCAGAACCCAGGGATCATGACTTAAGCTGAAGGCAGATGCTTAACTGACTGAGCCATCCAGCCGTCCCAAGATTATGATTTACTACTAATGAAGAGAGAAAAAGTTTTTAGTACTCAGAAGACAGCAGTGACATCAATAATTTGCTTATTCGATCATGTGGTAGGCTGATAAAAGACCCACCTTAGGCTGTTTTTACCTCTGGAGAAAAAACTGGCAATGTCTGAGAAACTCACTACTCCAATGACTTAATCCTTGAGCCACTATGATGAGCAGAACCCTCTTGCTTACTTGTGGCAGTCAGGCAGCACGCATGAGAAATAAACATACTGAAACTAGGAAAATTTGAGGTTGTTTGTTACTGCAGCATTTCCTAGCCCAGTACTTCTCAAACCTTTGTGTGTATATGAATCACCTAAGAAATATGTAAAATATAGACCTTGATTCAGTAGAGTACAAAATTTGTATTTTAAAAATGAGATATCACTTCACACTTATCAAAATAGCTAAAATTGAAAACATAAAAAACAAGGGTTGGCAAGGATGTGGGGGCTAACAAAAAAAGGAAACCTTGTGGGAACAGAAGCTGGTGCAGCCACTGCGGAAAATATTATGGAGTTTTCTTTAAAAAATTAAAAATAAAATAACCCTATGACCCATTAATTCCATTACTAGGTATTTACCAAAAAAAAAAAAAAAATAGGAAAATGCTAATTTGAAATGATAAATGCACCCCCTTGTTTACTGCAGCATTGTTTACAATAGCCAAAATATGGAAGTAATCCATGTGTCTATCAATAGATGAATGGATAAAGAAGATGTGGTGTACACACACACACACACATTACTTAGCCATAAAAAAGAATGAAATCTTGTCATGTGTAACAACATGGATAGATCTAGAAGGTATAGTGCTAAGTGCAGTAAGTCAGTCAGAGAAAGAAAAATACCATATGATTTCACTCCTCTGTGGAATTTAAGAAACAAAACAAATGGATGAAGAACAGAAAAAATAAATAAAACAAACTCATAAATATAAAGAATAAACTGGGTTGCCAGAAGGGAGGTGAGCAGGAGGATGAGAAAAATAGGTGAAGGGGATTAAGAATACACTTATCATGATGAGCACTGAGAAATGTATAGAATTGTTGAACTGTTATATTGTATACCTGAAACTAATATAACAATGTTTGTCAATTATATTGGAATTTTTAAAAAATTAATTTAAAAAAAGTCCCAGGTGATGCTGGTATTATTGGTCCAAGAATAGAGTGGTCCAAGAATAGAATAGACCAAGAATAACTGGTCCACAGCTAGTCTATCTGACTGATACACTGACAACGGTGAGTTCTGAAACTAGCATTTTTACTTTAAGTTTAGGGCTTATTTTCCAGTTCAAAACTAGTATATCACCTTGATTTTTGATCTATAGGTAGTAATCTTTAAGCAGATTATAAAATCAATATCATAACTGAAATGATAACCAGCAGTTAAGAAGTGAAAAATGAAAAATAAAAAGAACAAAATAAAGTGAAATAGAGTGGAAAATTATAAGGTTCTTACAATAAGAGCAAATATTATTTTGTGAAATTTCACAAACTATATATTTCAAGTGGCTTTGAAAACTGTGTAACAGTCAAAAATGTTTAAACTCAATTAATCATATTTATTAATATTCAGAAATGGTTGGAAATGTTAAACTAATTATTATTCAATTTTTTTGCACACAGCTGAACATATCTCCTAACTTTCCTTGCAGTTAGGTGTGGCAGGATGATTAGGTTCTAGCCAATGGGCTGTGTGGTAAAGTGCTGAATGATAATTTTATGCCTGATCCATCAATATTTCCAAATATAATCTCCCAGGCTTTTATTCCTTTTCCCAGGTGGATAATGATACTTAGAGTGGTTTCAGAAAACACATTTCAATGAGGAGAGTGTCTCCACACGTCTCACCAGCCAGAAACACCTTGATCTTGTTACAGCATGGACTATCATAGCATAAACAATTTGTGTAAACATTACACAAAAAATCTATAATGATACAACTGCTCTGAGCTTCTGGAATTTTCCCACTGCTTTGGAATAAAAGCAGAAGTACATACCATAGAACATGTCCTGAGCGATCTGACCTCTCGTGAGGACTCACCTCATTTTATGCCTCTCCCCAATTCTGTTCACCTGGGTTCCAGTCACATTGACTGTCTTGCTGTTCTTTAACATACTCGGAATTATCCCTTTCCAGAAATTTTGCACATACCATTTCACCTGCCTTGAAAACTATTCCCCTGGATATTTACATGGCTCCTGGTTATGCATCTATATACTTTCTGCCCAGATGTTTCTCTCATGCTGGGCTGGAGTGCAAACACTACCAGGAAGTCCAGCAGATTAATGTCCCTGGAAGCAACACTCAAATCTCAGGGCATGTATATAAATCCATCTCTCCATCTTTCAGGAGGAATTGGGGAGACATTTATAGGTTCCTCAGGAAATCCCAAGAGGGTCAAGACTCCATTGCCCACAGTGGCATCCTCAATAATACCTTCTGAATCCTCCTCACTACCTCATGCTTGCAATATGCCCTCTGCATCCAAATCCTTTTATCAAGATTTGCTCTCAGGAGAATCCAAACTAAAGTTTCTTTCCCACCTTCAGCAATCTTTAAGAGCCATTCTTTGTGAATATTATCTTTATCTCTCACTTTGATGATGCACAATGACACCAAAATGTGTCTAGCCATGGAATTTTTTTGCAATTGGGCTTCTTGATCTATAAATAAAGACATATCATAAATTATAAAAAATAATCAGAGGGAATTAAGATGGTGGTATAGCAAGAGGACCCTAGATTTGCCTTGTCCCTCAAACACAGTTTGGTAACTGTCAAATCATTCTGAATTCTCAGGAAATCAACCTGAGGACTAAGAGAACAAACTGCACAACTAGAGGGAGAGAAGAGGTCACTTTAAGGACAGTAGGAAGTATGAAGATATAGTTTGGGGGAGAAATGGATTAGAGGTGCTGAAGAGTAGAGGGTGCCATGGTTGTGGAGAAAGGTGAGAGAGAGTGGAGTACTCGGGGATAAGCACAAGGAGAACACTTCCCTAATGTCATTGGCTGGGAAAATGAGAGGGATTGAATTTCACGAGTTTTTGCAACCAGCAGGGTTCAAAAACTAGAGTATCAGAAGCCCCCAAGCTTGGCTGTGACCAAGACCTGAGGATGCTGCCCTATTCCTGGAGCACAAGTAGATAATCCCAGGGAAGACTGCATGATCTAGGGATCACATAAATGGCACAGAGAGAAACTGTTCATTCTTTCTCTTGGAGTGCATCTACAAGAGGTGGCACTGCCTGTTGGGGGACAGAAGAAACAGTGGGAACCACTTCCCTCCACTGCCCCTCAGCATAGGTGCAGAGACACCTGCTGTGGGCAGCTAGCCTAGACACTGGCTGTTTTTAGCGTGCTTTCCTCTAAATCTCATATCCCTGAGCTCTTGCTTGGCTGTCCTTTTGTGTCAAACCTTTGGGTCCCAGTATGGTGCAACCATTATTCAGAAGATCGGCACGGGTCCCCACCATACCACGTCCATAAATTTTGTGGAGCTTTGAAAGCCAGCAGTCCTGGTTAATGTAGAGTCCAAGGCATGCTGCACCGTACCACGCAGGCAAGTGACCCAGAGAGAGACGTGTGAAATCAGTGATCTGAAAAACATCTGTGATGCATGAGGGGAAATTATCTGACCCCCTAAAAATGCTTCCCTGAGAGTAGCAAGCAAAGATTCCTCTCTCCAGGGACACAGAGTGGGTTGGTGCCATTTCCCTCCCCAACCCCTCTGCATAAACCAACTTTATCCAACAGCACAGTGCCAACACTGGTTGCCTAACCTGCTTACACAGGTCTTGCCCCCATGTGCTCTGCTGGTACTTCTTTTTAGGGAAGGTGTGCCTAAGGATAACACAAGCATTGCCTTCCCCAGAAGACCAGCACAAACCCTTGCACACACCACATCTACTGACCACAGAATGCAGCAAAGCTTCAGTTTTAGTGGAAATAACATCAGGTCTCATTTAACAACAGACCAGAGCATACCTAGATAAAACTCACCACACTCTGGCCAAAGCCCAAACAATATCCACTTTAGACAAAGAGAACCCTTATAGATTACCGCCCTAAGGGATAGAACAGCCAAACGCAGCAGCAGAGAGCATGAAACACACACCAGAGACATTCCCTGAACTGCCAGGCCTTGGGCACTACATGACCTCTTCTTCATAAGGCCATTACTCACAGGAACAGGAAACATAATGGGCTTTCCTAACACACAGGAAGAGAGACAGAGACCTAGATAAAATGTCAAGGCAGAGGAATTCATCCGAAAAGAAAAAGCAAGAAAAGGTCACAGCCAGGGATCTAACTGAAACAGATGAAAGTAATATGCATGGTCCAGAATTTAAATAAAAATCATAAGGATGGAGGCATAAATATGCCTCCAACTTTTGTATCAACATGGATAGGACTGGGAGAGATTATGCTGAGTGAAATAAGTCAAGCAGAGAGAGTCAATTATCATATGGTTTCATTTACTTGTGGAGGCATAAGGAATAACATGGAGGACGTTGGGAGATGGAGAGGAGAAGTGAATTGGGGGAATTCGGAGGGGGAGATAAATCATGAGAGACTGTGGACTCAGAAACAAACTGAGGGTTTTGGAGGGGTGGGGAGTGGAGGGTCAGGTGAGTCTGCTGGTGGGTATTATGGAGGCACGTATTGCATAGAGCACTGGGTGTGGTGCATCAACAACGAATTTTGGAACACTGAAAAAAATTTTAAATTAAAAAAAAAAAGATCATAAGGATACAAGCTAGGCTTGAGAAAAGCATAGAAGACATCAGGGAGACCCTTACCACAGCAGTAAAAGAGCTAAAAACTAATCAGGCCAGAATGAAAAATGCAATAACCAGGATTCAAAAACAATTGGATGTAAAGACCACAAGGATAGAAGAATCAGAAGAATGAATAAGTGATATAGAAAATAAAGTTGTGGAAAATAATGAAGCTGCACAAAAAAGGGAAAGAAATATCTTGGATCACAAAAGTAAACTTCGGGAACTCAGTGACTCCATAAAGCATAATAAGATTCTTATCATAGGAGTCCCAGAAGAAGAAGAGAGAGTAAAGTAGGCAGAAGATTTGAGGAAATTATAGCTGAACATTTCCCCAAAATGTGGAAGGAAACAGACATCCAAATCCAGGAGGCACAGAGAACTCCCATCAAAATCAACATAAGCAGACCAACACTAAGACATATTGCAGTTAAATTTGCAAAATATAAAGAAAATCCTAAAAGAAGCAAGACAAGGGGTGCCTGGGTGGCTCAGTGGGTTAAGCCTCTGCCTTCAGCTCAGGTCATGATCTCAGGGTCCTGGGATCGAGCCCCACATCGGGCTCTCTGCTCAGCAAGGAGTCTGCTTCCTCCTCTCTCTGCCTGTCTCTCTGCCTACTTATGATCTCTCTGTCAAATAAATAAATAAAATCTTAAAAAAAAAAAAAAAGAAGCAAGACAAAAGAAGTCCCTAACTTACAAAGACCAATAAGGTTATCAGCAGATCTCGGCAGAGAAACTTGGCAAGCCAGAAGAGAGTGACATGATATATTCAACAAGCTGAATGGGGAAAATCTCCAGCCAAGAATACTCTATCCAGCAAGGCTAAGGTTCAGAATAGAAGAGATAAAGACTTTACCAGACAAACAAAAATTAAAGGAGTCTAAAATCACTAAGCCAGCCCTGCAAGATACATTAAAAGGGATTCTTTGATTGAGAAAGAAAGACCAAAAGAAACAAAGACTAGAAAGGAACAGAGAAAATCTCGAACAACAATAAAACAAGTAATAAAACGGCACTAAATTCATATCTATCAATAATTTCTCTAAATGTAAATAGACTAAATGCTCCAATCAAAAGACATAGGTTGTCAGAATGGATTAAAAAAGAGAAAAGCAAAGCAAAACAAAAACAAACAAACAAAAAAACAAGACCCATCTAAATATATGTTGCTTACAAGAGATTCATTTTAGACCTAAAGACATCTGCAGATTGAAAGTGAGTGCATGGAGAAATATTTATCATGGTAACGGATGTCAAAAGGAAGCCAGAGTAGCAATACTTACATTAGAAAAACTAGACTTTAAACCAATGACTGTAATAGGAAATGAAGAAAGGCACAGTATCATAATAAAGGGGTCCATCCAACAAGATCTAACAATTGTAAATATTCATGCCCCCAACTTGAGAGCCCCAAATAATTAATAACAAATATAAAGACACTCACTGATAATAATAGAGTAAAAGTAGGGGATTTTAACATCCCACTTACAACGGTGGACAGATCATCTAAGCAGAAAACTTGAACAGATCAATAATCAGCAAAGAAATTGAATCAGTAATCAAAAATCTCCTAACAAACAAAGGTCCAGGGCCTGAAGGCTTCACAGAGGAATTCTGTCAAACATTTAAAGAAGAGTTAGTATCTATTCTTTGCAAACTATTCCAAAAAAATAGAAATGGAAGCAAAACTTCCAAACTCACTCTATGAGGCCAGCATTACCCTGATTCCAAAACCAAAGACTCAATTAAAAAAGAGAACCACAGGGGCACCTGGGTGGCTCAGTCAGTTAAGAGTCTGGCTTCAACTCCCTTCAGCGTTGGGCTTCCTGCTTGTCAGGCTGTCTGCCTTTGCCTCTCCATCTGCCTCTTCCCTCGCTCATGCCTTTCTCTCTTGCTCTCAATATCTCTTTCAAATAAATAAATAACCTTAAAAAAATAAAATATATTAAAAAAGACAAGAGAGAGAACTACAGGCCATGTACGCAGAACTTCTCAACAAAATACTAGCTAATCAAATCCAACAGTATATTAAAAGAATCATTCACCATAATCAGGTGGGATTTATTCCTGGGTTGCAAGGGTAGTTCAATATTCACAAATCAATCAAAGTGATATACCACATTAATAAAAGAAGTGATAGGAACCATAGATACTCTCAATAGATGTAGAAAAAACATTTAACAAATGACAGCACCCATTCTTGATAAAAATCCTCAATGAAGTAGGGATAGAGGGAACATATCTCAACATCATAAAGGTCATACATGCAAAATCCACAGCTAATATCACCCTCAATGGGAAAAACTGAGAGCTTTTCCACTAAGGTCAGGAACAAGATAGGGATGTCCACACGCACGACAGTTATTTAAAAATGTAATGGAAGTCCTACCCTCAGCAATCAGACAACAAAAAGAAATAAGAGGTCTCCAAATTGGCAGGGAAGAAGTCAAAATTTCAGTATTCAGACATGACATGATACTCTTACGTAGAAAACCGAAAGACTCCACCAAAAAGTTGCTAGAACTGAAACACCAATTCAGCAAATTTCTAGGGCACAGAATCACTATACAGAAATCTGTTTCATTTCTATACACCAATAATGAAGCACCAGAAAGAGAAATCAAAGAATTGATTCCATTTACAATTGTACAACTGTAAGATACCTAGGAATAAACCTAACCAAAGAGGTAAGAGAACTGTACTCTGAAAACCATAAAACACTTATGAAAGAAACTGAAGATGGCATAAACAAATGGAAAAAACATTCCACACTCATGGATTTGAAGAACAAATATTGTTCAAATGTCATTCTACTCAAAGCAATCTGTGGGGCTCCTGGGTGGCTCAGTCGTTAAGCATCTGTCTTTGGCTCAGGTCATGATCCCAGGGTCCTGGGACTGAGCCGTGCATTGGGCTCTCTGCTCAGCGGGAAGCCAGCTTCTCCCTCTCCCACTCTCCTTGCTTGTGTTGCCTCTCTCGCTGTGTCTCTCTCTATCAAATAAATAAAATCTTTAAAAAAAAGGCAATCTACACATTTAATACAATCCCTATCAAAAAATAACACCAGCATTTTTCACTGAGCTGGAACACAGAAGACACCAAATAGCCACAGCAATTTTGAAAAAAAGAAAAGCAAATCTGGAGGCATCACAATTCTGGACTTCAAGTTATATTACTAAGTTGTAGTCATCAAGACAGTATGGTACTGGCTCAAAAAGAGACACATAGATCAATGGAACATAATAGAAAACCCAGAAATGGACCCACAACTATAATCTTCAACAGAGCAGGAAAGAATATTGAATAGAAAAAGACAGTCTTCACCAAATGGTTTTGGGAAAACTGAACAGCAACATGCACAAGAATTAAACTGGACCACTTTCTTACACTAAACACAGAAATGAATCCAAAATGTATGAAAGACCTAAATGTGAGACAAGAAACTATCAAAACCCTAGAGGAGAACAGAGGCAGTAATCTCATTGACATTGGTTATAGCAACTTCTTACTAGACACATCACCACAGGCAAGGGAAACAAAAGCAAAAATAAACTATTGAGATTTCACCAAGACAAAAAGATTCTGGGGACTCCTGGGTGGCTCAGTCAGTTAAGTGTCTGCCTTCTGCTCAGATCATGATCCCAGGATCCTGGGATGGAGTCCCATACCAGGCTCCTTGCTAAGCAGGGAAACTGCTTCTCCTTATTCCTGCTGCTCCCCCTGCTTGTGCTCTATGTCTCTGACAAATAAATAAATAAAATCTTTTGGAAAAAAAAAGATAAAAAGATTCTGCACAGGAAAGGAAATAACCAATAAAACTAAAAGGCAACCTTCAGGATAGTAGAAGATATCTGCAAATGACATTATCAGATAAAGGATTAGTATCCAAAATATATAAAGAACTTATCAAACTCAACACCCAAAAAACAAACAGTCCAGTTGAAAATGGGCAGAAGAAATGAAAAGACATTTTTCCAAAGACATACAGAGGGCTAACAGACACATGAAAAGATACTCAATATCACTGATCATAAGTGAAATATAAATCAAAACTACAATGAGATGTTACCTCACACCTGGCAGAACAGCTAAAATTAATAATACAGGAAACAACAGATGCTGGTGAGGATAAAGAGAAAGTGCTGTGCTGGTGGGAAGGCAAACTGATGCAGCCACTGTGGAAAACAGTATGGAGGTTCCTCAAAAAGTTAAATATAGAACTACCCTATGATCCAGCAATTGCACTTCTAGGTATTTAACCAAAGGATACAAAAATACTGAATCAAAAGTATACATGCACCCCAATATTTAGAGCAGTATTATCAACAACAGCCAAACTATGGAAAGAGCCCAAATATCCAACAACTGATGAATGGATAAGAATGACTGCATACACACACACACACACACACACACATAATATATACAGAACATATATGATATATATAATGGAATATTACTCAGCCATAAAAAATAAGAAAATCTTGTCATTTGTAATGATGTGGATAGAGCTAGAGTATACTATGCTAAATGAAATAAGTCAGAGAAAAGAAAAAGATGGTATTTCATTCATATGTGGAATTTAAGAAACAAAACAGATGAGCATTGGGAAATAAACAGAAGAGAGGCAACCAGAAAAGAGACTCTTAACTATAGAAAACAAGGTGAGAGTTGCTTGAGGGGAAGTAGATGAGGGATGGGTTCAGTGGGTGATGGGTATTAAGGAGTGCACTTTTTTTGATGAGCACTGGGTGTTGTAAGTGATGAATCACAGAATTCTACACCTGAAACTAATATTACACTGTATGTTAACTAACTGGAATTTAAATAAAAACTTGAAAAAAGAAAAACAAGCGAAGGGAAGAAAATAAGAGAGAGACAAATCAAGAAACAGTCTCTTAATTATAGAAAATGGATGGTTACCAGAGGGCAGGTGGGTGGGGAACATGTGATGAGGACAGGGTGATGTATGGAAGCGTTGAACTGCTGTACTGCACACCTGAAATGAATGTAACACTGTACGTTAACTAACTGGAATCAAAATTAAAACTTTAAAAAACTGGGGCACCTGGGTGGCTCAGTGGGTTAAAGCCTTTGCCTTCAGCTCAGGTCATGATCTCAGGGTCCTGGGATTGATCCCCTCGTCAGGCTCTCTGCTCAGCAGGGAGTCTGCTTCCCCCTCTCTCTCTGCCTGCCTACTTGTGCTCCCTCTCTCTCTGTCAAATAAATAAGTGAAATCTTTAAAAATTAAAAAAAAAAAACACTTTAAAAATTATGAAAAGAGAATCAGCATATAGCTCTTCAAATGTTATTACCTTTCCTTTCTCTCTTCTGGAAAGCTAATTAGAAATGTTATATCTTTTCATTCTACCATTTATAATAGTTCATTTCTCTCCCTTTTTAAGATTTATTTATTTTAGAGAGAGAGCACATGAAGAGGATGGACAGAGGGTGAGGGAGAGATACTATCAAGCCAACTCTGTGCTGAACACAGAGCTTGATGTGGGGGCTCAATTCCATGACCCTGAGAGCACAATCTGGATCAAACACAAAAGGCAGATGCTTAACTTACCACGCTACCCAGGAACCCCTTAATTTCTTTTTAATATGTTAAATATGTTAAATCTCATCTCTCTTTCTTGCATTCAGAATTAATTTTTGATGCATTTACCCATTTGGTAATTCTCTTCTTGACTTTGTCTCTCCTGCTTTTTAATATACGCACTGACTTCTAAATTTCACTTATTTTTGTTCTTCATTTCTTTTTTTTTTTTAAGATTTTATTTATTTATTTGACAGAGAGATCACAAGTAGGCAGAGAGGCAGGCAGAGAGAGAGGGGGAAGCAGGATCCCCACCGAGCAGGGAGCCCGATGCGGGGCTTGATCCCAGAACCCTGAGATCATGACCTGAACCAAAGGCAGAGGATTAACATACTGAGCCACCTAGGCACCTTTGTTCTTCATTTTTAAGAGTTTTTTTGTTCCTTGTCAAATCTGTACCCAACACATTCCTTAATTATGCTTTTTTAATTTTAATTAAGGGATTAGCATAATTCCTTAATTATGCTTTACATTCTCTTACTTCCTTGTATATGTTAAACATGCACCTTTTGTATTTCTTTTACATAATCCTAATATGCTTATATTCTTTCATTTTGTTTGATAACTGGTAACTCAGTTGTGTTGGCTAATTTTCTTGTTTACTTTATCATTTCTGGACAGTAACCTCAAATCCTCTGGAATTTATCTATGCAAGATATTTTTGGCCCAACTTTAATGCATATTCCTCCAGGGAGCTCTTTTTTTTTTTTTTTTTTTTTTTTTTTTT
>NW_019154110.1:19137102-19188997 GCF_002288905.1 Enhydra lutris kenyoni
CCCACCCCCTGCCACTTTAAACCCCTCAGATTGTTTTTCAGAGTCCACAGTCTCTCATGGTTCACCTCCCCTTCCAATTTCCCCCAACTCCCTTCTCCTCTCTAACTCCCCATGTCCTCCATGCTATTTGTTATGCTCCACAAATAAGTGAAACCATATGATAATTGACTCTCTCTGCTTAACTTATTTCACTCAGCATAATCTCTTCCATGTTGCTACAAAAGTTGGGTATTCATCCTTTCTGATGGAGGCATAATACTCCATAGTGTGTATGAACCACATCTTCCTTATCCATTCGTCCGTTGAAGGGCATCTTGGTTCTTTCCACAGTTTGGCGACCGTGGCCATTGCTGCTATGAACATTGGGGTACAGATGGCCAGATACTTCTCCAAAGAAGACATACAAATGGCTATCAGACACATGAAAAAATGTTCATCATCACTAGCCATCAGGGAGATTCAAATTAAAACCACATTGAGATATCACCTTACACCAGTTAGAATGGCCAAAATTAGCAAGACAGGAAACAACATGTGTTGGAGAGGATGTGGAGAAAGGGGAACCCTCTTACACTGTTGGTGGGAATGCAAGTTGGTGCAGCCTCTTTGGAGAACAGTGTGGAGATTCCTCGAGAAATTAAAAATAGAGCTTCCCTATGACCCTGCAATTGCACTACTGGGTATTTACCCCAAAGATACAGATGTAGTGAAAAGAAGGGCCATCTGTACCCCAATGTTTATAGCAGCAATGGCCACGGTCGCCAGGGAGCTCTTCTATTGCTTTTTTCAGGTAGTTGGGGCCCCCTACTTTTGGGGTCATGTAACATTAGTGAATTCTGACTCTATGCGCAGTGAGGCAGATGAGGTATTTTAGGAAGAGACATTTTGTTATACTTTTTTTTTTTTTGGCCTCCATTCAGTTTGATGGCCATGACAGGCAAGTCCTCCATTGCAGGACATTTTTTTTTTCTTATTATTCACCCACACAGGGGATGATACTCTGTGATATTTTTGGATATCCCCAGCTTTATGGTGGCATCTTTGATCCCAATGTTTACCACGTGGAGGGTCAGGGATCGTCTACTGTTCTCACGCTCTAGGTTTTCATGGATTAACAAGGACTCCAGGCATACATGCTGATCTCAGAACCCATATACATCTTAAGATGCTTCTTGTTTCTGCTCTTACCCACAATCTCAGTGAGTCATATAAATGGTGATTTTTAATATTTATCTATTAACCGATGGCACCTTAACCTCAGAGGGTTTCTTCAGATATCTAACTCAATATACTGCCAGAAATGGCTAGTTCTCAGTTACCTGTTAGTACGTAAATGAAATATTTTACTCTGGAGAATCATGTTCCTATTACCTATAAGATAAAGTACTTATCTCTGCCACATGGTATCTACACTAGGTAATTCTCCTACCTTTTGCTACACACTTGCACAAACTTATTTTCTCTTTGCCCTTGTTCTTCTTTTCCTCTGCCCACAATATTTTTAAAACTCAGCTTTTGAGCCACTCAACATGAAGCTCTCCACAGCTACCACAGGTAAAATTTTCCTGTTTTCTTTCAGACATATTTCTGCCATGGCCCCTATAATTTTATTGCTCATTTTTATTTACCTTGAATGTTCAAAGGCCAGTATTTTACCATTCTCATCTGACTTTCACAGCTAACTAGTGTATTTCCTAAACTATGGAAGGTTCTTATTTATTTTTTATTAACAGGTCTTTGCTTACCTTGTACATATGATTTAACTCATACAAAACTCTCTAGTAAGGACATAAGATTTTACTCTTAATTAATGAGAAATTATAGATTTCAAAGAAGGTTAGTAACTTACCAGAAGGCACCCAATTAGTCAGCAGAAATGAGGTTTGGACAGGATCCTGTCTCATAAATTTTATGGTATTTTAATTTTTACCATGACTTCTGCTAACATTTGCAAGGCCCAGAAAAAAGTCCAAATTTAAGCCAACATACATAGGACTATTAAACTGTTGAATAAAATTTATCCTAGCATCCCATATCAATGAATATGTATTTTACAGTGACCTGAAAATTCAGATCACATTCAGAAGTTTCTGATCCTCAGTGTTCTTTGCTAGACATGGCAGTGTAGAAAGAATGGGCCTTCCAACTTATGACCAATGGTGTCCCTGATTTCCTCCCTACTTTGGCTCCATTCTGTACTTCATATCTAAAAAACCCATACTTTGGCCCCCCTCTTAAACGTAGGTGCAGACTGGCAGTTTGGTCTAGCTTGATCTAGGGAAGAGGCTCATGAGCCATTTGGGATAGAGCTCTAGAATCCCAAACACCTAGAGAGTAATCTAGAAAAGGAGGGTGTGTCTCTTATCAAACACACCCGCTGGATCACAGAAATGTTTACTCCAAGGCAAGGGGCACAGATGGAGGAAAAGCAAAGTAAGATCTCCAAAGGATAGCACCCAGAGAAGGAATTCCTGCAGCCCGAGTCTAGAAGAGGAACTACATGATTCTGCCAAATTTTAAAATAAAAGTCAGCACCTGGGTGGCTCAGTGGGTTAAGCCTCTGCCTTCAGCTCAGGTCATGATCTCAGGGTCCTGGGATCGAGCCTCGCATCGGACTCTCTGCTCAGCAGTGAGCCTGCTTCCTCCTCTCTCTGCCTGCCTCTCTGCCTACTTGTGATCTCTCTCTCTCTCTCTGTAAAATAAATAAAATTTTTAAAAAATTTTTTAAAAAAAGTTAGGCCATTAATCAATAGATTATTAGAAATACACTTAGAGCATCCAGCTTGTAATTAAAAGCTCCATACACCACACATTACCCAGAAAAAAATACATAAACAAACAGTGCAAGCGGGGTAGGAGCCTACAATCTACAAGACTAGAATTTTCTTACATAGTGATTATAGTAGTCATTCTTAGCATTTCCATTGAAATGCTTTTCTAAGAAATCCTCTTCACCCTAGAGGTATTTTGGGATAGAGCATTATTTATTTCTCGACTAATGTCCTATGGTGAAATATATAAGAACAAAATGTGGAAATAGTTTTGACTGTGATAATGATATGATCATATATGCTGTTATACTATTCCACAAGTCATAAAGTTAATTTACATGTATTTTAAGCCATTTTATCCCCATCACCCCAGATTTACCTGCTTTTCCATCCATGACAGAATAGAGTTCTTAGATATTGGAGCCAAAACAATGGCATAAAACCTGTGAGTATTTATGTCTTCCATTATAGGGGATAATTTGTGTATGACCTTAGACAACTGTTTTTCTTCAGTACGTCTTGAACAACCCTCCCTGATTTAGACCCTTGTGCTTCTCCTTGCTAAGATATGATCATTAAAAGACAGTGTTTGTTTTCTTTTATTAAAGAAATGACCTTCATTTTGTTTCTCTATTTGCTGCAAGGTTTTCATAAAATATCTATCACAGGCTTAAGAAAACCCTTGGATAAATAAGCATTGGGGCAACTGGAAATATACACCTCATTTTTCTAAACATACAAAAGCAAAGCCGGTTTGTTTTTCTAGGCTTATAAGTCAAAGATTAGGCAGTTTCACTGTTTGATTTGGCAGCTGGAACATCTGGCTTTAGGACATTTCAATATATTACTGAAGTAAATTAGTCAGGGATAGTAGGATTACTATTTCATCTAGTTACCACAATTGTATTTTGCTGCCATTAAAAAAAAACGCATTACTACATCCTCAGGAACATATATCTGGACAGATGTAGGAGAGTGTCGCATCCCTGGGGATTATAGACCTAATTGAACTGAAGCATTTCCAACTTGCATTTACATTTGTTCACATATGAAAAGAAGTATGTTCCAAGAATAGCTGGGATCTGAGGGGTTCATTATTTTCATTTGGGAAGAACATAACATTATTTTTCCTCCAGGATGTGGTTAAAGGAAACAACAAAAACAATTTGAATGAAGACATTACAGAACTCTGCTTTAATACTGGTTTTAGTGGCCAAAGTCAACAACATATTGTGATCTTCCTTGTTCTTCAGAACTACATTCTCATTGTGTCAGTATTAGTGGTGATGAATGATCCAACTTCCTGCTTAGCTTCTTGATACTACCCCAAACTAATTTCAGAAATGTCTTTACTTTATAGATGAGGAAACTGAAACCTACATTCATTCATTCATTCATTCATCCCATAAATAGTTAAGGCTTAATATTTGTCAAGTACTTCCACTAGAGTTATAGCAGTGGGAATAAAACATAAATCTGCTTACATGGAACTTTTATTCTAAGCTGTGGTAGAGGCATCTGCTGTAAACAGCTGAATAAATACATATAAAGTGTAATTTTAGATAGCGATCAGAGTCCTGAAAAATAAGAAAAGAGTAATGTGATAGAAGGATGAGGTGTGATTAGGAAGGGATAAGCAAGGAAGACCACCTCCAAAGAGATGTTTAAACTCTGACCTAGAAAACCAAAGAATACCATAAACAGAGGAAGAACTTGAGAATTTGAATACTAAATGCTGACTGAATTGTCCAGTAGATAACGAGGAGTGGAAAGGGGTGCCCAGCTGGCTCAGAAGGTAGAACACAGGACTTTTGATCTCAGGGTTCTAAGTTTGAACCCGATGTTGGGTGTGGAGATTATCTTAAAAAAAATAAATTTTAAAAAATTAATTAAAAAAAAGTATGACGCATCTAGGTGGCCCAGTAAGTTAAGTGTCTGCCTTGGGATCAAGCCCACAGCAGGCATCTTGCTCAGTGGGGAGCCTGCCTCTTACCATTCCTGCTCTCTCTTGCTTACTGTCTCTCTCTCTTAAATAAACAAAATCTTTAAAAAATGTAAAAAAGGGTAGGAGGATAAAGCAAAGATAAAAGCAAGCTCTCCACCTCCAATAAACAAATGTAAGGACATGGACAGGCAAAGTAGTGTTTCTAGCCTCCATTTTCCCACTGTCCATCTCTAAAGACTTCCTTGTTACAAGAATCAAACTCAAAGGAAAAATGGCATGAGACTCTTCTTAAATCCTACCTCCAGTCTTTCACAGAATCAGTTACTACAAATACAGTTTTTCTGAGTACCTCTCTAGAAAATTTCTGTGAATACAGAAACACACACACACACACTGTTTCTAAATATTTTCAACAGAACCAGATCAAGCTCTACTTTTGCTCCAGAATGTGCCTTTTTTCAGTTAAGATAACCAAATGTCACAGAAGCTAATATATATTAGTACATCTAAATATACTCTAGTCCTTTTAATGAAAACACAATCTAAAATCCAACCTAAATATATTATTATATGCAAGTATCTCTCTATTGATCAACATTCAGGTTTTTTGTTTGTTTGTTTTTTTAATTTGAGAGAGCGAGAGCAAGAGAGAGTGAGAGGGATCACAGATGGAGAGGGAGAAGCAGACTTGCTGCTGCACAAAGTCCACCTCGGGACTCGATTCCAGGACTCTGGAATCATGACCTGAGATGAAAGCAGACGCTTAACCAACTGAGCCATGCAGGTGCCCCCATTCAGGTTATGTCCAATGTTTACCATTTAAAGTGATAGTGCAGCTAATATTTTTGAATGTGTATCAGGAATATATATTACAACTATATGTACTCCCATGTGCAAGCATTTAAGAACAAAGTAATAACAGTGTGATATTATGAATTTAAGGATATGTGTTTTTTATTTGGGTAGATACAATAAGATTTCTAAAAACATGAAGCCATAATTTTCATTCATAACAATCATGGACAAGAGTCCTAGTTCTTGTATAGCTTCTCTCAGGCTATTATCAAGCATGCATTTGACCCAACTGAAAAGTAACACATAGTAAACCACTGATGTTTTCTATTAGCATTTCCCTGATGACTACTACAGCTGAGCCCTTCTTTTTGTTCATTATTTATATTGTATTTTGTATATATTTTCTTCTGTAAATTGCCTGTTTATTTCATTTTCTTTTACTCATTTGAAAATTAGTGTTTACTACTTAGTGAAAAAATTAAAACACTTTCTATGGAGCTTCATAGCAATCCTCTAAAAATATACACACTTTACATGAAAAAGTATGTACATTTAAACATGTTTCATTGATTTTCTTTCTAACAAATATACCCCATGCCTTCACCTTTCCTGTTTTTATGGAATCATAATCTGTTTTTTGAAAATGAACTCAAGTAATTCTTCCGGAAATGTGTCCCTGGTCATAATGTTTCTGAGTCTTTGCATATGAATGTGTTATTTTTCTCTGCCATTTGAATGTTAGTATTGTATACTACAGAATTTCATTTTTTAAACCAGTTTTTGCTCAGAACTTAGAAAATATTTTCTACTGTTTTTCAGCACTTGACATTGCTAATTTGTTTCTCATCCATCTATATATGAGTTGTTTCCATTCTGGAGAATTTTTGGATATCTTTTTGTTAGTATAATGAAATATCATCATAATGTATCTATCAAGATGTTTGGGAGTGGTTTTGGTTTTGTTCGCTTTAAAATTTATCTTTGTGGTTACACTGTGCGTTCTTTCAGCATGGATACTCATGTATTTCTTCAGCTATGAAAAGTTAAATATTTGATTATTCCTTACCCAGTTTTCATGACCCCCTCCTTTTAGAAAGCCTATTAGATACTAGAGGATACATTCTCTCAACATTACTTCTGAATTCTTACCCATATATAACATTGTTTAGACATTGTGTGCTTCATTCTTGGTCTTGACTTGATTACTTCTCAAGTAATTTGCCCTTCAATTATCTCTTTCACATTATTCACTGCTGAGTTTGTTTTTATTGCAGTTGTTATCTTTAAAAATCTATTTTTTCATTTTTAGTTTCCAATTCTACTTGATTCATTCTTATTTATGCACTTCATAATGTCTTCTGCCTGTTTTAATTTTTTCCTTCAGTACTAATTCTTTTATTAGATTTATGCCCACTTTGATGATATCAGTTGTCTTCAAATATTTGATAATTCTGTATTTTCAGAATTTACTTTTTTTAATTTTGTGCACCCTGTTTACCTCCATGTTCATCCTGTGACTTACAGAAGCCTGTCTCCTTTAGGTGATTTTAGACAGAAGGGTGAATGTTGTGGTGGCAGCTTTTTGACGAGATGTCAAAAATTCTAGTGTCTGTTCAGGGGCGGTAGATCTCAGGATCAGTTCAGCCTCAGCTCTAACCCTCATCTATTACAAAATCCTTTTTTTTTTTTTTTTTGCTTTGTTATTCATTGTATCAATAATTAAGTCTTTCTGTCTTTCTCATTGCAAAACACATATTCATACATATTTAAAATATATATTGCACATGTACATTTCATTGTTAAAATACCAAATTTTATGTATCCATTTCATTGTTTAGTGAGCATTTGTATTGCATCTGGTTTTGGATTATACACATAGTACATCCATGATCATCCTTAATCATGTCTTACAAAGAACATATACATTCTTTTCTCTTATAAACTTAGTGGTTAATTTGTTTCTACACTCAGTCCTACCTTTAGCTTTAGTAGATACTGGCAAAAAGTATTATATACTATCTGTACTTAATTTTCACTCCCACCATCAACATATGAGAATTACAAGTATTCCATATTATTCCTACTACTTGATATTTTCTACCATTTTTTCATTGTACTCATTTTCATAAATATGTAGTGGCACTGAGCTGCTTTCAACATTTTGTATTAAATTTTATTGATGTCATATAAAAGTGGTGACCACCTCAAAGGCTGACCTTTACCTCCAATTGAAAACAGTAACTCCTCTATTGTCGTTTTAATTTTTCCTTGATATTATAGTTGGTCCTTTTTCATGTGTATCACCTATGGATATTGTCTTTTGTAAAGTATCACTCACAGGTATTTCCCCTTCTTTTCTACTGAGTTGCATATTTTTTTTAAAATGAATTGAAATTATTTATACATTCAGGATATTTTGCTTCATACATGATGCAGATTTCCCCAACCACTCTGTGGCTTACCTTTCTATTCCCTTAATGTATTTGTTGATAGACAGGCGTCCTAATTTTAATGTATTATTTATCAGGTATTGTTTCAGGCACAGCATTTTTTGTGTTGTAGGTCATAAAGATGCTTTTTCATGTTTTCTTCCAGGATATTAATATGTGTGTGTGTGTGTGTGTGTGTGTGTGTGTGTGTGTGTGTGTGTTATGTTTTATACTTAATTGAGTGACCCATCTGCAACTGATATTTATTTATGGAGGTAGGTGTCAGGACTCGATGTTTTTCCATATAAATATCCAACTGACCCAGTTCCTTTGTTGAAAAGATAACTCATAGCCTGCCCACAATAAAGATTAATCTTTGACATCAATCAAGGAAACCACCTACAAAATAAAATTGAGATTTATGTTAAAAACAGAAAAGCAAAATATTTTACTTTTATTGTAAATAAGTTGAAGACCACTTGTCTGGGTAAAATGCATTACTGCTTACTTCATTTGAAAAAGTTCATTTTGAGAGGAGCGATCACAATCAACACCAAAGAAATACAAACAATTATAAGAACATATTATGAGCAAGTATATGCCAGCAAATTGGACAATCTGGAAGAAATGGATGCATTCCTAGAGATGTATAAACTACCAAAACGGAAACAGGAAGAAACAGAAAACCTGAACAGACCCATAACCAGTAAGGAGATTGAAGCAGTCCTCAAAAATCTCCCAACAAACAAGAGCCCAGGGCCAGACGGCTTCCCAGGGGAATTCTACCAAACCCTTAAAGAAGAATTGATACCTATTCTCCTAAAACTGTTACAAAAAATAGAAATGGAAGGAAAACTTCTAAGCTCTTTTTAGGAGGTCAGCATTCTCTTCATCCCAAAACCAGACAAAGAACCCATCAAAAAGGAGAACTACAGACCAATATCCCTGATGAATATGGATGCAAACTAGCCAACAGGATCCAACAGTACATTAAAAGGACCACAACCAAGTGGGATTTATTCCTGGGCTGCAAGATTGGTTCACCACCTGCAAATCAATCACTGTGACACAATACATTATTAAAAAGAGAGAACAAGAAACATACGATACTCTCAACAGATGCTGAAAAGCATTTGACAAAGTACAGCATCCTTTCTTGATCAAAACTCTTCACAGTCTAGGGATAGAGGGTACATACCCCAATATCATCAAAGCCATCTATGATAAACCCACAGCGAATATCATTCTCAATGAGGAAAAACAGAACTTTTCCCCTAAGGTCAGGAACACGGCAGGGATGTCCACTCTCACCACCGCTATTCAACATAGTACTTGAAGTCCTAGCCTCAGCAAACAGACAACAAAAAGAAATAAAAGGCATCTGAATTGGCAAAGAAGTCAAACTCTCACTCTTTGCAGATGATATGATACTTTAAGTGGAACTGAAAAGACTCCACTCCAAAACTGCTAGAACTCATATAGGAATTCAGTGAAGTATCAGGATATAAAATCAGTGCACAGAAATCAGTTGCCTTTCTATACACCAACAAGACAGAAGAAAGAGAAGTTAAGGAGTTGATCCCATTTACAATGGCACCCAAAACCATAAGATACCTAGGAATAAATCTAACCAAAGAGGCATAGAATCTGTGCTCAGAAAACTATAAAGTATTCATGAATGAAATTGAGGAAGACACAAAGAAATGAAAAAACGTTCCATGCTTATGGACTGGAAGAACAAATATTGTGAAAATGTCTATGCTACCTAGAACAATCTACACATTTAATGCAATCCCTATCAAAATACCATCGACTTTTTTCAAAGAAATGGAACAAATAATCCTAAAATGTATATGGAACCAGAAAAGACCCCGAATAGCCAGAGGAATGTTGAAAAAGAAAACCAAAGTTGGTGGCATCCCAATTCCAGACTTCAAGTACTATTACAAAGCTGTCATCATCAAGACAGTATGGGACTGGCACAAAAACAGACACACAGGTCAACGGAACAGAATAGAGAGCCCAGAAATAGATCCTCAACTCTATGGTCAAGTAATCTTCAATAAAGCAGGAAAGAATGTCCACTGGAAAAAAGACAGTCTCTTCAACAAATGGTGTCAGGATAATTGGACAGCCACAGGAAGAAGAATGAAACCGGACCATTTCCTTACACCACACACAAAAATAGACTCCAAATGGAGGAAAGACCTCAGTGTGAGACAGGAATCCATCAAAATCCTTGAGGAGAACACGGGCAGCAACCTCTTCAACCTCAGCCGCAGCAACTTCTTCCTAGAAGCATCACCAAAGGCAAAAGGAAACAAGGGCAAAAATAAACTACTGGGACTTCATCTAGATCAAAAGCTTTTGCACAGCAAAGGAAACAGTCAACAAAACCAAAGACAACCAAGAGAATGGGAGAAGATACTTGCAAATGATGTATCAGATAAAGGGCCAGTATCAAAAGTGTATAAAGAACTTACAAAACTCAACACCCAAAGAACAAATAATCCAATCAAGAAATGGGCAGAAGACATGAACAGACATTTCTGCAAAGAAGACATCCAAATGGCCAACAGACACATGAAAAAGTGTTCAATATCACTTGGCATCAGGGAAATATACAGTGATATACCACCACATACCAGTCAGAATGGCTAAAATTAAGCCATCAGGGAACAACAGATGTTGGCAAGGATGTGGAAAAAGGGGAACCCTCCTATGCTTTTGGTGGGAATGCAAGCTGGTGCAGCCACTCTGGAAAACAGTATGGAGGTTCCTCAAAATGTCGAAAATAGAGCTACCCTATGACCCAGCAATTGCACTACTGGGTATTTACCCTAAAGATACAAATGTAATGATCCAAAGTGGCACGTGCACCTGAATGTTTATAGCAGCAACGTCCACAATAGCTAAAATATGGAAAGAGCCTGAATGTCCATCAAAAGATGAATGGATACTAAAGATGTGGTATACACACACACACACACACACACACACACACACACACAAACACACACACACACACACCCCAATGGAATACTATGCAGCTATCAAAAAACGAAACCTTGCCATTTGCAACAACATAGATGAAACTAGAGGATATTTACACTAAGCGATATAAGTCAATCAGAGAAAGATAATTATCATATGATCTCTCTGATATGAGAATCTGAGATGCAGGGTGGGGGGTTGTGGGGGGAAGAAAGAGAAAATTGAAACAAGATGGGACCAGGAAGGGAGACAAACCATTAGAGACTCTTAATCTCAGGAAACAAACTGAGGGCTAGAGGGAAGGGGGGTGAGAGGGATTGGGTGGCTGGGTGATAGACATTGGGGAGAGTATGTGCTATGGTGAGTGCTGTGAATTGTTTAAGACTGATGATTCACAGACCTGGACCCCTGAAACAAATAACACATTATATGTTAATTAAAAAAAAAAAAGAAAGAAAAAGAGGGGTGCCTGGGTGGCTCAGTGGGTTAAAGCCTCTGCCTTTGGCTCAGGTCATGATCCCAGGGTCCTGGGATCGAGCCCTGCATCGGGCTCTCTGCTCAGCAGGGAGCCTGCTTCCCCCTCCCTTGCCTGCATCTCTGCAGACTTATGATCTCTGCCTGTCAAAGAAATAAATAAAATCTTAAAAAAAAAGAAGAAAAAGTTCATTTTATAAAATACAAGAGACTGTATGAGACTAACCATATTTAACAATTTACTAGCTCATATCGTCAGTCAATTAAAGACAAAAAGAGGAAGCTTCAAAGGAATAGTGCTCACAAAACTTGTTCTAAGGGTTGTCATTAAAATTATATGTTGCTGCAGTAGATGCAAGCTATGTAGTTTCTGAAATTGTAGCTCAAAATAAAACCCTTCTTTGATCAGAAAAAAATCATTCTTAAGCACATTTATAGATAGTTTGTTTGGTAATGAAAGGAGTATAACTTTTAAAACAAAGTGTGGTTTACAAGCGTATTTTTTTTTCCTGAGTTGAATTTTGTGCCTAAGTGTTTGCTAACCACTAGAGCACAATAAGATTTGTACATAAGGTCTTCTTTGAGTTATTGAGTAACAATGGCTATATATATATATATATATATATATATATATATTTTATGGTCATGTTAAACTTTTACTGTTGCTATGATAGGGCGTGTTTAAGATCATAACTGGAAAGAAATTCAAAACTAATCACAGGAATTTGAGGGCTTTACTCTAAGTAAGGTTAAGAATGTTATTTGCTATTATCAATCCACATTACACTACAAAATGTGGGATACGTCTGCATAACTTTTGGGCTGGGTTCCCTAAAACCTTATTTTAAATGTTAAAATTCTTTATATTGATGATTAAAGCAAACGATTGCTCCTAACAGTTTCAATTTCTCAAATATGACCAGTCTTCTTCCTTCTAAAATTTCAGATCATTTTATCTTGCTCTTCTTGAAGTGACAGTGTTGCTCAGTTCACCGGTTTGCTCCATTAAAATCTAATGCTGATAAACACACAAACATAGAATATGCCTTAAATAGGTGAGAGAAGGATAACAGTAGCCTCACTTAAAGAGTGAAAGAGCTTTTGTTTTTCTTTGAAATAAGATATTGACCCTTATGAATGAGTGAACTCTGTTTTTGGTAAATTCCTCATTTGACTTGGATCATCTATTTCTTTCTTTCTTTTTTTTTTTTTTTTTTAAGGTTTTTATTTGACAGAGAGATAGAGAAAGAGCAAATGTAGGGAGAGTGGCAGGCACACGGAAAGGGAGAAGCAGGTTCTCCGCGGAGCAGGGAGCCAGACCTGGGGCTCGATCTGGGATCATGATCTGAGCCAAAGGCCGCTGTTTTACCAACTGAGCCACGCAGGGGTCCCCGATCATCTATTTCTTGCCCTGACTTAGAAGCACTTCTGTAGGAATTCCTTGGGTTTGTTTATTCTGGGCATTTTAATCTTAACTGTTGTGGTTAAATAAACCTAATTAAGCCAAGGCAATTGTTTACATGTAACAATATCTAGGGGGTTAGAGCACACTGAACTTTAAAAGCAATATAACTATTAAGTATTATTAAGAATTACTGAATTCTCACTCTCTGAGGAACATACATATTTATGTGTATAAATAAACATGTATGTATTTATATAAATGTGTGTCCATTAACTCAAGTATAGTCTAAATAATTACATAATTTGTATATACATCTCTATATACATATATATCTATATATAACTATACACCACATCACAAATATTAACTAAGTGTATAATATCAACTTTTATTTCCTACTCACTGAAGTCAATGGTGACATTCTAACCCAGAAGGCCATGAGGCTAGATATTAAGAGTCCCACATAGAATCTTCTTTTTCCAAATATTCTGTTCATCTTTCATGGGCTTGGTGGTGGTGCCTTTTCCCATATCTCTCTGATACGAGATGTTGCTCCCTCACAACAGAACACACATCAATACCTACAGATAGGTTTTGATTTTGCATGTGTAAAAGCACTATTTTTACCCCTGTGAGTTTGTTTCAAAACACATCATATATTTCAAAATGAACACCTTCCTGATATTGTCACTAAGGGAAATGGCTGGGAGATTTTACTGTTCTTTGACACTGTGTCTAGTTGGAATGAGCTCCATCTGTTTTATTAAAGTCATACTTAATCCACAGTGGGGATGGTAACTATTTTGGAGGAAATACTTTTCCTCCTTAGGCCCCAAACAATAACAGACACTTAAGAACTCCCTGTCTATAATAGCTATATGGTGCTGTTAGAATATATCTTTATGCCAATATTATTTTGATGCTGTAACTGTTTGTACTGCTGTATTGTTTGATGCTAGTGGAATTTCATATTTTGAGTTTAGTAAAAATATAATTGTTTCCCTCTAATTTAATAAATGAGCTCCATGTCAGTTATAAGATATGCTTCACAGTTCCTTAACTTGGCAAATATTATCAAGCACGTAGGTCCATGCTTTAACATTCCTTCATAGAAGCAAAGACTATATAACAAAAGGATGAAGTGAGTTTTGCTAGCAACATTTATTTCTTTCCTTCCATCTAGAAGGTATTTGGTGGTTGAATGATCAAGGACTTTGAAAACAGAGAGACAGGACTGTTACTCTCAGCTTCATCCAAAACTAGCTGAGTGATTTTGACTTTGTAACAATCACTAAATCTTTCTAGTCTTCATTACCCTTAAAGTTACTTGACTAATACACAGTCTTAGATTTTAGGTGAAGGGTAACTGAGAGCTCCTAATACATAAAAAGGGAACAAAACTACTTCTTTGTTTTGTTTTGTTTTTACTGTAAACATGACAAAAACACGTGTATGTGTGTTAACCTGGGAAATGTCTCTACTTTTGTCAAGTCGAGATAGTTTACTGAAGATACCAGGTGGTATCTAGCATTCCATGTCAAGGTAAACAATTTGACACATTTTATAGAGGACAAAAACTCTGTCCATGCATGAGCCCCACTGCTTTTTGTGGCCATAAAGTAAAGCATCACTGAAGTCAAAATTGTACATTTTAGCCATCTCACTATTTTCTAAATCGAGATTATAATCTGGGTCCTGATCAGAGAATACTAAATGCCGTAAACAAGAAAGGTATAGGAAATCAGGAGGGATTTTTTAAGACAGCAAGCTGGAACTTCTCCTCACCCCCCTCCCTGCCACACACACACTCTTCATTGCCTTCCGGCACTTTCACCCTCTAAAAATAAAAAAGAAACCACAGGAAAGATTCAGTGCAGATGTCTGGCTATTTGAACTATTCCATTTTAAGATAATATTAAATTTAAATATCTGAATGAGACTAAGCAATATAGGATTATGAGGTTTTCCACTTGCTTATATTTACTAGAATTCCTTTTAATACAGTTTCTATAACCTTAATACTTGCCTCCATATCAACTTCTCCTTAATAGCAAGACTTGTGTTCAAGGCATTATCTGGTTTTCTCATTAGCTGATATCTTTATTCATAGGAACATCTCTCTTCAACATTTCCTTTTAAAACAAAGTAAACAGATACCTGGGTTGGGTAGTCTCCATTTTCCTTTCTAAATCTACTCACTTTTCTAACCTGATCTCACTCTTCTAACCTGTAAGCCCAGGCTTACACTTCTGTGGTCTGGGCTCCTTCACATGCTGACTACAATTTCGATTAGACTAACCTCCTGTTAGCATAGCAGGAAATCTAAGAGGTGAAGGAGCTAGAGAGACCAGGGTATTTATTTGCCTGCCCCCTTTCTGATGTGCTGTGAGTTGACAATTACAATGCTCCTTTGCCTGCGGCCCAGTTTTTGTGAGCAGTGGCTTTCCCAAATGCCCTTTCTAGAGTCTAAGGGTGCTAATGGCATCTGGTGTTGCTCATTTCTGGATGTTTCTCCATCCCTTAACCTACACACATTTTTCCCCCCTTCGTGGAACTATTCAGTCTCTGCACTGAGTAAACAGTTTCCTGCTGGTGTCCTGAATGATACAATCAACCCTGATCATCTCCTATATATGGGAAATTGTGCTTGGTAATTAGACATGATTTTATCTCATTAATTACATTAGCAACACCTTAGAGTATGAAGTAATATACCCATCATAGAGGTGAGAAACCTTGGATTCTGTAGAGTATAGAACCTAGAGGATAAAAGCCTAAGTTTTAACCCAGTTTTACCTGTCTCTAAAACTTTCCTCTAAACCAAACTGTTTATTAAGTAAAAATGTCATATAGATTTAGGAATAAATACAAGTGACCCTTGGTAAACATACAACTTAATTTACATTCTGCTGAGCAACATATCTGGGTTTAGACTTCAGTTCTTTACCCAAGTCTGCTTTGAAGATTCATTCAATATTGCTGGATCCCCGCAGAAGGAAAGTTTTCTCCACTCTACTTTAATCTTTCAGAGATTTTTAATAGTTATGATCATGTGACCTCTTTACCAGCTACATCTTCACAAACTGCTTTTTTCATATCACAATGTTCTCTGACAATTTTTTCCACCATGTATCTTCTTGGTTCATTTCTACCTCTCATTGCTGACTCTTTCTTCCTCTCTGTCCAGTTTACAGTAGTATAAATCTAATCTAACTTGGATGGGAGTGAGGCTTCTCTTGGATAGATCATTCACTTAAGACTGATGATAGTGTGTCATAAAAAATATTCAGGCCGATGTGCTGTGACCTTCCTTTGATTACCCAGGGCTGCTCCTGTAATAACTCCACCAAGACATGTCAGAGCACACTGCAGATACAGCTGTCTAATCTCCACACCATGTACCTATCCTATATTGAGCAGAAATTCTCCATTTCAGTTAATTGCCCATAAAGACCACGAGGGCATTTTATCAGAACACCCATAGTCAATGTCACAGTAGTGCTGCAGATAATTTTTTTTTTCTCTTCCATTCAAATCCTTCTGGTACCTGAAGAAGGATAAATTTGAACTTAATGGGACAATGGCTAGATAAAACACATTTTCTCAAACAGTTTCATATAGGAATCTACCATTTATGATATGGCTGCTCAGATTTTACTAGCCATGGATTAGTATATGAGATAACTTTTATGTACTGAAAGAAAACTACGCTTTAAATAAGACCAAGGATCCAAATTTGCATATGTCATTTGTATAAATTCACAGAATTCTCAGAATCTCAGTTTATTCATCTATAAAACTGCTCTGGAAATAATTTTCACCCACTATTTATTAAATACCTACTATCAACCAGAATTTGTGCTAACACTGAGAATAAAGGAAGGAAGGAAGGAAGGAAGGAAAGAAAGTCAGTCAGTCAGTCCTACCTGCAAGGTAAAACAAATAATAAACCATAAGCATTTATAAACTATGCAGTGGGAATCTGTTCTCTGGAGGGAAATAAAATGAGACAGAAAGCAAATAGAGAGCACTGGTTGGACCCGGTGAAGGATGTTGTCCTACAGAGAGTACTCAGGATCTGAATGCTGAAATGACATTCAACTGTGTATTTGTTGTCTATTGCTATTGAACAAAGTGCCACTAATTTATGTCATATAAAACAACACAAATCTATTATTTTCCAGTTTTAGAGGTCAGAAGTCCTAACATGGGTCAACAAGCTTTGACCCATGTTAGAGAATCGTTTTCCATGCTTTGAGAATCGTTTTCCTTGCCTTTTATAGCTTCTGGAGGTCACCTACATTCCTTTACCCATTGACCCATCTTCTACTTTTCACAAAGCCAACAGTGCAGCATTCTTCAATCTTTTTGTCCCTCTGCTTCTGTTGTAATTTTAGCCTCCGTGACTCTCTCCCTCTCTTAAGAACTCATGTGATTACACTAGACACACTGGATTAATCCATGATAATTCCCTATTCCAACTCTTAGTCATACCTGCAGAGTCCATTTTAACCATAGAAGGTAAAGTATTCAAGAGTTCTGGGGATTAAGATATGGACATCTTTGTAGGGGCAAAAGATGGTAGGTAGAAAGTGTGGGAGATTATTCATCCCACCAAACACAGTGACCTGAAAAAATGAAGGTATCAACTTAGGAATATCGGGGGAAGGACATTCATTCAGAGAGAACAGTAAATTGAACAGATCCAAAAGTGAGAGCACAAATGGGGATCTGAGAAATAAATGAATGACAGTACCCCTGGAGAAGAAGGAGCAAGAGAAGTTTGGTAGGAGATATGCTCAAGAGGTTAGTGGAGCAGATGCAATGTCAAATAACGTGGAACCTTAGACTTTCTCTAAGGTATATGAAGAGGTTTTGAATAGAGAAGTGACATATTTTGACATGTTTAACAATGATGCCTCTATTACTTGACTAAAAAATAGGGGTGTGATTAGTCCGAGGCTGTTACAATAATCCTAGGGAAAGATAATGGTGGCTTGTATCACTGGGTATTGGAGCAACAAGGGCAATAAAATACGTTCACACACTAAAAAATATTTTGAAGATACAGACAAAAATGTTGGTGATAGATTGACATATACAATTAATATAAAAATTTGGATCATTACAGTGTTGACTCTAAAATTCTGAAGGATGGAAGAATCATATATAATATACTATCCATTAAAAACTTGTATTAATATTTTTAGATCTTTTCATTAATTCTTATGTAACTGGCTTACCGAATTCTTACAACTGACAAAATATTCTTTAGAATTCTCTTTTCCTTTTTATCACTGAGGAAGTATGTTTATCAACAACTGGTCATTGTGTTTATTCTTAAATTTTTGTATGGCAGTTTATTTCTTATCATAATGAAATATAAGTGCAATAGAGAGTTATACTATATACAAAATTAAAGTCAATAATTTGTACAAAGTAGCTAAAATAAACTTTTGACCAAGACAAGTATAAAATATTAGGGGGGGTGGATGTTTTAAAGACCTGTGAATCCACACTTAATTACTTTGGAATTTTCTTTAGATTCCCTTCTCTCTATCAAGAAACCAAGAATGGGAAGCAAAGAAAATACAGCTGAGTGTGGGTTTTGCAAGAAAGAAAATGAATAAGCCAATTCAGCAGTCACAGTCTCAAAGCAAAGGTCTTAACCCTATTGCAAAAGTTTTACAAATAAATATGTGATTATGTTACAGATTATATTAAAATAGTTATAGTATTATATCTTTTTTTTTAAAGATATTCTCAGTTTTTTTTTTAAAGATTTTATTTATTTATTTGACAGAGAGAGATCACAAGTAGATGGAGAGGCAGGCAGAGAGAGAGAGAGAGGGAAGTAGGATCTCTGCCGAGCAGAAAACCTGATGTGGGACTCGATCCCAGGACCCTGAGATCATGACCTGAGCCAAAGGCAGCGGCTTAACCCACTGAGCCACCCAGGCGCCCAGTATTATATCTTTTAAATGAACACAAACTTTGCTGATTTCCTCTGCTGCTAATGTCTGATTTGAGAGTTTTCTTTCTACTTTTTTAATCAACTGAAAAGGAAAGTAATCTCCAGTCCATCAAAGGAATGAAAAAAACATACACAAATAAAAAGTTTTGGCTACATAAAATTAATATACATGTATTTGGAAAAACAAATACATGATTATTTTTTCAAGAAATAAAGCAAAAAAAGTTTTTAATCCTCTCTATATAAAAAGATGTACTAATGCATTAGAAAATTCTACTGCCCAGTATCATGGCTAAAGAAACAAATTACAGAGGAAATGTAAATTATTGAAAACATGAAAAACATTTCAGCTTTACTGGTAATCAAAGTGAGAGTGCTTTGTTTATTGCAAACTAGAGTTAATAATAATTATGACCAATTACCTGGGTATTAGCTATCTTTTGCTCCATAATAGACTACCCTGACATTTAATGGCTTAAAACAATAAACATTCATTATCTCACAATTTCTATGGGCCAGAAATCTGGGTGTGACTTAAATGGATATCTTCATTTCTAGGTCTCATGAAGCTGTCATCAGTACTACTGTCTCATCTGAACGCTCAAGTGGTGGGGGCTCCATTTCTAAGCTCACTGATGTGGTTTTTGATCCTTGCCATGTTGGCCTCTCCACAGGGCTGCCTTAAGACAGGACACGTGGCTTCTCCCAGCCTGAGTAAGCCAAGAGAGGGTGAGAGAGATCATTGAGGACAGAAACTGCAGTATAACTCCATCTTGAAAGAGACACTTCATTTCTGCCTTATGCCATTTTTTAAAAGAGAAGTAAGTCCAACCCATACTCAAGAAGAAAGGATCCTGGAGACAATTCTTTATAGATAGATACCTCACATTTCTGTACTTCTCTGGGTGGTCTCTTCAAATATGTTTGTAGAGCAAACAGCCTTGAACGATACAGTGGCCACCTTTAGAGCAGAAGGCAAGTCTGTTCCATCCAGTAAAGATAATATCACCCTCAGGAGCAAAGTTTATAAAGGCTTACTGGCAATTGTAAAGGATCTGTTTTTCTTAATGTTAGGGTTACTCTCATATAACACCATCTGCTGCAGGTACGGATGTCACCATGGAGGAACTGGACCTAAGGGAAGAGGTATACCGATTATAATACTCTACCTCATGCTATTGCTGTAAGCGGTACACCATTCTTTGTCTCTCATCTAGGAGTCTCATAACTTCTACAAGCATTCGTGAGATTTTGGCAAGCTAATCTGCAAATAAGATAAAATCTCAGATCCTGCTCAATTTATATAAGATTACACAAGGTGTGACTACTAAGAGGTGGGATCACTGGGGGCCATCTCGAGGCTGCCAAAAACATTAGCCATCCTTCCCTCCCCTCCACTCCCCTCCCCCACCTCTCCTCTCCCCACTTCCTTCCCCTTTCCCTTCCTCCTTCTTTTCCTTATCCTTTCTTCCTTCCTTCATTCCTTCTTTCTTTCCTTCCTTCCTCCTTCCTTCTTTCCTTCCTTCCTTCCTTCTTTCCTTTTCTTACAGCAAAAGAACAGAAGGAAAGAAGGAAGAAGGGGAAACTCTTATTTATTGTGTTCATATCTTATCTAGAAACTTTAACATACATTAATCTCCTTCATATTTAGAAGAGCAACAACAGTAAAAAGAAATTCAAGGAAAAAAATTGATTGTTTTCCCAAGGTTACTAAGTTACTTGATAGGGACTTACACTCAAAATCTTTTTCTTTTTTCTTTTTTTTTTTTTTAATAACGCAAGAGACACCAATTCTCAAGTGCTTGTACTAACGAAGTCTGGTCACTAGTAACACCAGATCACAACAGCTCAATTTTCTATAGGATATTATAGAGATAGGTAATCTAATTTATCCTACTACTCCAGTAAAAGCAAAGGTAATTATTAAAATGATTATTCCTGATAATTGTTTTTCTGACATATTTATCTCTAAGAGCTCAAAAATTTCTGCCAAAGTTTTACATGATTGCCTACTATTCTGTGTGGAAATCCTTCTAATAAAATATTTATATAAATTCTTAAGTTAAACTTCAAGGTTTTTATTAATCTCTAGTGCAGAATAATATTAGATATAAAATAAAGTATGCTCTTCACAGGTCATTCATATTTTAGGGAACTTCTCAGCTTATCAAGCTTATTATCAGGGAACTGACATTTTCATTTTTGACATTGTTATTCAATATTTTACTATCTCCAATACTTGGGTTTGACTATAGTCAGTGATGTTTAGTCATTTGTTGTTTAGCTCATCCTATATTTTAAAAAGTGCTAAACCCATAGCCTGGTATGTTATGGCATCCAATATTAGTTGTTTAATCCTCCTGGGATTAAGTGGGTCTTTATAATTTAAATCCAGTAAGTTTAAATCAAGCAACTTTTTTCACTACAAACCTGTATCTCTCATAATGAAGTGAGCTATACTTTATAGAGAAAACGTGTAAACTTTTACAGTGTTGTTATCCTTAGCTTAGTGAACCACTGCTGGTTTCTGACCAACTTACACTTAAATTTCAACAGCCAGCCATAAAGACACATTTTAAAATTCTGCTGCATGTTAATTTCAATTTCATTTTCCCATACTTACTAGCTCTGCTTTCCCCCTTTTACATGCTTGATCTCTTTCTTTTCCATTTTTTAAAATGTTTTAATTCTTCCTATTACACTTTTGAATACTACCTGGATTTTAATGAACACTACACATCATTTTTGTTCCCTGATCTTGGTTTCCCAGAATAGGTAACAAAATCAATGCAACAAGGGGCTCTCTTATTTTCTCTCTCTCTTTTTTTTTTAAAGATTTCATTTATTTGACAGAGAGAGATCACAAGTGGGCAGAGAGGCAAGCAGAGAGAGAGGAGGAAGCAGGCTCCCTGCTGAGCAGAGAGCCCAATGTGGGACTCGATCCCAGGACCCCAAGATCACGACCTGAGCCGAAGGCAGAGGCTCAACCCACTGAGCCACCCAGGTGCCCCTCTCTTATTTTTTCTCTTAACTTGAGTTTAAGTTCCTTTATTCCAAATCTTTGTTTTATCCTCCAAGTAAGGCAATTATTCTCCTTGACAGAAAAGTCAAAAGCAAACTGGGAGCTAAATAATTGTGCATTCTTACCTACCTTTAACATCACACCATCTGTTCAAAGCAGCCCTACTATTCCTGCCTTGTTTTGCTTTGTTTTGTATTTTAGCATAACTTCTATGAAAAAAAGTCAAGTCTGATTTTGTTAATAATTTTTGCAACTTATTTGGGGCTTTTTTTTTTGAAGTTTTATTTATTTGGGAGAAGGGAGCAAGAAAGAAAACACAAGGAGAGAGGCAGAGAGGGAGGCCAATGCGGGGCTCCATCCCAGAACCCAGAGATCATGACCTGAGCTGAAGGCAGATGCTTAACCATCTGAGCCACCCCAGTGCCCCTATTTGGGGCTTTATATAGCTACATTTAGCCATTTATATTCATAAAATATAAGGTTCATCATTGCTTCACTCACTTTTGTTTTGTTTTTAAAGATTTTATTTATTTATTTGTCAGAGAGAGTGAGCGAGCACAGGCAGGCAGAGTGGCAGGCAGAAGCAGAGAGAGAAGCAGGCTCTTTGACAAGCAAGGAGCCCAATGTTGGACTCAATCCCAGGATGCTGGGATCATGACCTGAGCCAAAGGCAGAGGCTTAACCGAATGAGCCACCCAGGTATCCCTTCATTCACTTCTGAAATGGCATTACTAATCAACATATTCTTACAGTTTAAAGAACTGCTAATACTGGAATATATAAGATATAAACTCTTCACCTACCCCCAACTCTAGTACTTTCCTCAAAGGTAACCAAAGCTGACATGTGATTGCCTGTTCAGTGAGACCTTTCACTTTGTACATTTTGTCAATTATACAAAGATACACACATGTGTGCATATATATAATATACATACATACGCACACATATGTACACATATGCATAAATTATAGACATGCATACATGAAGTGTATACTTCACAGCTATATACAGACATTATATATATGTCTGTATATTTTATGTGTACATATATATGTATTTTTTCAGCAACCTGGCTTTAATAATTGACAGTATGACATAAACTTCTTTCCATTTCAGTAAAGTTCTTTCTCATTCTGTTTCAGAGCTGTATATCTATGTACTATAATTTATTTAGATGTTTTCTAATCTATCATCAATTTTTAGTTGTTCTTTTTTTAAAATAATAACTGTTAGTTATTCTTGGGTATAAGAGAATAGGGTCAGTTCAAGTCTGAGATGGGGAGAGAATGGAGAGAAACCCATGTCAGACAATGGACATTCAGCACTTGGATGGAGCTGGGCAGGAAACCTGAGGGAGATCCCCAGAGGAATAGATACCCAGGGACATTGCTGAAATGTAAGGCAAGAACAAAGAACTGAGAGAAACACCACAGAGTACTTAGAACCTTATACCGAGTGCCAGGGAGCAGCTGGTATTGTGGCTGGAGACTGAGTAGGAAATCTGAGACACCCAAGAGGCACTAGTGATTGGGGTAGGCTGATAACTGAGATCAGGCTATGACAACTGAGATCAGGCTATGACAATTAATACAAACTCCTGGTGATCAAAGTCTAGGCCCTGTTGAAGAGATGATTCTGATCTCACCTTCAATTCACATGGAACCTGTGGTCAATCTACCACTAGCATCAATAAATGCCAAGCCCAGTTGAGTCACAGACTAGACTGAAACAATTTCCTACACTCATTGCTTGTTAGAGAAGAGGTATATTCTTTTAGAATGTAAATATTATTCACCATAGTCTTTACTGCTTTTTTTTTTCCACAACAGCTGGCATTTGTTCAAAGATTATGAGACATGAAAAAAAATAAGAAGATGTGATCCACAACCAAGAGAGGAAACAGTCAATAGAACGAGATCCAGAAATGGTCTAGATATATAAATTATCAGACAGACACTTTATAATAACTATTATAAATAAAATATCTACTATTTGATCTAGTAATTCTACTCATATTTACTTAGAGGAAATAAAAATGCATATACACACAAAACAGAATTACATATGAATGTTCATAGCACCTCTATTTATAATAGTCCCAAGCTGGAAACAACCCAAATACCCATTGACAGGTAAATGGATATACAAATTATCATATATCCATGTGACAAACTATCATTCAGCAATAAAAAGAAAGAACTACAGAAACAATGCAATGACATACACAGGACAAAAGAAACCAGACATAAAAGACATGTGATTCCATTTACATGAAATTTTACAATTTTCAAACTAATCTACAATGACAGAAAGTAGATCAGTGTTTGCCTAGAGATTAGGATTGAAAAGATGAATGACTCTAGAATGAGTCTAAAGGACCCCTCTGGGGTACTTAGTATTCTATACTTTGATTATGATAGTGGTTTCATGAGTATATGTGTTTGTCAAAATGCATAGAATTGTACAAATATATGCTAAATATACCTTAATAAAGTTATTTAAATTTAAGAAATATCTTTTGGACAAAAAATAGGCAATACATGTACTGGTAGAAAAACTTATAAAAACGTACAGTTCACAGAGGTCGTATATGCAGAATGTACAAATAACTCTTCCAACTCAATAATAAAATGACAAAATAATAGGCAAAATATTTGAATAGGCACTTCATAAAATAAGGTATACAAATAGCTAATAAGCTAATAAAAAGTTTCTTTAGTAATCATTAGCCATTAGGGAAATGAAAATTAATATGACAGGAAGATACCACTATGCATTCCTTAGAATTGTCAAGAAAAAGAATGTCATTACCTATTAAGGAAAGAGTGTCAGCACCAAATGTTGGAGAGGTTGTGGAACAGCCAGAACCTCATACATGATGGAGAGGAGTGTAAACAGTACAACTACTTTGTGATGCATGTGCCTTCCCCATGACCCAGGTATCCCATTTCTAGATATTTATCTAAGAGAGAGGAAAATATGTTCACAACATGTAAAGAAATACCCATGGTAGCATTTTTTATAAGCACCAAATACTGAAATTAACCTAGGAGTCCATCAATGGGAGAATACTAAACACACAATAGAATAATCAATAATAATAAGGAAATAATTATTTTTACACAAAGAGCTAAGATGAATCTCAAAAACAAGATGCTATGTGAAAGATTCCAGGCACAAATGAGTAACTCCATTTATATAAAGTTTAGAAAAGGGAAAACAAACTCTTGGTTTGGGAAATCATATCAGTGGTCACTTTGAAAATGGGGGAGTAAGGCTAGTTGTCAGAAGGCATAAAGAATGATGGAAATATGCTATTCATGATTGTGGTATGGAATAGATAGTTTATGTGTTTATGAAGCTGAAGATATTATATCCCTAATATCTCTCTGTTCTATAGTATTTTATGAAATGGTCAATCAGGTGCAGCCGTAAGGGAAGACAGAGGGGAAGCTCAGTGATAAAGTTTAATATACTAACAGGTCCTAGAAACAGGAGGCATGACACACCATGCAAGGTCACTAGGAAAGATACTTGGGTGGTCAGGAGGCAGAAGACAAGAGCAAGAAGGTTTACACTACAGACCTTATTGGAGTTTTTGTGGGAAAGGCAAGGCAGGGCAGTGTGAACAATTTAGGATTACCTAGTTCTGGGCTACTGGGGTGGTCCCTAGTTGCCTGACACCTGGCCTTGGGGTGATTAGTTCAGAGGAACATTGCCTCCTGGGTTGTACAGGCCGGTCAATCAAGGCGGGACTGATTTGTCTGCATATCAGAAACATGCCTCCGGCTGGACCCTCTGCTATCTCAAGAATGACTAGACCCAGGAAGGACCACCTCTTCCCAGCCGGAACAATTTTTCTAAGATGTCAAAACAGTATTATATTAAAAAAATACACACACACACACACGCGCGCGCGCGCGTATACATAATATATGTAGATACATACACAATATACTATATATTTCATCATATGTAAATTATATTTTAAGTTTTTAAAATATTTGAGGCCATGTATAAAATTTTAGACAGTATTTCCAGGTGTTAAACTATTTCTGAAATCTGAATGATTAGCTTGTCTTTTGTGCTTCATTTGGCTAAAGTGCACTTGTCTATGTTTGTGTGTATGTTTGTATGGTGTGTATGATTGTGTTTCCGCCTTCTCAATTGCCATGTTGGCAACCTCATAGGAAATAAACATGATTTCATTAGAAGATCCTTTTCTCTCTTTTTTTGAGATTTTTATTATTTTTTATTTGAATTCAATTAGCCAACATACAGTAAATCATTAGTTTCAGATGTAGTGTTCAATAATTTATCAGTTTTGTATAATACTCAGTGCTCATTACATCATGTGCCCTCCTTAATGTCCATCATCCAATTATACCATCACCCCACCAACCTCCCCTCCAGCAACCCAGCAACCCTTGGTTTGTTTCCTACAGTTAAGAGGCTCTCATGGTTTTTCTCCCCCTCTGATGACTTCCCATTCTGTTTTCTGTCCCTTTCCCTATGATCCTCTGTTCTGTTCTTATCCTCCACACGAGTGAAACCATATGATAATTGCCTTTCTTTGACTGACTAATTTTGCTCAGCATAATGCCCTCTGGTTCCATTCACATCAATGTAAATGGTAAGTATTTATATTTTCTGATGGCTCAGTAATATTCCATTGTATGTATAATACCACAGCTTCTTTATCCATTCATCTGTTAATGAATATCTTTACTCTTTCCACAGTACAGCTATTGTGGACATCACTCATAAGACTTATTTTCTATCAAGATATATTTTGTCAAGACATGATTCCCAAATTAAACTTTATTTTTTACACAATTCATGTAATTAGATTCTATAGTTAAATTATCATTTAAGTTTTGATGTCACAGGCTTCTCATTTAATATGACTTGATACAGACTATTGGTTACTTATTACGGATCATGTCCAAATACTGATAAATTCCCTGGCATATTCATAGACACCATAGCATGAAAGACATGCTGAATCCTCTTTTACTAAACAAACAATAAAAAAGAGTAACTATAACTCACTTTGCATTTGGCTAGAAAAACATCCTAGGTGATACAAAGATGATTTTTTTTTCTCATCTGAGTGTTTTGATTTTTTAAATTGATGTGCACAACTTCTATAGTAAGGAAATTCTCAATAAATGTTCCTTTAAAGAAAAAACTATTTAAAAATGGCATTCTTTCAAACTGCTCAACAAGGAAAAGAATCAGCCAACGCATGGAGAAATTCTGGATATGCAGGAGGAGGATCTACTCCAGGGTGAGCTCTTAAGTACAGACACATGAGAAATAACCATTGGTTCAGTACATGTTTCAACCAGTACTTCCCTCACCTAGTGAACTACACACTGGAAAGCAAAGAGGACTGCAACAGCCCACCTGGAAAGCCTTTGTTCCAAAGAACAGTGTCTGTGCTATTATATTCATTGCTGCAGAGACCTAGAAAATACCCTCCAGCCCATGATTCATCTTGGACCTATGCTTGACACAACCTAATAGGAAATTATACAAACAACAGTACCATGCAAAGGCATGCTTTTTCTTAGCATTTATGTGATGAACTAGACTGGAGACTATGAAATAATAAGGAATCATTTTGCTTAGACTACAAGCAAAGCTAAATTGTGCAGTTAAATAGGTTTGGTTTTGTTTTTTGGAAAAGTAAATTTAGCATACCCACTGGCCTCTTCTCCTTAAGCTAACACCGTCATGTCTTCCCCCAAGATTTTCCACTGCAAGGGAGAGGAGAAGAGTCTAGGAAAAATGAATCTAAGGGAGAAACGGCATCTATCCCTCATGCCCCGAGGAGAGCTTCCCATTGCAAGCCTTTTCAGGAAAGAAATCTCAGACTCACCTTTTTATACAAGAAACAGGAAGACAGAGGACAACAATCAAAGAGAGAAAAATCCAAAAAAAGAGTAATTCCATATAATAGCTTGAGATTTTATCATACCTCCATCTTACTGAAAGCTTCATTCTCTAGCAGTTATAGTTTATAACCTAAAAAATGCATTTTGCTTGATTCTGACACAATGTTGGCAAAAGAGCGATGGGTACAGGGAGGCTTTCATCCGTGCTGACCCTCTTCTTTGGCCCAAAGGCACTAGTGTACACAGAGTGTAAGACATAGCTGGAAAGTACTGTCACAGGTGAAGAGGTGAAAATGCAGGAGGCATCATTCTTACCTTTATAAGCTGCTTTAACCTCTTCTTTCAATGAGCAGAATAAATATTATATATTGAAAACATGTTTAAGAAAGAAAACTAGAGAAGGGAGCAGAAACTAGCACTTGCTGCGTCCTATCTATAGTCTAGGAACTGTACTAAGTGAGTTGGAGTTGCACTCGTTTGATTTATTACCCACCTCACTCTGGAGAATGCTTGGCATGTTTTCCCCCACAGCCTGTCAGACTACAATGGATTCTTATGAATGGTTGTGAAATTCATGGAAATATGTGCTGGATACAGGACAAGTTCATCAACACCATCATGACAGCATTTTAATTTGTCCAAAGTATTATGTCATGGACATTTGATAGTTATCCACAAGAAATCTTACACTGCTGACTAGACAGCCCAGGAGTACAATCAAGAAATTAGAAATTAGTAAAACATTTTGTCATTTCAGGAATACATATCTACCACAGGTAACTGGCCAGTGCAGGTAACTGTCCTAGTGGAAGCAAAATAAATGCCCGTTCTTCTTCCAGCAGGAGCAGTAGCAGGAAAGCATCATCTGCTTCATCAAGCCACCCCTATGGCTTCTGAGGAAGGTTATTGGTACTGTCCATCCTCCAAATCTGTCATCTTTGAAATCATAAACTCCAGATCAGATTTTCACACAGACCTCCTCTTAAAAGCAGAGGAGGAATGCAAAGCTTAAATGTTACATCATGTATTTCTGGACCTCTTGAAAATTTCATAAGGTGCATCTATTCCTTTTATAATTAGAAAAACATTCACACTCGGGCTACTTAGGTATTGTCTCATAAGGGGATGAACATGTAAATAAATATAATTAGTTGACCAGTGTGTTCTATTCTATTGATTTGCTCATACTGGTACAGCAGTCACTAAAGTTTATGAACCTTCTAAAATACAAAGTAGCAGCACACCACATTAAAATTGGCTGTCAGTAAGCTTTATGGAAGTTATCACATACTTTCATCATACATATTTTGTACATAGCTTTGCTTACAAAATTACAAGGACAAAGTGAAAAACATATGTAACTCCAGCCCTCTATTTGATAGTATAGCTCTAAATGCCAGCCCTTCTCGACTCGAGATATAAATGTTTGACTTTATGAAGTGACATCTGTAGAATGTGTGATATTAAAATTCTGATTGAAGATCCTTCTATAATATATGCATTGTCTCCTGGCCAATAAAATCAAACATCATGTTATACTATCGAATATACATAGCATTAAGGCATACACAGTTGCTCCCCTTTTACCATAAATTTGCTTCCTTGTTTAATGCTCACACGATGTGCATGAAGTACATGGGTAATTTATTCCCAATTTACTGTGAGGCACAGCATTCTCAGACTGAATCTTTGCTTGAATATTCTACTGTGTATAAAATGTTGATGTGGATGTGATTTAAACGGGGTATAGATCTGGAGGGGGAAGGGAATAGTCTTCACAATGGTGTTGAGGTAATAAACAAATCAAGTTACAAAAGGAATACTTTTAAGTAAGCCCTGGGCAAAAAGATAAGCCTATAAATCATAGTTTTGTGTGTGTGTTTATCACTGCACAAGCTGTTACAAACCATATACTTATAAGCATGTATATACTTAAATACTCATGTAGGAAAAAATGTAATAACTAGGAAATTCCAATCCGAATGCATGTCTTCAGGTTGGTAGAATATCTATCTATTGGAGGATGGCACTAGCAAGATAGCAGAGTGGAAAGCCCTGGACCCTCCTTCCCCCGCAACAAACACACCAGTTCAACAACAATTCATGGACAAATTTTCTTTGTCAGAAATCCAGAAACTAGATGAAAGATTCCTGCACCCCAGGAGAGCATGAAACCAGATTCACCAAAGCCAGTAGGGAGATTCAGGGACCTGAAACATATACTGTTATTTTTGTACTATCCACATTTGGTGAGTTCCAGAACTTTTGCATAAACAAATAAATCTTTATTAAAATTTTTCTTCTGGAACCAAATATATATATTTTTGTTTAAACCGAATATATGCTATGGATTTTGCCTAGTCACATACTGTCCACGGTAGCAAACTATACCAGTTATATAAATTAACTACAGTGATTCCATTTTGAAGGCTAAAAATTTTCCTTTTCCTCCTCTGCTCCCTCCTACTTCTTAAGATGTTCTAAGATTAAGCTCAAATAAAAAGACTCCTAAATTAACCAGGCTTTCTCTTTCTCCCATATATCACAGTTCTCATGATTCCACAAAATGTACATACTGTGTGAAAACATAGTTTATAATTCTTATATGAACACAGAAGCATATAACCCTGAAAACAATAAACATAAAAGCAAAGAAAATAAAGTATGATTAGAATATTTGATCCAAGCATTAGAATTTATTGTCAGAGTAGGCAATTGCCAAGAAGATTTGCACTGTTTTTAAACCTATGCTCTTCTGGCTTCAATAACCAACTTCTACGTGGCCCCTGAATTCCAGCTCTTATCTTAGTCTGGAAGCTTTCTCAGGCACTTCTTACCCCGGTGACAGAGTCATGCATACCATTTCTCTCTGGCACGGCTTACGCATGCCATATGCTACAGGGCAAAAGACATCCAATGAAACTTTGTGATTTACCAGTTCAAACTTCGTAATTGGCTTGGAAAAGGTAGCATGAGAATTTTTTTTTTTTTTTTTTTTTAAATGGGAACCCAGCCTCTCCTTCTAACCTCCTCAGGAGTCATTTACCCTAGTCATTTTAGAAATTCCTGTATGCCTTACAAACACTTCCCATTACTAGTAGTGGAGTCAAATCAACTCATGGCTTTTTACCCTGCACTGGCACCCCTCTCCCTTATGTTGGCTCGGTGGTCCTGCCCACCCAGTACAATGACCAAGTTGCACTTCATTAAACTCAAAAGTACCGGCAAAATCATGCTTTTCTCATTAAAAATAACAGAGTTCAACCCTTCTTATATTATACTTAAGTAGAAGAAGAATTGGATTATTTGTTATGAAAAGAGCATTTGGGTGTGGAAAACCATTTAGGAGTTAGAAGAATGGGAAATAGAGAACCACATGGGTCAATATCAAGGCCAATTTTTTCCCCACTTTATATGTTAATGACCTGGAAGAAGGAACATGCCACAAGGGAGCAAGAATTGCTGAGAGGGCAAAAGAGAGGTGAGAAGTCTCGTGGATGGAAAACAAACACCAAAATAAGGAGGTAATGCAGTATGGAATGAGCTAGACATCAATGTCCTGCTTTAGCAATTTAATGTAAAGGACTGTGAGGTAATGAGGCCAGAGACAAAAACAAGGGAAGTTAATAAAAAGCTTAAGAGTGACTAGCTACATCACGCTAGTGGGTGGGAACAAGGAGAGGGCTGACCTAGGAGAGCTGTGGTGAATAAACATTAAAACTCAGGATTCTGGATAAAAACAAAATTAACAGGCATTTGAAGTGGTATCTGGGGAGGACTCTGGGTATAAGCTCTAAGTGACATGGCTAATTCATCAAAGTGTAAATGTAGACCTTCAAAGTGAGGCTGAGGCGAGGGAAGCCAGCTGCTTCAGGGTGAAATGAATTGAAAGTGCACTATTCACAGTAACTTCTGTGTTTGGCCTTTCTTGAATCCACAGAAAAGAAGACAAATCACCTGCCATGTAGGGATGGAGGATTGAGGTCTAGTTTGTATTTTTTCCTAATCACTGAAGCTTGGGAGGCAACAGTTAAATGGGGTGACTTTCTTACATTCTGAAAAGTGGGACAAGTGGTTGACAGCAGTGCGGCTCCATCTTTAATGTGGATATGAATCCTCTGAGAATCTTATAAAATGGATTCTAATCCAGTTAGTAGAGTTAGGGGGAGGGTGCTCAGATCCTGTATCCCAAGTATCTCTCAGGAGACAGTAATGCTGTTAGTCTAAGAACCGTGCTTTGAATAGCAAAGTATCTGTCCCCTGACTTTTTTCAAAATTCCCAAATCTACCTCTATTCCCAAATCTGTCTCTCCCCACCCCCACCACAGTTCCAGGAAAATATGAATAGAAGAACCGTATTTCTTACTACCCTTAAATTCTAAAATATACTTCTCTGCTTTTCTCTCCTTTTGATTCTATTTTGATTCTACTCTAATTTAAGCCTTATAGAATATATATACAATAGCCCCTCTCGTCTGGGGGATACATTCCAAGATAGTACCAAACCCTATGTATCTTGTGTCTTTTTCTTATACGTGTATACCTACGATAAAGTTTAATTTATAAATAGGCACAGTAAAAGATTAACAATAATAATCATAAAATAGGACCATTATTGCAATATACTATAAGTTATGTGACTGTTGTCTGTCTCTCCCAAATATCTTATTGTACTACATTCACCCTTCCTGTGACAATGTGAGATGATAAAATGCCTATATGGTGAAATGAAGTGAGGTGAATGAAAAAGTTGAGACTTGGTATTAGGCTACTACAGACCTTCTGACATCTGGAGAAATATCTGCTTTTGGACCACCACTGACCACAGGGAACTGAAACCACAGAGAAAGGGGGACTACTGTGAATGACAGAAAAAGAATTATGTGGTATGGCAGTCTTTTCTACAAATCTCCTAAAGGATATGTGGGTTACAACTTTCAACTATCTGAAAACCACCATATTGTAAGATAATTTCTCATACACACATAACTCAATACTTTTTGGTATATGTTTTTATCATGGAACTCACTTTTTGTACCACTTTCATCACTCATTTAAATAAAACCCAAATTACAGTATTTAAATAGGAGAAAAATTAGAATTATTGTTCATGCTGAGTTTAAAGTAATTATGAGAAATCAGAAGGATTTTGATGTGATGTGATGACACATTCCAAAAAGCCCACAGAACTAAATTTTACTCTCTATAATAATTGCTAACAAGATAATATATGCCTCATAGTATATATTAAATGTTTAACATTATTAGCCATCAAGGAAAGGCAAATTAAAACTACAGTGAACTCCCACTGCACACTCACATGGCTAAAATGATAAAGAAAGAAAATAGCAAGCACTGATAAGGATGTGAAACAACTGAAATTCTAACACACAGATGGCGGGAATGTAAATTGGTACAACCACTTTGGAAAACGGTTTGGCAGTTTCTTAAAAAGTTAAACATAACTTCCAGATGACCGGTTTTTATTCAAGAGAAATGCAAATATAGGTTTAGATAAAGACTTATACAAAAATGTCACAACAGCCCTATTTGTAAGAGCCCCAAACTGTGAACAGCCCAAATGCCGTAGGTAAATGGATCCAGGAAATATGGTATACGTACTACTCAGCAATAAAATGAACTTACTAAAAACAGGCCACAACATGAATGAATATCAAAACTATTATGTGGAGTGAAAGAAGCCAGACACAAAAGAGTACACATTGTTTGTTTCCACTTACATAAATTCCTGAAAGGCATAAACCAATTTGTAATGATTAAATAAAGATTAGTTTCTGTCTAGAGATGGAAGTAAGGTAATGATGAACAGCAAGGGAACAAGAGGAAATATCTGTGGGTGATGGGAATATTTGGTATCTTTTCTTGTTTTTAAGATTTTATTTATTTTATTCATTTGAGCAAGGGGAGGGGCGGAAGGAGAGGGAGAAACAGACCACCCCCATCCCCAGGCTGAGCAGGGAGCCAAAAGCTGCAGGGATGGAACCCAGAACGCTGAGACCCTGAGATCTTGACCTGAGCAGAAGTAGACATGCTTAACTGACTGAACCACCCAGGTACCCCTGGAATGTTTAGTGTCTTGACTGCAGTGGTGGCTTCGTGAGGTTGTCAAAACTCATCAAATTTCACACTTAAAATATGTGCTATTTATTTTAAGTAAATTATACATCAATGGATTTGTCATTTTGTTCTAGATTATGATAAAAACAAAACAGAATAAAGAATAAAAGCATAGTGAGTGGGGAAAATTGAAAGAGAGACCAGTGAGTAACTCAGAAGTAGGGTAGGCAGGGACTTAATATCAGTGTTTTTGTTTTGTTTTGTTTTGTTTCTCTGGTGAATTGAACCTACTGTTCTTGCTACAGATAAAAAACATTAAAATACCCAGAGTCCTCTAAAAAAATGCACAAAGATCAAACTTAGAGCTACAGAACCACATTTTTCTTACTTTCAACTGTAGTTTTATCCACAGTCCTTCCTTTTAAATGATGCTGAAATATTTTACAGTGAGCCAATTTCTGAACAGAATAGTTAGATTGAAACAGTGTGAGATGCTGAGCTCAATGCAGTAGGGCAAAGTTCTCAGCAGATTCAGAAATAGCACTGTATTCCTTTGATGGTCAATAAGAGATGATTTTTGTTCTTCAGCATAAAAATTGCAAACAGTCATATTGAGAAATATAGTTTACCAATGCAATTATTTCTCCAGAAGTCAGAGTATCTTACTTCTTCTAGGAATGCTTGCTTCTTCCTCTATGAACAGAGGTGTAGCAACTGCTTTACAGATTTTAGGTTAGGATTGTGAAATTTTACATACATAGATTTGGTTGAATTTGAGATGGAACTTCACCATCTCTGATATACTATAGCAAAAACTGTTAGAGCTCAATAAATATTCATGGGTTGTTTTACATTGTGGTTCACTTGGGCTGCATGACTGGTTTCTGGCCCTGAGGTTGTTGGTGGAAGCCATGGAAGCTTTTTCTAAACCTGGCCTTCTTAATCCATGTGACCTTGTAGCCCTTTCTTCTCTCTAAAGGAATGATGTTAAATGTCATGAACTACAAATACTAGACATCCCCACAAGATGGGGGAGGGTTATCCTCATCTGTTATACTTTGTGTGATCAGAAACAAACTTTAGGGAAACCAAGTATAATCTGGACTGTCCTGATTAATAATGTATCTTCATATGAACGGTTATGTTTACAGCAAATTCTGTTAACTTTAACACCAATATAGAAGACTGACTGACAAATAAGAGCTTAATAAATTACTAAGGGGAAAGAAAATTATGAAGTTTCCATTACATTTTGTTTAAAAGGTACTCCTGTGAGCATTTATATACTTTAACTCATCAGAAGGACCTTGTAAAGGTCCTTCATAGCGTACTGATATCCAGATAGCAACAAAACAGGAATCATTTCAGAGTCAGACCAATGTGGGTTTATAACTCTTATTAAGTGTGTGAGATTTTTACAGTAATGATTCCCAATGAATCATGGCTTGTCTGTAAACTTTTCCTTGCATAGTCCCTTCCAAGATTGACTCTGGGTTTGGCCATGGGACACGCTTTGACCAACTGGGCATTAGCAAACTCCACACAGATCTTTATAAGTAGATTTTTTAAAAGAGATTTTATTTATTTATCAGACAGAGATCACAAGCAGGCAGAGAGGCAGGCATGGGCAGGGAAGCAGGCTCCCTGCTGAGCAGAGAGCCGCATGTGGGGCTCGATCCTAGGACCCTGGGATCATGATCTGAGCTGAAGGCAGAGGCTTTAACCCACTGAGCTACCCAGGTGCCCCACACAAGGAGATTTTTTTTTTTTTTTAAGATTTTGTTCATTTATTTGACAGATCACAAGTAGGCAGAGAGGCAGGCAGAGAGAGAGGGGGAAGCAGGCTCCCCGCCGAGCAGAGAGCCCGACTCGGGGCCCGATCCCAGGACCCCGGGATCATAACCTGAGCCGAAGGCAGAGGCTTTAACCCACTGAGCCACCCAGGTGCCCCACAAGGAGATGTTTAAAGAGTGTTTGTGCATTGGGGCTTCCCTTCTCTCTCGCTGCTTTTAGAACTCAGCTGTCATGTGACAAAACTAAGCCAGCTTATGAGAAACACATGGCTACAGTTATCACCAACTATTAGACATGTGAATGAGGTCATCTCACAATACCCAGCCCCAGCTGAACTATCAAATGACTGGCCTACAGTTACATGACTGACCAAAGGGAGGCCAGGTGAAGAACCAAGGCCAAAGTAACCCACACAACCATGAAGGGGAAAAACGGTTACTATCTTAAGCCACTAACTTGGTTTTTTAAATTTATTTTTTTATTAATATATAATGTATTATTTGTTTCAGGGGTACAAGTCTGTGATTAATCAGTCTTACACAATTCACAGCACTCACCATAGCACATACCCTCCCCAGTGTCCACCACCCAGCCACCCCATTTTTCCCATCCCTCTTCACTCCAGCAACTCTCAGTTTGTTTCCTGAGATTAAGAGTCTCTTATGTTTTGTCTCCCTCTCTGGGTTCATCTTGTTTCATTTTCTCCTCCCTTCCCCTATGATACTCTGTCTTGTTTCTCAAATTCGTCATATCAGTGAGATCATACAATAATTGTCTTTCTCTGATTGACTTATTTCACTTAGCGTAGTAGCCTCTAGTTCCATCCACATCGTCGCAAATGCGAAAAAAAAAATTTCATTTTTGATGGCTGCATAATATTCCACTGTGTGTATATATACCACATCTTCTTTATCCATTCATCTATTGATGGACATCTAGGCTCTTTCCATACTTTGTATTTTAAGCCACTAACTTTTATGATGACTCATTATCCATCAATATACTAGGCCAAATTACTTAAACTCTGTTAGCTCTGGCTTCTCCATTTTTACTTTTTTAAGGTTTTATTAATTTTTTAAAGATTTTATTCATTTGAGAGAGAGTGAGAGAGAGGGAGCACAAATGGGGGGGGGAGGAGCAGGAGGAGGAGGAGAAGCAGGCTCACTGCAGAGCAGGGAGCCTGATGTGGGGCTCAATCCCAAGACTCTGGGATCATGAGCTGAGCCAAAGGCAGACACTCAACCAACTGAGACACCCAGGTGCCACAGAATTTTATTTTTTTAAATGTAATCTCTACACCCATCAAGGGACTGGAACTTACAGCCCCAAGACCAAGAGTCGCACACATTACTGACTGAGCCAGCCAGGCGCCTCCTCTCCATCTTTATAATAGACATGGTAATGTGTCTATCAAAAATTGCCACAAGAGGGATGCCTGGGTGGCTCAGTCCATTGACTGTCTGCCTTCAGCTTGGGCCATGATCCCAGGTTCCTGGGATCAAGTCCCATATCAGGCTCCTTGCTTGGAGGGAGCCTACTTCTTCCTCTGCCTGTTGTTCCCCCTGCTTATGCACTGTATGACAAATTAATACATCTTTAAAAAAAAAAGTTGCCATAAGAATTATAGGCAATATATGTAAATGTGTCCATTACGGTTCCTGGCACAGGCAGGTAATACTAAACTTGACTTCTCACATCCCATTCTTCCCCGTGGCCAACTTCAGCAGAAGAACTTCTGTTTGGCCATACTTTTTTAAAAAAATTAAAGAGAAAAATAACTTCCATTAAAATGTTGCTGAAATATTCTCTGTTGGCTGATGCAGGAGAAGCTACAGTATAGGAAAATAGTTGTAATTACTCCTCCATTCAACTAAGGGATTGCTTGCACCAAGATCACAGCCCTGGAGAGCATATAATTTCTGGCACTCTACGGGAACTAAAGCCAACTGGCAATGTTCAAGGTTGTTTAAGGAGCTGTAGCCCAGGTATTCCCAAAAGAAAAAAAGAGAGAGGAGTTAATTAGAAAACCATTATCAGCAACAGCCTAAATATTGCATAAATGTATGGATTAACTCCCAAGACTTTTCTTCTTTTAATAATTACTGACACTATAGCAGAAACTTCTGGCAGAAATGTGCTTCCCAACTCATTATCCTTTATCTCTCTCCTCTTCATGGCCTCTTTTTTGGGCTATACTGAGTGGTGAATTTGGTTTTGTTTTGTTTTGTTTTTTGTCTTTTTTTTTTAAAGATTTTATTTATTTATTTATTTATTTGAGAGAGAGATAGAGAGGAGTCAGAAAGCACAAGCGGGGAGAATGCCAAAGGAAGAGGGACAAGCAGGCTCCCTGCTGATCAGGGAGCCCGATACAGGGCTGGATCCCAGGACCCTGGGATCATGACCTGAGCTGAAGGCAGATGCTTAACCATCTGTCCATCTGCGCCCCTCAGGCGCTCCCACCCTTTTTTATTTTTTATTTTTTTATTTTTTTGTCTTTCAACAAGATACTCAGCATTTTCTTGGGACCATCACGACGTAAACTCCCACCGTTTCAGTAATGACTGAGAATAGTAATAGCAATAGTAACAGTATCATCTCTTTGCTCTTCCAACAAGTATTTGGTTAAGTCCTCACTATGAATCAGACGTCATTCTATCTGGCTTACAAGACAAATGTAAATAAAACAGTAATTTTACTCTTGCTGAACTATTTCTAATGAGGGTGACATCCACAGAAATAACTAGAGTACCATGCTATAATGACAACACTCACGTGCGCGTGTAGTGTACCAGGTATGTAGAGGAACACCAATCTTAGTGGCTAAGGTTTCAGGGAAAACCAAAAACAGAGGCCTGCCGTATGAAGTCAAGTTACCCAACGAAAAAGGAAGATGTCATTCCAGAAAGAGCATAGCACGTGGGCCCAGAAATAGCATGGTGTATATGAAGAAGAAGGTAAGTGTTACTATAATCCAAACTGTAAGTTGGCAGTGGTAAGAATGAAACTGAAACAAACAAACAAAAAAAAAACCAGAGAAACAGATATGAAGGGTTTCATATGCTATAAAAAGTTCCATGGACAGCTGAAGCAGCAGTGTGTCAGGCTGATGGGACATGATTATGTCCTGGCTGGTATGGGGAAGATGGAGGTTAGAAGGTAGAGAATTGTGTTTAATGCCTCCCTGGATAGGGCTTCCAGTTTAGTGGCTTCCCCTTTTCTTTTCTTTTCTTTTTCTCTTTCTGTCAGAAAGAAAACTTTCACAAAAAACCTCCATTCTCCCAATTTCTAAGCCTGCCTCCATCTTAAACTTTTTTTTTTTTTCAAAGTTTCTGTAACTTCTTTGGAGAAAAAACAAAACAAAACAAAAACTACAGTGCTCCTTTGCCCAAACACTACCTCCCATCCTGCATCTCCCGTCTTTGCTCCAACTCCCACTTCCCACTCTGTTTCCATAACACATCTTCCAAAACTGGCACCCTCTCTAAAATTAGGTTTTCCTATGCTCAGTTTCAGCCAAGAACATCAAATATGGATCTCTAAGTCAAACTCAAATTTGGGCCTTTTTAGAAATAAATCTTTTATTCTTTATTTCATTCATGACTTTGGAATTGTTAAATAGTAACCAACAACCTGCTTTTGGTGAACCCTATTTTTAAAAAATCTTTAGGGGTGCCTGGGCGGCTCAGTGGGTTAAGCCCCTGCCTTCGGCCCAGGTCATGATGTCAGGATCCTGGGATCGAGCCCCACATCAGGCTCTCTGCTCGGCAGGGAGCCTGCTTCCCTCTCTCTCTCTGCCTGCCTCTCTGCTGACTTGTGATCTCTCTGTCTCTCTGTCAAATAAATAAATAAAATCTTAAAAAAAAAAAAAGAATCTTTACATGGTTCTAATCTCTAGCTTACTTATTGGCATGACCAGAAGGAGCCTCATGATGGTCCCTCAGGGTTCCCAGTATCAGCTGGATAGTGGCTTAGAGACCCCAGTCTCAGCTCCAAAAGGCAACTCTAATTCTCAACTTTGCATTGTCTTGTCTTTAAGATTCTAGGTTCTGATGATCCCAAGTTCGTCCCTTTATTTTGCCTAACATGGGGAAGGTGGGCATTTGGGGAGGATACAGTTGCCTCTTGAAGTTACTGTTTATGTTATAATTGTGTTTCCTTTTCACTTTTTCAATTTTCCAATCTCTTGTATTAAGTCAATACCCAATGTAGTTTCTGTTTTCCTTTCTGGACTCTGACAAATGCACCGGATGATTAATTCTATCCCTAAGGATTTCTCTTACTCAATTGTCCTAAACAGGACCATACAATCTTCCAAATTTGAAATTTAGGTAAAGAAGCATACTCTGAAGTCTTTCAAGCAGCAAGAGTGACTGCTGTCACCAGCGTGTCAACTCCTGAGCAGCTCATTTACATCTCACTATGTATGGGCAACTGTTGTAATGCTTTATGTATAAGAATTCATTTAATGCTTTTAATATCTAGCTGGTTGACATCATTGTGATCCCTATTTCAGAGATGAGTAAACTGAGGCACAAATAAACTAAATAACATGGCTTAAGTCACCTATCTGAGCTAGGATATGAATTTATCCAGACTGGATTCCAAGTCCAGGGATTGGCAAACTTTTTCTTTAAGTGACCATGCTGTAAGTATTTTCTGCTTGGTGGGCCATACCATCACTGTAGAAACTACTCAGCTCTGTTTTTTTAAAGCAACCATAAACAAAATGTAAAAGGACAGCCATGACTGGGCTCCCATAAAACTTTACGAAAACAGGCGGTAGGCTGGATTTGATCCACAGATCACGGTTTCCTGATCCCTGATCTAAACTGTACTGTACTGATCAACCGAAATTTTGCAAAGGTCATCTGACATAGCTTTTCATTATATCATCAGTCCATTAACTTAAGGTTATGTTCCCTCTGATGAGGTTCCCCCTCCCCAATGTTCTTTGGTTTATGAATCCTTTTTCTCTGAATGTATAAACATCTGGGGATATTCCAGATACATTTTGGGTGTTGCTTCCCACGTTTGCATTTAATAAATTCATATCTTTGTGAACATATTCAGACTGGATATTTCCTTAGGTAATTTACCCATCAATATGTAGTATAGCTTTGTGGCAGATGCACATAGAAACTTATTGGCTATCTTTAAATCTATGACCGTGTGCATATGTGTCCCACATAATATTTATTTTTACATGCACAAAATTGTTTTAGTCCCAAATCGTCTGAGTCATGAAACATTTCACTGAGCAATCCATCATCCAAATTTTGAGTATGTCCTACATTGTCACCCTCAATAATAACGAGGCATCCCCAGATGCTAAAGGGAGCAGCTTTTAGTATTCTCTTTGTAATAATGACAATTTTTTCCTTCCTCTATTGTATATTTTGTTCCATTGAACTTAATAAACTCTGCTCGTTTTTTTGTTTCTGTACATATTTTTAAAATTATTTACTGCAGCAGCAACCAACTATTGTCTTATTTCCCCCCCCCCAAAATAAATCCATTGCATTTACTCTTTAAAAAAACATGTATCTATAACTCCAGATAAGCTAGTTCCTCTCTGTCTACAGTTCTTGGTTATGTGACTGAAGGGAAGTTGCAAGTGATGGAATTCAGGACAATCTGCTTTTATTCATTACTGCAAACTACATGGCAGTTGGGGATTTCATATTGTCAACTCTATTTCTGCATCCTCATCATGCCAAACATTTGGTCTTCAAAGACTAAAATAAAACCCATCACCAAGACTTTCCCTTCTGCATTACATAAGAATGTAAACATCTTTAGTAATAAATTTACTCTGACAGCTGCTTAAAAATTTACCAAGCTTGACAACACACTCTAAAAGCAAAAGAGAAAATAAGAGACCTTGGTTGATTATTTACCCAAAACATTTATCATTTTGGGAAGCAAGCGAATAAGTAAGTAAGTAAGTAAATAAATAAATAAATAAATAAATAAATAAATAAAATGAAAGTACATTTAAGTGCATGCGTAAGAAGGTATTAAGATACTCTTTCGTCTGTCACTTTATGGTCTTCTAATGTTTTAGTGGCAACCCATTTTTCATGAGAAGAAGAATAAATGACTTGGAAAAGCAAAGGCTGAATTTGGAATGCAAAGTGAGTCTCTGCTAGTTCTCTTTAGGGAAAAATACAAAATAGAAGTCTTCCCATGGAGACAGACAAGGCTGAAGCTACCCCTTTGGCAGTAGTGTTTACAGTCAGTCTAGCCAGGGTAGAGCCATCAGCGGAAGTGAAATTCTAAGCAGCTCTCCAGTGTTCCAAACAGATTAGCTCTCACAGTTACCCAGACAGATGTGAATCCAGCCCACTTGTCGTCTTAATGCTTCCCTGTTGTTAATGATGTTCCAAAGGTATCAAGGAATGGAAATAAATAGCTAGCCTCCTAGCTGCCTGGAGCTGCCTTAAGTGCTGGGCCTGCTGGGTATCCATTGTTTGTTTGGTGGCTTTCAAGGTAGAGCGGGGTATTGATTTGTTTAAACGCTGCAGTGCATTAGTGCTTCTGGTCTCCTCCCAAGCCTTCAGCCTCATCTCATTCAGTAGAAGATAAACTTACTTTATTACAGCGAGAACATGTGCTATTCAGTGACTTGAAATATGATTGACTGCAGTGTATTGATTTTTACCAAACTGTCTCAGAGACACTTTTGAACTGACAGTGTGGAGCCCCTCAGTATTAGGGAAGGGGATGAACAGAAAGGGTTTGGTAAGGGGGAAAAAAAAAGGATTCAGACAGGCCTTTTGGCCAATTTCCTGATTCTCTCAGAAATAACTTTCCTAAGGGTGCCAGTGGGTTAAGCCTCTGCCTTTGGCTCAGGTCATGATCTCAGGGACCTGGGATGGAGCCCCATATGTGGACTCTCTGCTCAGCAGGGAGCCTGCTTCCCCCTCTATCTCTGCCTGCCTCTCTGCCTACTTGTGATCTCTCTGTCAAATAAATAAATAAAATCTTAAAAAAAAAGAAAGAAAGAAAGAAAGAAAGAACTTTCCTAAATTAGCAACCCTAGGAAGTTGCCATGTTTTCTCCTTCCTTCCTTTTTTCTCTATATCTTTTATTCCTTTCCTTCCTCCTTCATTTCTTTCTTCTCTCCCCTCTCCTTTTCCACTTTTTCCTTAATGGTATCTCCTCAGCTCATCTTGGGCCCAACACCTCAAAACACAGAACTTATGCATGACAAAGTACTCTAGAACAACAAATGTGTAATACCTTCATGGAACACCAAGGAACTTGGGGGAGAGATAACAGCCATGAATGCAAGGCGTCATTCTATACCAGTATCAGACATCAGAAATCAGACATTTCAGCTGGGGAAACTACTTTCTGACCAAGTAAAACAAGAATTCATCTGTATCTTCCCTTTAAAGCAAGTAACTTTGAGAGCAACGAATGCTTCCTTCCCCCACATTTATCTCATCTCCTCCTCTTTGGTGTTTTTTATAACTCCTTCCCACCTCTTCTTCAGCACAAATCTTTCTTTCGCTCTCTCAGATTTATTTTTATTTCCCTTAAAATAAAACAAAACACAAAACAAAGAAGACAGTAGAGAATCAAATGCAGTGGGCATAACATTCATAAGCTTCAAATCCAAAGTGTAAAAATATTTTTAATATGCTTTATATGCTTATATTATAAAATATTTATATTTCATTAATATATTTATAAATATAGAAAAATTTAAAAAATTTATTTCTAAATTAAGTTCCCATTTTGTATGACAGGAATACAATTTAATCTTGTCACTACCTGATATACAGTTCAGTGTTTTAAACTCAACAAATTTAAGGGTTTTGTTTTTTTTTTTTCCTGCTTCTTGATATGCTCAGTCAGTTCCAAGAAGGCTTATGGTAAATTGTGGTATCAGAGAGACTACCTGATCTTTGGTTTCTGGGACTGACATCCGGTCTTCAGTCTGCTTCTATTTCCACTGACGTATGCAGAGACAGCCAGAAATTCCCTCATCATGATGCCTGAGCAGCTGCATCTGGCCTGTAGCTCACAAGGTTCCACACTGGCACCTAGAGTGGGGCCCTCTGCCTGGAACAGAAGACCCTCTGGGGTTCTCAACTTCTTCCCCCAGCAAGTCTGCTTCCCTCCCTAGGGTGTGGGAAAAGTCTGCTATTCTCCACCGACAAGGCACAGAGAGTGCTTAAGACCTTGAAAAGATTCCTAATGTAGCTGATGCCTCTCTTCACGCAGTACCATGCTGCACATGGGTTCCATCCAGGCTTTGAAGCCAAAACCATGAGAGGAAAAACTTTCTGGAGGATATTCTTCTATATATTGCTTAAGCCCAGAGCCGGGCTCATAAAAGTCCCAAAAGCTTTACACCACTCTGAAAATTATATTGAGCCTTGAAACTCAAAATCTCCTGACAATTTCTTTTTGGTTTTTCATTAGAATGATTTTTCTCTTCCCTGATGTCTGACTGGATGGGGAGAGTGCTCCCTTGAAGTGGAGGGAGAACCGTAACTAACTTCTTGAAGTTCCACCTTACAACTCCCCTCCCTCCCCATACTGAGGGCTGAGTTCACTCCATGCAACTGGGCAGCAGGTCCTTTCTTGAAGGGGAGATCAGGGTAGCACACCTCTGTGTGTATCACAAAGGAATTCATGGGAAAAGCAATGTGGTACAGAAAATATTTTTAACTGCCGCCTAATCCCTAAGGCCCAAGGAGAAAGCACTAAAATAACTAAGGAAGATGGTGATTCTAAAAGAACATATGAACTTGTAATTTTACCTTAGAATAAAATGCAAAAAATTCATGCCATTGATATAATTAATGCAATTAGCAAAGTGCCTTCTTTTAAGAGTTTTGTTCCAGCAAAAGGGAAAGGAATGGAAGATATTAAAGGATTAGTCAGTTTCATGTAAGTTCTTAAAATCTGAAAGATTGTTTTTTTATCTTTGGTCTTCATTCTCTTTCACTTTTGTTCTGAAGGTGGTTCAGTAAAGACTGTGTGTTCTCATATGTGATTTGAACACCATCACCTATGGATTTGAACCATGGAGACCTGAACTCAAACACATCCTCTCCCTGACATATTCTGACTGCATGGCCTTGGATACTTTAACCCTTCACAATCCATCTTCTCATTTCTAAAGTGAGCACGACTGTAGCTGTCCTGTGGTGTTCTTACAAGGATCAAATGAAGTGTCACAAAGGCCCAAGCTAGCTCAACACAGGCAAATAGTAAAGTCCTGTGCAGTACCCAACTCTTCCTATTCTGGAAAGTAAGTTTAATTACTTGCAGTTAGAACCTGAATCCAGCTGTTTCACTTTTCATAAATTGTAGGCATGTACCATTCTGGGTTGAATAGTTAATATTTATGGTAAAAAGAACTCAATTCACAAACAACAAATAAGACCCAGCTCTGGGCGCCTGGGTGGCTCAGTGGGTTAAAGCCTCTGCCTTCAGCTCAGGTCATGATCTCAGGGTCCTGGGATCCAGCCCTGCATTGGGCTCTCTGCTCAGCAGGGAGTCTGCTTCCCCTTCTCTCTCCGCCTGCCTCTCTGCCTACTTGTGATCTCTGTCTGTCAAATAAATAAAATCTTAAGAAAAAAAAAAAAAAAAAAAAGACCCAGCTCTGTGTGAATTCAGAAATATGCCTGTCAGAGATGCCTTTCTTCCTGACCCTAAAAGACCAGACCATTGACTCATACACTTCACTCCTGTAACAAAAGTCAAAGAACCAAACAATTAGTTCCATACAAGAATTCTAATAGAGTCAATGCTTTCCGCATGTCCTACATTAGGATGTGCTTGGTCAGGGATCTGTCCAGGATTTCTCATTGTGGGGAGGTTAAAAGAAGCAACATAGCCCTGAGTGGGAGTAATCAATGTATAGTAAATCAGAAATAAAAATACAATTAGTTATAACTGTGTGTTTCACTGTTCTATTTATATATACCCTTTATTTCTGGAGGAATGAGGGCCTGGATTCTTGTATTTCTTTTTTGTTTTCTATTTTCCTTTTTTTCTTTAAATGTGCTACAGATTTTAAGTTGTGCGAGAGGTATGATAATTACCGATGCTGGCTGATTAAAGAGAGTCCTACGGTCTTTATCAAACATGCCATTTTGTGCCTGTACTTATCCAAATAGGATGCAAAAGAAGGATATTTAAAGGAGCCTTTTTCTGTTTTTTGTTTGTTTGTTTTTACCTTTTCAGAATAAAGAAAGACTAAGCTCTCATTAGAATATCTTTTCTTTCTTTCTTCCTTTTTTTAAACAAGGCTCTGCTCTGTGGGCTGTCACTAAACCCAGAGCATACATGTTCTTCTGCGGATAATGAACATGAGATTGACTGACGGAAAGTCTCATAATTGATCTTCCAATGGAGCTACAGGACTCTCGAAGACAGGTTTGAGTCTTGGGGTAGTCTGTAATAAAGACATTTATTTAGATTAATTGCCCTGGCAGCCTAAACAAGTGGAATCTGAAACACAGAATGTTGTTAAAGACAGGCTATCTTATTAGTTTCTTGTACACAGAGTTCAAATTAATTACTAACACAGGGATACCAAGCAAGGTACAGAAGAGCAATAATAAACGGATAAGGACACACTGTAATACCACATTAGCTGATGCAATTTATGGATCATTTATTATAATTCTTGAAAAGAGTTTGCTTCCTTAAAATAAAATTTCTACTGCATAGGTTGATAGATACCACTGGACTCTGAATTAAAATGCTAAGGGTTCAAACCCAGTTAAGAACTAACAGACTATTCTAAACCTTTCCTGAGCTTATTTTCGCCATTTAGCATCAACTCTATCCCCTAGCACAGTATGTATTCAATATTTTAAAAATCTTCTTCTTTACTACCATACAGGCCTGGTACTATGCTACATTCTCTGAGTAAGCTCCCTAAAAGAGCTTACAAGTAGATTTATGAAATAATACTTAAATTCACAAAATAACTTGATTTACAGGTAATTGGAATTAAGCATTAATTAAAAGTAATTTCCAATATACCATAATTTGTTGGAAAACAAATATTTAAAACCAAATTATAGTAAGCTGGGTAAAGGAATCTGGGAGTGTTTCAGAGTGGAGGTTAATCCAAACAATGAATTTTGTAGTCAGTGTGGGTTTTGTTTGTTTTGTAATGGATCTGATTTAAAAAGAAAAAAAGTTGGCAGAGCTTATTATATAACAATAAAATTATGAATAAGTGAGTAAACCATACCGGCAGAAGAGGCTCCAGATCAGGGAGAAATAGTTGCACAAGACTGACGGTATCAATTAGAAGAGGATGGAGAGTATGGAGGTTAAAAGTATATTCAGTCTGATTAATTATGAATGGGAGCCCCAAAGGCTTTACTCCAAAGAGTCAAGGTTGACACTAGTTGGAGTGTCTGCCCCGCCCAGGATCACCACTCTGAGAAGACTAGCCCCAGTCATCCAATGTTGGGCCACAGAAATATATTTATACAATAAAACCTTGAGCACCCCTTCACTACTCCACTCTCCATAATTCTGGCAAAATACTAGAAATGAATACCTTATCTGAAAAGGGCAGGGATAGATAGGCTGGTTGTCAGATCTTATCATCTCTCGAGGGAATTTGAAAATGGGAGTTATGAATATTTTTATTAGTCTCTTTGGGGCCATTGAGACCATGGGAAGCCAAGTGCATAGGGTTACTCTTTTGAGCCACATGCCTGTGCCACTCCTGGGAGAGAAGGCAAAGTGGGGAGAGGGAGAAGCTAAGGGAGGGAGAAGAACAGAGGGGGCAGGAAACAAAAGAGAAGGAAAATAATCTTTGGTTGCTTTGTTACACCTTTGCATCCTTATATTACATCCTTTTCCCCTACTATTTATTTTACTTGGAATAGGATTCTATTATTTGGAACGAGAAAAGAGCTGATGGAGATAAAGTAGTAGTGTTGTGCAGACTGGACTGAAATAAGGATGGATAAGGAGTATAACTGAAAGACATCTGGGAGGGAGGAAAGGAGGCAATAAGAAGTAACTTGGCGGAGGGGGGCGCCTGGGTGGCTCAGTGGGTTAAAGCCTCTGCCTTCAGCTCAGGTCATGATCCCAGGGTCCTGGGATCGAGCCCCGAATTGGGCTCTCTGCTTGGCGGGGAGCGTGCCTCCCCCCTCTCTCTGCCTGCCTCTCTACCTACTTGTGATTTCTGTCAAATAAATGAAAAATCTTAAAAAAAAAAAAAAAAAGAAGTAACTTGGGATAGAAAGTAAGAGACCAATCCAAGAAATATAAAGGAATGTTTGACAAGAATAAATGCATGATCATATATGAAACTGTGTAGGGAAAAGTTAAAAAAAAAATCACAAATGTGAATAAATTAAAAATTATACACTATGTGCAATACCATAATGTGAAAGGATCAGAAGATGAACAGATACAGGGAATCCAGGACATTGGCCAACTGATTTGATTTTGGAAGAATAATAATAAATTTCATTGAAGTTTTTATTAAAATGTAAACTTAGTGAGGGTGAGGATTGTGTCTGGGTTATTTATCACTGGTGCCTAGAAAAATGCCTACTGCTTTATATTTGTTCAGTAAACACTTTTTTGAATAATTAAAAGTGCATTTTGAATGAGAGCACGACACTCAGAGGAATATAATGAGCAGGAAAAGAGTTAACATATTTAATCTTCATTCGCTCTATGAGCATTGCATTGGTGCTAGAAATCAATGACATGTGGTAAACCCTAATAGAGAGGATCTTGCAGTCCAGGAAGGAAAAGACCAGAGGTGTAGACATGAGGTTTATTGGTATAGGAATAGCCATTAAAACTTTAGAGTGGGAGGTTTTGGCAAAAGGGGTTCCAGTTTAGATTCAGGGGAATTTTGGTTCAATAAAAACTATTCTATTACTCTCCGCCAACGTTATTATAGCTTTGAAAAAACTGTGGTACAACTAGGAAGAGACCTAACAGAAGCAGCCATCAACTGTATCGGTGTTTTATAATGTAACATCTAATGCACGGTCTTTGGTGGGAGCAACTTTCCTCTTTCGCAGGGTCTAGGCTCAATATTCATCCATCCAGTGTATGTCACCTGCGTTTGTAGAGCATGAAGCACCACTAGTCATGTCTAGGGGTTCCTCTCAGAAGTGTAGCTAGCCTTGGGGCACCCGGATGGCTTAGTCAGTTAAGCATCTTCCTTAGGCTCAAGTCATGATCCTGGGTTCTGGGATCAGCCAGCAGAGAGCAGGGAGCTGAGCAGGGAGCCTAATTCTCCCTCTCCCTCTGCCACTCCCCATGCTTGTGCTCTCCCGCACTCCGTCAAATATATAAAATCTTAAAAAACAAAACAAAACACACACACACATGCAAGTGTAGCTAGCCTTGGAAAAGATCCAAAATACCAACAAGAAGATAAACATGAGAGAAAAGTATGGTGTGGCTAGTTCCATTGAGGGAACTTTACATTAAGGCAAGTACAAGAGCAACAGTGAGGAGAAACCCAGGCATCAGTGGGAAACAATGCTGAGCGGCAAGTATAAAAAGCAAAGCAAGAAATGAAGGGAGAGATTAAAGTAGGAGGCTAATCATGGAGATAGTCTCATGATTAGAGAAGAGCCAGTCAGATCAGGGGTCTGAATGGTGACGTCATACTCAGACTCAGCATCAATGTGGTACCTACTCTGTTGAGTACATACAGTATAACTGAGCTCTGAATGGCTGAACAGGTGATGTATATCCATAAAAATCCACTAAAGTCACTACAAATGAGTCTATGTTGATGTATTTGATAATCACTAGTTGCACATGTAATACATGCACTATATATATGCCATAATCTATGTAAAACTGTATAACAAATAACAGGGAACCCTGTTTTCAAAGTTGAAATTAGCAAAGCTTACACAAGAGACACATATGAAGTAGTCTGGAACATCCAGAAGAAATTTCTTCTATAGTAGAAAGATTTTTACCTAAAGTAAGCTCATCCCTGAAGAATGGAAAAGCCTCTGTTCTACTATTACCAAGAAGAAAAAAAAAAAAAATCCAGTTAGTATGAATGAAGTCCCAAATTCATATCTATGCCCAAGAAAGAGGCAAGAATTGATCGGAGTCAGAAACAGTAGAGTAGATGTTTAAAACTTCATTAAAAAAAAAAATAATAATAATCCAAGGCATGAGGGGAAACAATGACTGTGCAGACTCCTTGGCTAATTCACAGGAGATTCATGATGGGGTTGGCCAGAGAAGGCCAAGGCACTGGGGCACCGTGAGGGGCTCTTCCGTGTCCCTTCCTCACCAAGGCCTAGAATTAAAAGCTATCGAAGAAAGGTCTCCACCTTGGATGGAGTCCACTCTGCTGCTGTTCCTCTTCCCCAAGCTCCCACAGGGCCTGCTCTTCTGTGACCAGGAAGCCCGAGCTGCTGGCAGGGGGCAGAATGCTCTTAACAGAGGGGACCGGATGTGGTTTCTTTGCTGCGGTGGCAGCGACTCAGGCAGCAGCTCCATTGAAAGAGGCTCTCCCCTAAACACTTTAAGGCTAAGCAAGTGATTAATGTGCCAGCTTAAGCCAAAGAAATTCCAAGCACTCTGCTCTAGAGAAGATTAAGTCAGTGGGAGACCCAAATAATGAGAGCCCTGAGGAACCATTCTGAAAATCAGGGGAAATTGAAAGAAAAACTTTAAATAACATCATTTTTAAAGGAAAAGAAAAAAAGAGAGAGAGGTTTAATAAATTTATATGACCTCTCACTGGATTGTAAGCATTAGAGGTGGTAAGTAAATAGAAGAGGGAATGGTTCGAAGGAGAAAAAAAATTAGATGGTGCTTATAACTCTGCAGTGTTTGCCAACCCAAATTACAGTGCAGACCAGACTGGCAAACTAGCTGAATTTCCTTGGGGATTCCCTCGGGTGTGAAGGAAAGGGAGGGAAGAAGGAAGAAAACCTGAACTGCAAGGTAAAACAAAAAAGAAAAATACAATCTCTGAAAATTTATTTTTTCAAATCCCTGAGTTAAAATAAGCAAACGCTGCAAAAGAGGGCTTAAGGGAAGAATATATACTAGAGACACAGATAGAGAAGGGATGAAACAGTACATAAATATCCACGGCTGTTGAGTTCTGAATATTCTTACCCAATATCTGACTTTCTGGTCCCAAGTCTCTGGGGCTGTGGGATGATTCCCAGGTAGTGTCCAAATCTCTGTGCTTTGTCTTGATCCATATAGTCATGGATAAATGGCAAAGTTCAAAACTATTTGAACGCTCCACACTCTCTGCGCTTTCTGCCTTAATTTTTGCTTTGTTTTCTTCATTTTTACCAATTTCTCTGGCAGCTGCACAAGAATGACAAATAACCATTAGGCAGATGGCAGAATGGATTTCCATTCCTCTGCCCTCTTCCTTTACTCCAAGCTCAGCACACTCTTCATGGAACCTGATCAAATTTCTTGTAATCTTCCTTCTCTCTTTCTCTCTTCTCCTTCCTAACCCTGTCAATGGGCTTGGCTTAAGCAGGTCTTACATGACACGTAACTGAAAGCTGACTTATGTATGGGTAAGGTTAGGATATGTCCATGAACTACCAATGTTAATCTAATTCGCTTCAAGGCCATCACATCAACCACCATTCTATCAGTGTCTGCATTTTCTAGGTGTTTTACAAGTGTTGTGGGAATCCAAAGATGACTATAACACAGCCCTTGAGGTTGACTGGAGTGGGAAGAAGCCTAGGACTAGAATCAGGAGAGCTGACCTCATTCTGCTCCTGCAGTTCTACCTGTCTTCCCTCCATGTTCCCTCCTTTAAGATAGTACTCTGCAGTGGTCCATGGGGACATGATGGGCCTAGCTGGACTGCTTCCATTCTGAGGCACCAATCCACTGACTGAGCACAGGTTCTCAGCTCAGGGATGAGGTTGGGCTGAGATGATCAGATATTATGTCTAAAACGAAAATTTATTAGGACTTAGAGTGCTATAGGTTTAGGGCCAAAATCAATGCTATGATGAAGCAGAGCTAAGAGCATGTTGAGGGTGAAAGGTACAGAGACTAAAATTGTTGCAGAGGAAGCCAGTATATGGAGAAATGAATATAGCAAGTACGCAGAATGAAGCAAAGATATGAGATGACTACTGACAAAGAGTAAGATAGAGGGTAAGAGGGCGGGCAGGAGACAGGGAGAGGGATAACTACAGAGTGTCTTATTAAACTTTGTTGTATTTCTTACAGAGTATCCTGTGGCATTGTTCATATCCTTTTATCTACCCTTGTTTTGACTTCAGTGTGTGTGTGTGTGTGTGTGTGTGTGTGTGTGTGTGTGTGTGTGTGTGT